>NC_057885.1:1494416-1844627 GCF_019740435.1 Gambusia affinis | reverse complement strand
AACACCAAATTACTGTTAGATGTTTATTCACCACAATCAGTATGTTAAAGGAATGAATATCATAGATGGCTTAATGTGTGCTTTCTTTTTCTTTTCGTTTTTACATCTGAAAAGAAAATCACAACCAGATCAGATTTGCTTCAGTTATCCCTGGACAGAAAAATACTTTCACACTCAGACATACTCAGGAGTGTCACCAGAGGAGACCAAACTCTGTTTCTAATTACAATCTGCAATATATGTCAGTCAGTCAGTCAGCATACAGTCATGTATGCTCCTCATGTTGTCACTCACTGCCACGATTATGAATAAATTGATGAAAAAAAATGCCAAAGGATTTACACAGGAATATAAAAGACAGCACACATGGCGCAAATGCATAGCAGCATAGTTAAATCTATCATCATGCTCATGAAGTATCAACAGAACAGTTCATAAGAGGATTTGAGGTAGTTGGAGTACTAATTGGTATCCCAGGAAAGTAAAACAAGCTATCAAATTAAAGCTGAGATTTGTGGTTTTCTGGATAAATTCAATGTTTTCACAAATAATATCCATTAACTTTCTCTACGAATCTAAATTTTCTTTTATGATTAGATAGATCCTTGCATTTCTTTCAAACTGAAAGCACCGAGAAAAGGCAAAGACTATTTCCAGCAGAACGTTTTCATTTCTAGAGATGTTTCTGGACCAGTAAAGTTGGTCCATTATAGAAACAACCTTTGTGTTTAAGCTTGACAAGAAGCTATATTCATCAATCAAGCACAACATTATGACCACCTGCGTAATAGTGTGGTGTTCCTATTTTGCTGTCAATACAGTGATTATCATACAAGGCATGGATTCTAACAATCAAACAAAAAAAATCCACCAAATTTTATTTGTATAGCACATTTCAGCAGCAAGGCATTTCAAAGTGCTTTACATCAAATCAAACACAAAAACACAATGCAACATAGAATCAACAATCAAAACATGACATTAAGTCAAGTTCCATCATTAAATTTGTAATTGATCACGTTTCAAATACATCTCTAAACAAGTGGGATTTTAGTTGAGATTTAAAGGAAGTCAGTGTTTCAGCTGTTTTACAGTTTTCTGGAAATTTGTTCCAGATTTGTGGTGCATAGATGCTAAATACTGCTTCTCCTCGTTTGGTTCTGGTTCTGGGGATGCAGAGCAGAACCGAAGACCTGAGAGTTCTGGAAGGTTGATACAACAACAGCAGATCTTTAATGTATTGTGGTGCTAAACCATTCAGTGATTTATAAACTAGCAACAGTATTTTAAAGTCTATTCTTTGAGCTACAGGGATCTAGTGGAGGGACTTTAAAACTGGTGTTATGTGCTATATCTTCCTGGTTTTAGTGAGAACTCCAGCAGCAGCATTCTGGATCAGCTGCAGCTGTTTGATTGATTTGTTGGACAGACCTGTGAAGACGCTGTTGCAATAATCAATGTGACTGAAGATAAACGCATGGATGAGTTTCTCTAGATCTGGCTGAGACATTAGTCCTTTAATCCTGGAAATGTTCTTCAGGTGATAGAAGGTCGACTTTGTAACTGTCTTTATGTCACTCTGGACGTTCAGGTCAGAGTCCATCACTACTCCTAGGTTTCGGGCTGATCGCTGGTTTTAGTTGTAATAACTGAAGCTGTGCACTGACTTTAGATCTATAACTCTAGATCGTTCCTCTTTAGGTCCAAAAATAATAAGTTCAGTTTTGTTTCTGTTCAGCTGGAGAAAGTTTTGGCACATTCACACATTTATCTGTTCTAAGCATCTGTTCAGTGATTGGATGGGTTGTGAGTCACCTGGTGACATCGTAATGTAGAGCTGTGTGTCATCTGCATAGTTATGGTAGCTAATATTTCCTGATATAACCTGAGCCAGTGGGAGCATATACATATTGAATAACAAGGGTCCTAGTTAGTTAACAGTTAGGTCTGTTTGATTTACAACAATGATTGTTTTTTTTATGAATAGTAGCTACTTTGCTATATATCATAATATCCATGCATCCCATATATTACTACAAGTTTACAAAACTGAGCTGTTTGGTTTTGTCCAGACAGCTTCTTCTCCATCCGTGGAGAAAAATAAATAAATAAATAAATTCTGCCACTTCACTATCAACATGCAGAGATGTTCACAAGTATCTAGAAATCTAAACTGAACCTGTGCTTGTGTGTTCTGGCAGTTTGGAAAGTCTCATTTACATTTGTTCAACTTAATTCATGGCAACAAAAACTAGCTTTCATGGTTTTAGTGTTGCCAGGATAACTGGCAACATTAAACAGTACCATGTTTAGTGTTGCCAGGGACAATAAACAGTACCATGAAAGTTGCAGTTCAAAAGAAGAACAGCACCTTTCGTCTCTTTAGGCAACACTAAAACCAGGGTAAAATTATTCTGGTTTTAGTGTTACCAGGGTAATTGCCAACACTAAAATCACAAAAGTTAGTTTTCAACCCACACTAAACAAAATGGCAGAGTTTACTCGTCAACCAGTTTACTGGAAAAGCATCTGGTAAGCCATTCTAAGAAAGCACATACTGTAAATGAAAAACAAAGCAAAACCTACATGTGGAATTTAGGCCCCATTCACACAGAGAAAAACACAATAATTTTTGTGAACTATTAACAAAAAATGTACATCCACACAACACAACACTGTAAAAATGACTGTAGAAGATATGATGGACCAATCCATGGTGCTGTAACATGACCACAGAATGATGCAAAAAACAGCAAACACCACCAAGCGATACCGTGTTTGTTATTTGTGAGAGTGAGGAGCATGCAGGATAGAGAGAAATAGAGCTAACCTTTCATCATTTCAAAAAAGATGCCACATGAAACCAGCAATTTGAAATTTATCCACCATGGGACCTAGTTTCAACAATGATTGTTTCTGGTTTTCCAAAACATCAGACTGATGTGTAATTGACAAGAAATCTTTGCACTTACACCTAAAATTGTTTCTGTGTGGATGGGAATTTAGGCTGCATTCACACTGAAGCCTGAAGTAACCAAATTCCGATTTTTTTGACGTAATGCGACTTGTATCTTATTTTTTTTTATGACAGTCTGAACAGCGCAAGTTAGACTCTTTTTGAATGTGACCCAGGCCACTTGGGTATCCGATTTGTATTCGATTCAAATGTGACCTAATGTCCAGGTTGCATTCATCTGACATGAATGTCACAGATACTCAACAGTTGCTAATATGCTGCTCCGGTGGGACAACAAATTCAAAATCGTGAGTTTTGCTGTACTGTTAGCATCCATGTTAACTTATGAAACCATGAGTACTTCTTTTTGTGGCAGTTGGCAGAACACTGAGAACGCTGATTTTATTGCGCCCTCTACTGCACAAGTGGAACACTTTCAGGTTGTTTGGCCGTTCACACTGGAGAACACGTACAGGTTGCATATATTTGGAATTGTGAACGGCCCTGGCAAAAAACATCAAATTTGACAAAAAATCGGAAATGAGTAACTTCCTGCTAATACAAAACGCAGCCTTAGTGTCAAACTTGAAGGATGTGAAACTTACCAGCCATGGCTGAGGAATCTCTGGCAGGGGCATCTGAGGAGGGGCTGGCAAACCACTGTGGATCTCAGATTTAAATGAAGATTCTGCAAAAATCAAAGAGCTCACATTAGCACTAGTAATGACAGGAATAACAGGGAAAACTGTAAAAATATCAACTCCAACTGGGTAAGGAGAATCTTCCTACATGAAAAGTTTGAGATAAAATGAAGACCCTTCACTTCACCTTTATCTGAAAGCACACGGTGCAGGATGTGGGAGAGGTGGACCTTCTTCTCTCGGACGCCAGCACTCAGATACTCTCTGTCCAGCAGGTCCAGGAACAGGCGAAGCTCGGTCACTAGCTCCTCCATTGCTACAGAAAAAACAAAACATGAGGTTTCTTTTAAAATTACTAATTTTGCATCATACATAACATTAAAGACAAAACAGTTGAAAAAAAATGTCAAATCTTTCTGTGACACTATACGTGCAGTCTGATGGTTTCGATAAAACCAAGTGGTACACATTAAGACCATACATTTTGATGGGTTTGACACAGCATCCTAAAAACCTCTTGTCAAATCTTCCAGGATTATCTTGTAATTAGCTCCATCCATACTTCCCTGAACTCTTACAAGCTTTTCTGTCCCTTCCACTGCACGAAAAGAGGGATTTTCGACAGCTATTGACATCTAACGCTGCCGTGCGCTTAGCAATATCGGCAAGAGTTTTTTGTTTTTTTTTCAGAATGGGAAATTGTAGGGAACTGTGAAGAATTGTCAAAAACTGTGTGAGTCCGTGTTGCCCTATCACCCCCCTCCTCTTGAGCCTAGGTGAGACTTTCATATTTAAAAGAAGTTTCTGGGAGCCATGCAAATACAAATCAACTATTGAGCAAAGGCCTTTCTGACTACAGTTTCTGTTCACCCATTTTTCCTTCAGTGCACCACCCAGATCTGTTTACCAGTTCCAGGACCTGACCAATATCCCTCAGTGTTATCTTGAGAAATAATGAGATTTGTTTAAGAATAAAACAGGCATTAATGCCGAAAAGTTCTAATGTTACAAGTCATGCAAATGGAACAAATACAGAGTGACATTCACCAATGCTTGGCCACACTTAGCTCACCTTAGGGATGTAACAAGTGTGCATAGCTAAGTATAATTTTCAAGGTAAATCTGATGATGCATTGTCAACATTGCATGTCTGTCAAGCTCATCCAAGACTGTGTGGTGGAATACAAACAGAGCCACCACTGTACACATTTCCAAGAAAAGTGAAAAGTGCCGTCGTGAAAACACTGCGCTTTATATAAAGCACATCAGTTGTGACATCTTAGCTTTTTTGTCCATGTGAGCAACGGGATTTGGCTCCTAAGAAACACATCTGCCAGCCATGTACAGTAAAAGCCAGACTGTTGTGAGATGAGTGGTAGTAAATTTATTTTCCAGTTTGTCCATAAAGCTACCTGTACGCTAAGCACAGCAGTCCGCTGTGCTTTGTTTATGCACTCCACCTGCATAAGTACAGATGGAGACACGCACTTTGCCACTGTTCACTTTGAACGACCAGTGCGCTGTAGTTCAAGGAGAAAAAAGGTTGTCGTACTCTTTGCATCACACATTTTTTGATCATTCATTTTAATAATGCCTGTTGGTCCCCTTGGAAATAATAAAAACTTGGACATCAATCAGTGAAATCACCCCAGATATTTTTCTTCTGAGGATTTTTTTAAAATATCAAGTGCTTTTAATTTTTCTTTTCTGTTTCTGAGTATTTTCTATTTTTTTCATTAAAGTTTTTATGTTCTGTAAAAATGCATTAATAGGATGTTTTTTTTGGAGTTTTTAATGTTTTGTGTGTACATTCTAAGCTGGAAGTTGGCACAAAATTTTATGATAGTTTGATAATGACAACAAAGATTCCTGCAGCTCATAATGATTGTCTGTTCTGTGTTCACAGCTGATGGAAGAGGCAGAGAGTACTGGCAGAAGAGGAGGTGGCATTCTGGGATGGTGCCACCTATTAGGGGGTGTGAGGATGGACTGTGGTGAGGTGGAGACCCCAAGTTTCCCCATCCAGGAGCTCAGTGACCTTAGGTCTACACTACAGGAGAGACGTTGGACCTGTCCTGAACGCAGCACAATGTTGGACATGTTTGGACAAAAAGAACACAGCCAGATGATCCAGAAGTGGACAAGCATTTATGTCTTATTTTGTGTGGAAACAGTGAAAAAATAAAATAAAAAACATTCTGTGCCTCATTTATGTTCCTCATATATGAACATAATGCATATAAGCAATATCATATGAATATATTTTAATACTGCAATTAAATAGATTTTAATACAGCATTAAAAATATTGATTGGGGCAGGGTTTATTTCTAAAGACGTGTGCTGTTCAATGGGGACACATCAACCAACCAATCACATGTCGGTGATGAATTGTGATGTCATTTTTTTCATCCGATAACTGAGAATCCACGTTGGTCTGCTGAAGCGCCTTTGCATATGCTAGGCTATTCATATGCTAAGTAGAGTCGTTAACACCTCCCCGCCAGCCCGCTTCCTCCTCACCCCCCTTTCCCCCAACAACTGTGGATAGCGGTTGCTCACAAGCTGCGCTAGTGTCAGTATACAGCAGGGGTCTCAAATTCCAGTCCTCGAGGGCCGCAGTCCTGCAACTTTTAGATGTGCCTCTGCTGCACCACACCTGAATAGAAAAATTAGGTCATTAGCAAGACTCTGGAGAACTGATCTACACAAGCGGGAGGTAATTAAGCCATTTCATTCCAGTGTTTTTTACCTAAGGCACATCTAAAAACTGCCGGACAGCGGCCCTCGAGGACTGGAGTTTGAGACGCCTGGTATACAGGGTCAAACACGCCACTTTTTGTGCAGTGTTCAGAAGAAAAATCTCCCACAGCATAATGCAGCCACCACCATATATTCCATTCATGGCTTGTGGCAACTTTTAACCAGGACTTTAACCCCTTTTGCACTGCAAACCATTAGAACTTCTTACATTAACCCTGTTCCATTCCACTTCCCAGAGCCCTGAAAGTCACGGTTCCAAACGGGCCAGCCAGATGGGGCTGGTTTGAAGTCGGCCATTGACTGACTCATTGGCTACAGGGGGCAGGGCAGAGATGAGTTGTCTTCCAGATCTTCTCAGTCAGAAGAGCGCAAGGAAAGTGAGAGAGGGAAGACAGGCAGCAAAGATCATCAGGCTGGAATTGAACCTGCAACGGCCACGTTGAGGACTAAGATCTCCTCATGGGGGTTGTGCTCTATCCTTCCATCACCACAGCAGGGACAGGATCTGTCCCTGGTGAAGCTTGAGTCATGACATCAGACGTAGGATACGAACACAGCATTGAACTTAATTGTTTCAAATACACTTTTGAGAGTGCACTTGTCATGAAACGGTGTGGTGTGAAGTGGTGAGGCAAACGCTGTAGACCCAGCTAAGAGGACTGATAATTTAATGATAAGAAAAATAACCCAAAATGTCCACAAACACAGGCAGCACGGCTGAGCTGACTCCAGGGCTCAATGCCAGTAGCAGCTGGCACAACTGGTTACACGAGTGGAAGGAGCAACAGTCTGTATAGAGAATCTGTAGACAAGACACCAACTCAGACAAGGTCCAGACAGAGACACGGGTGACACTAAATACACAGAAGGTAATCGGGGAATGAGACACACCTGGGAAACAATCAAGGGGAGGACATGACAACACAGAGACTCAGACACAGGGAACTCAAAATAAATACACAGAAAAAACCCAAATCCTCATAGCACTTTAAGAAGTGTACTCTAAAAATACTCTTTTTAGAGAATACTTTAAATATTTGTTTAGAGAACACTCTAAAAAGTGTATTTAAAACAATTTAATTCAATGCTGTGTTCATAACCTACATCTGATGTCATGATGCAAGCTTCACCAGGGACAGATCCTGTACTGACCATGGTGCTGTGGTGGTGCAGGAGTAGAGCACAACAAATATAAGGAGACCTTTGTCCTCAATGTGGCCGCCGCAGATTCACCTCCAGCCTGATGACCTTTGCTGCATTGTCTTCCCGCTCTTGATTATTAAGTTAAATCAACTTAATAAATTAAATTGGATAAACTATTTTCTTTTTTCAGTGTACAGGATCTTTGAAAAACTAAAATAACATGCATATGTTTAAAATTATTTAAAGTCTAGTTGTATTTTAATATTACAATGTGAGTGATAATGTAATTTTGGAAAGTTTAGTTTGGAAAAACTTAAAAGTTTGACTTCAATGAACAGCTGAAGCATGTTGTACACAAAGCATTAGAAAGGTAATGATCTCATTTTCTGTCCTACGAAATAAAAGCTGAATTAAAATGTTTGAACAAAATTTATTTAACACCAAAGCTTTCACAACATTGATGTTTACTGCAGGACTGTTGATGCATTTGTTTTATATTATTTATGTCTCCTTAATGCCCAGGAACTCTGCCAGAAGACTGTCAACCTCCTGATAGCTTACATATGATAACTGATATTTTCCTATGTAAGATGCTCTCAATGATTTTGAGGATGATTTTGCTTCCTGCTAATACAAAACGTATGTTATAGCTCCTGCACAACCTGTTCCTATACAATTTAATCCACTTAGTACACTTTCTCTGTCCATCTAAGTCAGAATGTTAACCTTAGTCAGAGCATGTGCAGAACCTTTCCCAACACACCTGGTTCCTGCTTAATGTGCTGCAAATATCTTTGCTGAAGATAACATCCAGAAGAACCCTGTATTAAGTTCATAGACAAATTGCATCGTACGGCGTTTTTCAATGTGCATTCACTCCATCTAATGCCTCATTCTTCATGAAAATGGACTTCATCTAATATTTTGTTAAAAATATAACCCAATTTATTTTTCATTGTTAAAATTATTTGTAGGACTGCATTATTTTTCTTCTGTCTGAAGTTCTCCTCATGTGAAATTTTAAACAGTATAAATGAAAATAAAAGTACTTTATAAAGGGTTCTCATTTCACATATTTGATCATTTGTTTGGTTAAATACAGAGCTTTATTGTCATTTAAAAGGATTTTTAACAAGAAACAGTTTCATTTTAATAAGAATTTTAATTAATGAATTACAGTTTTATAATAGCTGTCAGGTTGCAAGTACAATCAACTCTTATAGATCCAGATACTCACTTCACATTAGAAAAATATTATTAATTCTTCAACAAAAAAGAAGAATTCGTTCAAATATACAGCTACATATTTTTCTCAATAATTGAAAACTTCTTCAATCTAAATAATTTAATTTAACTCTGCATTAAGCTTGTTCTCCATCTGTAATATCTGGATGTCCATCTTTCTTTAACCCTAAGCCATTGCCATGCCCCAATTAATAAATACTTAATCCAACTATGAAGGTGCAATGATGGAAAAGTCAATCCAACACACACATCAGTATAACAGCTACTGTTTACTGGACTGTAAGCCTACATGCAGTGTAACTATGTGTTCAGCAGCACCAAAGCTAGCAGCTGAGGAATGGGCATAACACAAGCCTCCATTAATCGTCATAGTGATGATATGGATCCTTTGGATATGGCACAACCTTCTTGTAAACACCTGATCTTATCACATACGATTACATCATTAAGTCCCTGGACCTCTATCGTTTTCTTGCTCCAGCAACACTCTCATTCATGATAGTTAGGCTTCACTACCAAAGCTTAGCTAGAACGCCAGGAACACAAACTTTTCCAGTGCTTGCTTTACCTAACAAGCTATTATGAAGGCTGTGGAATGTGAAATGATTGAGAGGAAAGCAGCTCCCAGCAGTGGTGCATGACATATGGTCAGGAGTGATGACAAAAGGCAACACAAGCATACAGCAAAGAAACTCCCCTCCTGCCAAGGGACATGTGATGCATGCTATGATCATTATGTAATCACATGGAAACCTAGTCAGCATTTGGACTGCCAGGAGCTGGGACCATTGCTAGCTCACAAGCAATGGAAAACTTTGATGCCAATATTCTTCACTATATATGCAGTGATGCAGCAATGCATCAAAAAATATTTTGTAGCTTTGCAACACAGCTAAACGTTGCTTCACAGAGCTTGTAGAGGCTGCATACATGTCATTCACACATTCCTTGTGTAATCTTATGATCCATTGGCAGATGGATCCTGTCAATTAAGGAGAAAAATATACCAGCCAGGAGAAAGTTAAGGTGGAGCAAAAAAATCTAATTACTTCACCTTACTTAAAATAAAATGCAAACTCATTGCCTCAAACAAAAATTAGCAAAGTAAGTTTAAGATTAGTGAGAAAGAAAACCTCATTCATTTTAAGTAAGCAATACTAAATCATGTAGTAAAACTAACAAAAATTAAATAAGTTCATGCAACTTATTTTTCATGCACTGTTAACTTATTTTTTAATTTGTGTGGACTGCTTGATAAAAATTGAATCCCAGGATGTGCTGCGGTGGTGCAGGGGTAAAGCACAGCCCACATATAGAGGCCTTAGTCCTCGACGTGGCTGTCGCAGGTTCAATTCCCAACCTGGCCACCTTTGCCGCGTATCTTCCCCCTTCTCTCATTATCCTTTTTCCTGTCAATTCACTGTCAAATAAAGTCCACTAGAGCCAATAAAACCTTTGAAAAAAATTGAATCCCACCTAGAATTACTAAATACTTGCAACTTATTACTTACTCATTTTTCAAGTTGACTTAGACAAACCAATTTTCTTGAATGAGTCCTTTTTCCCTCCCCATCCCACTTATTTTTCCTTTTTATATTAAGGTTTTATTGGCTCCTGGGTAATGGGTAATGAAAGAGGGGGAAGACATGCAGCAAAGGTCATCAAGTCAGGACCAGAACCTGTGACAGCCGCATCAAGAACTGAGGCCTCCATGAATCGGTTGTTCTTTACCCCTAACCCACTGCAACACAGAATTACTAATTACATCAAATATTTGAAATACATAATGTGTACAAAAATTATTTAGTCTGATAAAATACACAATAAACATTAATTCACTGTTCCTTTGATGCTATCTCCTCTAAATTTAGTTTACAGCATTCCTCACTATTTCGATATCTCCAGATTCATGACTTTGTTCGTAACATTAGCCCTTGCTTTCCCAATTTACCCCCAAAGGGAGGAATGGACATCATTTTGCAAACTCCAACACAATGTAGAGGTCTCATCTCCAAAATGTATAACATATAGAGGCCTTAGTCTCTATATGTCCTTAGTCTTAGTCCTTAGTTTTCACAATGCACAGAAATGTCAAGCAGTCTTTACTGCTCCGTTTAGCTTCCTTCAACCTGAGCAATACTCCAAATGGGTGGTTGGAGTGCTGCACTGATATGTGTGCATGTGTGTCTGCGTATCATTAACTAACACTAAATTAGTGAAATCAACAACAAAAATTTAAATTAGCATCTTTACACAAATATATTTATTATTGAGGTCAAAAATATTTGTTCAAGATTTGTACCAAGAGCCGATTTTTTAAAGTTCAAGTTGTCTTTACTTTGTTTCATTCAGTATTTCAAAACATCAAATAAGCCACCAACATACCAGCAACGATTTGAAGTACACTGAACAAAATATTCTGCTTCTACTACTTAAGAAAATAAGTTAATTTAAGATAAAGGCTAATGTTCAGAACATCCCCAGACATTTCTGCTCAAGTAAGCTTGCAAACTGAAGAGAAAAATATGCTCTGATGACACCATGTTTTTAATGTATGTAGGTTAACAAAATAATTGCTATTATTTGTAAAAAGGAAAAATTAATTCTTAAGAAGCCGAATATTTTTATCAGTGTAAGTAGAAACATCCTCTAAAAGTAAGCCTTAAATGGTCCAGATATTTCCAAGTATCCATCTGGACTCATTTACAGTGTCAACACCATGCCCACTTAAAGAACATCAGAAGCATATTCCAAACACAGCAATTACTCTCTACAACACCTGGGCAAGTCAGGAAAAGCGTTTTCCTGCCAGGTATTCAAACTTCCCACAGCTCAGCAGAAAAAGATGTTGTTTCTCCTGGCTTAGGCACCACCGTCTGCATGTGTGTGTGCATGCATGCATGAGTGTGTGTGTGGGGTCATTTTTGGGTCTTGCTGGAAACTTGAGCTGCTGCAGCTCCGTTGTTTTGGAAATGCCTGACCAGGTTAGAGGGAGGAGATCATTGTTCCTTCTTCCCAGAATACAGCTGCTAGGACTGAATAGCACACATGCCATCCCAGTGAGCCAAACAGCGCCTTTAACAATTTTGGGATGTGTTCAGTCTCGGTGCTTGGCATCTGTTCAGGTTGAAATCTGAATATAGAGATCTGTTTGAGGGGCAGGGGGCACAGTATCAAATATCAGCAAGGGTTTGCCTTTGGTTTCACTGACCGAGTAAAGTTCTGGGATTTTCCCCTGGGAAAATCTTTCCAAAAATTCTAATTACAAACCATCACATCGTACAAACTCTGTCACAAAGCCATGCCACTCCTGTAAATCAGTATGGGTCTGTACTCAGTTTGCTTGCATTAGCGGCCTTAATACACAGAAAAGAAAAAGTTCAAGCCAGAACTCCAAATTGTCGAGGGCCAAAATGCCCTATGAACCTCTGTGGAAAGAAGCAGTTGGAATCAGCATTTCATTGCCATGGACGTAGGTTGTCCCTTCCCAACTCCTTTTCAAAAGGAAAAGGATAACTTTTTCAAATCTTTTTACTGAGAAGATATCAAATTACATGTTCTTTGAAATTTGCCTGAATAGAAAACTTTTCATAGAAATGTTCAAATACCATTTTTAACTTAACTGTATAGTGTCTCTTAAAATTATGTACTACAACCTCTCTGTGTGTTGTCCTGCAATGGGCAAGGTGACCAGGGTGACCCTGCCTTGACCACTGGAGGTAGGCACCAGTACCCCTGGTGAGATAAGATAAGAAAATGGATGGATGGAAACTGTTGGGACCAGCCATGAAAGACTCAATTACATATAGGGAACAACAAGAGTGATATATAAACTATTAATTCCCCAATGCAATGGGCAGTTACAAGGAGGAAGAGTTTCAGAAGAAAAACATGATGTCACAGGGAGTATATAACTCCAAGAGAAAGGACGTCCTGTCCCATTTAGTACATAGTCTTTACAGAGGTGCTTTCCATTGGTGGAGAAGTGAAGAATAACATCTTCAAACGATTCCTGGATTCAAATAAATCCTCTATATACTTATGCATCTACTACTGTGGTGGCATAGGGGACAGCGTGACCCACATTTGGAGGCCTTGAGTCCTTGACGCGGCTGTCGCGGGTTCGATTCCCGGACCCGACCGACATTTGCTGCATGTCTTCCCCCCTCTCCTTCCCCCTTTCCTGTCAGCCTACTGTCATATAAGGGACACTAGAGCCACAAAAAGACCCCCTGGAGGGGGAAAAAATAAAATAAAAAATGGTTACCTAGAGACAGACACTACGCAGCCGCAGTGAGCTGCTATTGTCCAGTGTCTTTTTAAAATGTCCACCCGATACTACACCGTCCTTAGAAATAAAACCTGTGGCAAAAATACAGACGGTAGTGGGAAGACATAGTCTAAACAATCACAGTGAAGTTTAATAGGGACATTAAAATAAATGTGTTGGCGATATTCAGTGGCACCCAGTGGGTTTGATATCAGACAGAATGGATCAGGAGAGGAACCGCAGAACCAAAAGAACCTAAAGAACCTAAAGAATCAGACATCAGACTCTTCATCCCTCAGTCATTTCCTGAGACCAAAAAATAATATAGATGGCGATTTAAAGAACAAATCATACAAATAAATTAATAGTAAATAAAAAATATTGTAAAGAGAACATTAATAACGTTTATTAGGATTGTGTAGGAAAAATGCTGACAGGCTAACAGAAGCAGCTCTTTGGCTCACTTGTACAAGTTTATGTCCTGGGGGTGGGGGGGAGCCAGTGAGATGTTCACATCCACCTCAAAAATATGCAGTTGCACCCCTGCATCACGTGAGAGGAGAGAGTTTTGAGCAGATTTGGGAGATGCTGCAGCATTAATTTATGATGAAAGGCATGCTATGAAGCTCTTGCCCTTTCCTCGGGACTGTAATTATGAGGTTTGTTATCCCCTCCCTCTTAATTTTGCCTCTCATTTTGTAGTTTTTGGGCTTGGGCATGCCAACCAAACATTACAGAGAGGGAACTGATTGCTATCAAACAGAGCAGGTGGTTTACCATAAGAGCAGATGTTTTCCAGACCACAAATATGCATATGTAAAATCCTGATGTGAAGGAAAGAGGGGAAGAAGAAAGTGCTGGAGATATAGAGAGATAGGCCAGCACTGCAAAGACTTTCAGATTATATTAGGGGCAATCCTTAGTTGATAGGGGGCTTGTTCACAAGTAAGGTAAAGGCAGACTTGGGCAGAGTGATGATACTCATTGTGGTATCTCTTTAAAAGATAATTGTAGAGAAGAGGATGATGGAGACTGTAGAGAAGCTCCTGCTTTGAGGTTGTAACTTCTGCAGGGGGAAAGTGGTTTCTCTGACTGAACTTTGAACTGCTTCAGTGTGAGAGAAATGAAAAGCTCACTAAAAATTATTCTCTGATCAATAATTTTGGAAAGACTCTAGGTCATCAAGCCAATACTGGAGACCTACACAGTACTACAGTCTCTGCAAATGGCTGGCCTTTGCAACATAAAATCTGATTAATCTGATTATCCCTATAACTAGAATTTTTAAAGTTACTTTTGTATTTATTTAGAAATGGTCACACAAGAACAATACACTTACAGGGTATTGACCCTCTAGTACAATGAATAACAAAAATTATATTTTTCTTTCTCTACACACAAAAAAACAAAAAAATCCTTGTCATAATTTCATTTTTTTCAGTTTTGTATTTTAAATGACTATAAGCAAAATAAACACAAATCCCTTCTCCACAAAATAAAATTGTTAGTAATTATTTTCTTGTTTTCAATCAGGGCAAGAGCTAGGGATAAAACATATACATATAAGCCTTGTATACTATTAAAATGTTCACAATTACAAACATAAAAAGAAACAAAGGGACTTACAGGTCACATCTCACAAATCAGAACCAGGAATTCATTCTTTTTTCTAACATCTGCATTGGACAAATGTAAGATTTTAATATCATTACAGAGCATAACTGAATAGTTTTTAGTAATGAAAACCCAAAAAGTGAAACCCCTTGAACAGAGGGCCAATCAGGTGAGTTCACAGGAGAAGTAGCCGTGATCAGGGGCATGTCTGAAAGTGTGGCAGGACAGGAGGGGCAGAGGGAGAGCGCAAAAAAGTGCAAGCAGCTTTGTGCAGCAAGCGGGTTGTGACAACCATATTTCACATTTGATGGGTCACACATCTGTAATTAAAATTTAAGATATGTCAAATGTGATTATTCCTAGTCTGAATTACATTTCTAGACATCTGAATTAAGAATTGCATGTAAGGACTCTTGTGCTGTTACTGAGCTGTCCAAACTATTTCCTGCAGAATTGTGTGTCTGGCACCAAATTGTCAGAAAATGCCTAATGAAGAAAGAGCTCAGCAATACGGGAGATAAGAAGAGCACACAACTTCATCCATTTGAACACTGCCTCAGAAATATGTAAAGAATTTCCCATTTATTCACTTCTGATAAATACAATGAACGTAAAAAGGCATTTAAAAAGCCAAAAGTGCTACTATCAACCCATTCCCAAGGTGCATTTCAAAAATCTTCTCCTTTTTTATTGAAAGTTCAAAATGCTATGTAAATATGTTACTAATGTTTCCCTTCTAAATTAACCCACTAAAGGATCTACTACTGCCTTTCATTTTTGACTTTTCTTTACCATTGAAAGTCATCCTGGATCTGCGTCTGTGTTTTCTGTGAATTGGATTTGTTTCTTCACACTTCAATTTGGTAGTGGCAAATGGTCATTCACAACCAGGTTCTGGTTCTGTTCAAGGTTTCTTCCTGTTATAGGGGAGGTTTTCCTCTCCACTCTCTCTACATTCATGCTCAGTGTAAGAGACTGAGATCCAGCCACCATCAGCCAAGACTTCGTCCACAAACTGACATAATTTCAGAGTCAACCAAAGTTAGGAGGAAGAATGATCTTTACTCAAAGATCATACAGCTGGGACTGAAAATTTTAAAAAGTAAAATATTTAAATACAAAATACATCTAAAACCTTTAGCAATGACTGTATATGCAATGAGTTTCTTCCGATTAAGCTTGTCTGCAAATCACAAACCATGGAGAGCATAGAAAGGCTCCTGTTAGAAGACACTGGGGTTGGATTCTACAACGCTGCTGCACAATGGATGTGTAAGATTTGCACCAAACATCAGGAAGAGAAGCGCCACCCGGGCCACACAATACCCTGTAGCTTTTTCTATTATCATGACCACAACAGGAGAAATCAAAACCAGTGGGCAGCTTTTCATACCAGGATCATATTGGGTAGCCTTTGGGAACAGAGTGGGGCAAGAGGAACAAATAGCCCACCTGGAATGTGAGACAAAGCTGTGCTACGCTACTAGAAACACTGGTATTGTCTCTAGAAATGTTGTTTCCAGTAATGATCTGAAAAGGGGGTGGACATTTCCATTCAACCCTTTCATCCTGATAGCAATTATTGTTTTAAATTTTGGATAATTATTATGTGCAACCGTGGGAACCATGTGAATTGTTTTTGCAACAGCAAGCAGTTGATTAGCATCTCAAGAGGTCAAATAATGCCTGAACTAAGGGCTGGATGATATGGCTTAAAAACTTACAATGCAAGTGTTTCATGTCAGTTGATATCAAAAATTGTTGATAGATAATTGATGATTGGTTTTTGCTTTAAATATCTGAAATACTGCCAAACTGATGGTGACATTTACTATTTTATCTACAGTTTTCAATGTAGGAAACTGTAGATGTTTTTTTAATCACTTATTACACACAGTGGCAAAACCTGAAACTGCTGCTGTGCAAGTTACATGCAAACAAGTTGTTGCTAGGTAACCAGAGTGAGTTAGGCTTTAAACGCACTGCAGTCTGAAATTACCCAAATCTGATTTTTTAAATTTATTTTTCAAACACTGTGCTTTAAAGCCAAAAATACATAATAAAAAAAAATATACAGAGCTAATCATGAGAATCAACTCATTTAAAGTTAAAACTCAGTTTCACACAAACACAAAGACCCTAGCATAAATGTTTGGCTGTGGAACTGGACCGTTAAAGCTAATTTTCTATTAGCAGCTTTACTAATCTTTTACATTACATTACATTACCAACGCACATTAAAACGAACCTTTATCTTGGCTTTTTTCTATTCTTCCTCTTTACATCAAAGTATATTTGTTTTGTTTCACCAAGTGTGATAATGTGGCAAATGAATGCTTCTGTTGTGCTTCAGCAGTGATTCTGTGAGCTTTTTTAGTGATATCTGGGGCACATAAAAGTGAAGCACTGAAGAAATATGATGAGAAACTTATGATGTTGAAACCTAATGCTGAAGGCAACAGTATCAACACTTTACTGTGTAGGTGACAGACAGGAAAGACAAAGCTGTGGCATCTTACCCAAACCAGACTGACATCATTCTGGCCCAGACCTTAAGGAGGAGCCAGCTGTTTCTCCCCCTTCCACCCAAACTCCCCCAGCCAGCTGAACCCGCACACCTTTTACCAATACGACGCCCTCTTAACGTGAGCGCGTGCGTGTAGCAGCCCGAGGCCAGTTGCAAAAGTAACTTTTCTTTCTCCTAGGAGCCGGTCTAACTGAATGAAGCCGCAGTAATATCAGCCCAGAAGATAAAAAAAAATGGCCGACAGTGACACCGAAAAGTGAAAATAAAGCGTTTTCCTGTATTTAGAGACTCAAAAGGCGACTACTCACCCCTGCTGCAAGCGAATAGAATGGGCTCACTCCTCATCGCGAGTTCAAACTCATTTAATCCACGAGATCACGTACACAAGGCAGGAGGCGCGCGCCCAGTGGCTCAAGGGCCAACAATAAAAATCCTCACGGTCCGGGTAGTTTCCCTCTTTCTAGCTCTTTTTCCGTCGGACCGCCGGCTGCTGGAGCTCTCTTGTTCCTTTCAAACTTTTTCTCCGAATCTTTCTGATCCCTCCCTCTGTTCCTCCTCCCCTTCCATCATATCCCACTCCCATGAACTGCCTGCATGGACAATATACTTCTGTATCTAACAAAGCTCATCAATCTCTTTTTGGTCTCTTTACCTGACAAACGGACTGCAGGAAGAAAGAGAATATTGAATAACATCTGAATAGCTGAAAATTCTGTGATTAGGATGGGAGAAAATGTGGAGGGTAGATTTTTTACCCCTTTGAATAATTTTAAAATCAAGATATTCAGATTTTAAAATCAGAATATCTGCTTTGGAACCAATATGATACACCACAAGTTAACAAAAAGGTACATCCATCATTTGTTTTCATCGTCTAAAGCTATATCAGACAAAACTTCTCTTGTTGTAAGTCAGTTAGAATGACCAAAATTAAGCTAATTTAGGTATTTGCTAAAATGCCATTACTCCAGGCAAAATCACAGTTTACATGCAAAATGACTCAAACAATGATGGGAAAGCCCAAATGATGATGTCATGGCTTTGGAAATTTTTGATAGGTTAACCCAGGGATGGGCAATCCTGGTCCTCGAGGGCCGGTGTCCTGCAACTTTTAGATGCATCTCTACTTCAACACACCTGAGTCAAATAGTGAGGACATTAGCAGGACTCTGGAGAACCTGACTGCACTTGGGAGGTGATTCAGCTGTTGGATTCCAGTGTGTTGGACCAGGGAGACATCTAAGAGTTGCAGGACACCGGCCCTCGAGGACCAGGATTGCCCACCCCTGGTTAACCTGTGAGTTACTCTGGTTTGACTTGATGGAAAAGCCAAAAGAAATCAGCCAAGGAAGAGAATGGTGCACAAGTCTGGTTCATCCTTAGGAACAATTTCCAAAAGCTTGAAGGTGCCTTATCAATCTATTCAAACAATTACACAAGTACAGACACAATGGGAATAACACATCATCATAAAGATGAGTTCTGTGTTCCAGAGATCAAAGTCCGAAATGTGATGACCCAGAACAAAAGTCAAAGATCTTGTGAAGATGCTGCTGAATCTAGAAAGACAGTCATTATCCACAGATAATAAAATAATAGCAAGAAATCAAATAACCAAACAAAAAGAACAAACAAATAAAAAATAAAAAAATTAATGGTCAGATTTGAGGCTTGGCCATGCCCACATGCTTTGATATACGAAAAATCGTTTGAAAACTTTTGACCTTCAATGCTTCAAGACTGTGCTGACTGATTTTAAAGCCTGGATCTCAAAAGCTGTTGGACAAGTTTGCTCGATACAACATCTATAAGAAAGACATGATAGCAGCTTTGATCCAAAAGGGCCGATTTCCTGTTGGGTGTAGACTGTGGCTGCAACAGACCTTTTTTTTTTACATCCTGTCGAGATGTCCATGTGTGCAGACATAACCTGGTGAGCAGGTCCATCAGTCATCCCTCTCTCACTGCAGAGCAAAAGGAGACAGTATGGAGAATTTTTCTTCCATAATCCAAGAGTAGAAATTTTCAGTCTGAAATCAGGATTTCATGTCTTTTGTTCTCAAAACATTTCATATTTTTGCTTACATTTTTATTTTGAAAGCAGGACTTCATATATTTCTTCTCAAAACTTGTAATGATTGCACGTAAAATGTCTCACGCTTGGACTCAGTCTCTGCTCAGAGCAAATCTTCTCTTACAAAGCTCTCTGCTCGTGTTCTACCCTATGATTTTTTGTAAAATAAATTAACCTGTAACCTGTAAAATAGGTTCTTAGGATTGATTTTGTGTCAGTGTATTAAGTCTTTTATTTTGAAGGTTATGTTAGGAGTGGGACAGGAAGTCAGCCATTAGTTGTTTTTACTCGGTCTCACATGAGGAGGTGCATGACACTCCTTACCAGTTGATGGCGGTAATGCTCACCTAACGTTTTTTCCCAACCGCCAATAAAATTTCAACAAGAAGAAGAAGAAGGTGCATGCCAGTTTACGCCATCGACATCAACGTCTATAAGTTTTCATTTAATATACAATAGTAGATTTTATTTAATATCTTATTTGTTAAGAATGTGTTCTTTATTTAAACTTTTTTCTAGTGATAATAAATGTAGGTATGTTATTTATGTGTTACAGTTTACTCCATGTCACTTGAGTACTTGAGTCACCAAATAAAGTGAAGTAAAGAAGCTGCATCCTAACTCAAGTATTCATTCTATTGGAGTTATGCTTGCTGCTAAATTGTGCTAGTAAATACACAAGGAGAGCAGAATAGCTTGCTTGGTGGAATTTTTCTGCCATAAACAAAGAGTGCACATTTTCAGTCTGAAAACAGGGTTTTATGTCTTTTGTTCTCAAAACTTTTAATAGTTTTGCTTACATTTTCATTTTGAAAGCAGGACTTCATGTCTTTCTTCCCCAAACGTAAAAAGCTTGTATTCAAAACTTCTCGTGTTGTGATTTGAGTTTCTCTGTGTGTTTATTTTGAGTTCCTGTGTCTCAGAGTCTCCGTGTTGTCCTGTCTCCCCTTGATTGTTTCCCAGGTGTGTCTCATTTCCGTGACTACCCTCTGTGTATTTAACCCCACCTGTGTCCTTTGTTCCTCGTTGGGTCCTTGTGTCTTACCACCTACACATCACCACTTCATAACACTTCAGGCTCAGACTTAATCTCTGCTCGGACTGTCTGCTGGCTTGGAACTGCCTTTTGGTATAGTCGCCTGGCAACCTCTCAGCCAATAAAATGAAAGTGTTTTACTGGGTGCATTTGTTGTTTGTTTTCTTCTAGCGGGTGGGCCTGTGTGGCTACTATCGATTGTAGCAACCTGCGCCACTGGATGTAGGGAGAAACGACATCATCTTTCTGCTCCGTAGCACACTAAACATCCACCAGCTATGTGCTACTGATTGCTAACATCTACTGTTCTTAGGCAGGATTGTGTTCACCCAACCAAGACAACATAGTCACGTGACATAAAATGACATAATGATGAATTCTGTCAATGCTGGCTGCTGACTGAATCCTGTTGCCATGGCTGAATGGCGAATTTCAATCCATCCCCGTACGTATACGGTCGTCTCTAACACATACATGCATCATTGGATTTGCATCAAACATTTTAGAATTGAATTTTGTGAACCTCTAAAGAGCCCAATAGCATTAAATTGTAATTTGACTCCACTGGTCCACTGGGCCCTCTATGTTATTCTATCAGCTATATCTCCTTGCTCCAGATCTGCAATGTGCACCAGATTTTTTGTGTGTCCTCAGGGATTTCTGCCAAATGCATCAGTGCATGTTGCCTAGCGGACAGGTGCGGGAACTGCACAAGAGCGTCTACGCTGGCAAGTGGAAGGCGTTGCTGGAGCTCCCTCAAACTCCATGAGGTCGGAGCGGTGCTGAGCTGTGAGGGCTATTCAAGGTTTCTTGTGTCCTATTTTGTTTTGTGTGTCCACCAGTCGCAGTCCTATCTAGACCGTATTGATTTATTTCAGAAAGACTCTTCTGAAAGACTCGTTTCACCAGAGGATTAAGGCCATTGAAAGAGAAAAAGAATTTAGACTTATTTCTCAGAATTCTTACTTTAATCTTCTGAGATCAAAAGTCAGAATTCTGAGATTAAAATCAATGCAGAAGGGTGACGTAACAGTTGCTCCCCACTTTTTTTTCTACAAGCAATATGTATGTATTAACTAGTTTACCCACCTCTATTACATAGAAGTAGAAAAAAAGATGAACCAATCAAAGTTCCTAGATGACAGCATCATATCTAGCAATGGGGTCAACCACACCTTCTCACTGTGACGGGAATTTCTGTTGTTCTCAGGAGCTGATTGAATCACCCCTGAGCTAAGACTCCTGGGAAGGAATTTTTAAGATGAGATGGGAGCTCTATGAGAGGACTCTATGAGAATTTTTGTGAACATGCACAAACATACAGATGCAAGATTAAGGAAATGACCTAATAGGGATATGCCCTCTTTAGACCATAGCTTAGATAGAGGCCTAGAAAAGGAACTGGGATCTGTTTGGGGCCATTTTCTTTGTTTCCCACAAGGAAGCATGGAAATGGACCATTGCTGTAACAATAAACTATTTCTCTGTTGTTCCAAAACAATATTACTACATATTTGGCTTTGATAAATTGGACTGATGATTTTACCTCAGTTTTTGCGGTCATTCGAGACAATCCCCTCCCAAGAAAAGAGTCCAGGCTGTATACTATTGTCATGCTGCGTGCTTTGTCTGTGTGTTTATTTAGAATTTTCTGTGTTTCTGAGTCTCTGTGTTGTCCTGTCTCCCCTTGATTGTTCCCAGATGTGTCTCGTGTCCTTGATTACCCTCTGTGTATTTAATCCCACCTGTGTCCTTTGTTCTCTGTCGGGTCCTCGTCTGATGTTGCCACAGTCTGCAGTTCTTTGTCCATTCGTGTACCTTGTGCCACCTGCGTTGAGCCCAGGATTCTGCTCAGCAGTGCTGCCTTGTGTTTTGAACTATTTTGGATTATTTTTTTATTAAATACACTTATTCTTCACATCCTGGGTTTCCCGCCTGCTGCCTCACCACCTCATCACACCGCCTTGTCATGACAGAAGGACCCGACCAGACCAAACGGTGAGGCAGACTATTTTTTTTTCATCATGGACCCTGATGAAGTACACAAACTAACGGAAACTATAAAGGAGTATAAGGGGGGTTCTCCGGGAGTATGGGGTACCGGGCCCTTTGATACGGGCTGTCAGGTCCCTGTATGACCGGTGTCAGAGTCTGGTCCGCATTGCCAGCAGTAAGTCGGGCTCATTTCCGGTGAGGGTTGGACTCCACCAGGGCTGCCCTTTGTCACCAATTCTGTTCATTACTTTTATGGACAGAATTTCTAGGCGCAACCAAGGTGTTGAGGGGATCAGTTTTGGTGGCCTTAGGATTGCATCTCTGCTTTTTGCTGATGATGTGGTCCTTTTTTGGCTTCATCAGGACGTGATCTACAGCTCTTGCTGGAGCAGTTCGTAGTCGAGTGTGAAGCGGCTGGGATGAGGATCGGTGCCTCCAAATCCGAGACCATGGTCTCGAGCCGGAAAAGGGCAGACTGCCTTCTCCGGGTCGGGGGGGGGGGTGTCCTGCCCCAAGTGGAGGAGTTCAAGTATCTCGGGATCTTGTTCACAAATTAGGGAAGAAGCGAGCAGGAGATTGACAGCCGGATTGGTGCAGCGTCTTGCCGTCAAGCGGACACAGTACCGGTCCATCGTGGTGAAGAGAGAGCTGAGCCAAAAAGCAAAGCTCTCGATTTACCGGTTGATCTACGTTCCCACCCTCCTCTATGGAGGTCATGAGCTTTAGGTCATGACCAAAAGAACGAAATCACGGATGCAAGTGGCCAAAATGGATTTTCTCCGTAGGGTGTTTGGGCTCTCCCTTAGAGATGAGGTGAGAAGCTCAGTCATCCGGGAGGGACTCAGAGTAGAGCTACTGCTCCTTCACGTCGGGAGGAGACAGTTGAGGTGGCTCAGGCATCTGGTCAGGATGCCTCCTGGACGCTTCCTAGTGATGTGTTCCGGGCACGTCCCACCGGGAGGAGGCCCCGGGGAAGACCCAGGACACGCTGGAGGGACTATGTCTCTCAGTTGGCCTGGGAACGCCTTGGGATTCCTCTGGAGGAGCTGGTAGAAGTGGCTGGGGAGAGGGAAGTCTGGGCCTCCCTTCTGAAGCTGCTGCCCCTGCGACCCGACCCCGGATGAAGCGGAAGAAGATGGATGGATGGATGGATAAGGAAGTATGAAGCGGCTATTGCCAAACCCTACGCCGCCTGCAGACGGCTCGGTTTTGCCATCCGCTTCGGACTATTGCTGGACTATTGGGTTCCACACTTTCCGCACCTGTGGCTGGTGGAACTGCAAAGGGAGGCAGAGTGGGAACGTGAGGCAGCTCTGTCCGTCATGGCCGGCGAACCTCTGCCTCGCAAACCGGGCAATCTTTCCGCCAGCCCAGTCTCAGTTCCTGTGTCTTCGGGACTGGGACCTCCAGCCTCTGTTCCAGCCGGCAGCAGCCCCCGCTCCAGAGATTGTCCATTCATGTACCTTGAGCTACCTGCGTTGAGCCCTGGATTCTGCTCAGCAGTGCTGCCTTGTGATTTGGACTATTTTGGATTATTTTTTCATTAAATACATTTATTGTTCACGTCCTGGGTCTCCCGCCTGCTGCCTCACCACCTCATCAAACCGCCTTTTCATGACAAGTATGGCAGTTCAGAATTCAACTCCCATCATCAGTTTCCTTGGTCCATGCCTCACTCCCTTTAACTTCTCCCCCTCCTCTCTCTCTGTTGTAGTCAACTTTAAAAAAGTTGAAATTGTGCCACCCCTAGTAAGTGGTCCTCGCCCTGAAAAGTTTTGAGAAAGACTGGCCTAAACCCACCTATGCAAGTGTTTATCTGAATCTGCCTATTAAACAAACGGAAAATAATCACCTGCATTTGCTTTGGCGTCATTGAGATATTTAACCAGTCCACACTCTGCGATCACCACCATAGTAGTCCAAACCCTTGTCGTGATAAAGATATTTCATCTGTAGATCCCAGAGTTACTGGCTGTGTTCCAGTGTTAATATGAAACACAGCAATAAATCAATCTGTGAGCTTTGTGTTTTCCATGAGGAACTAACACAATCCAGTGATATTGCATTAGCAGAGAATAGGAAATCCCCGCGTTACACCAACATGTTCCACAAAAAGGATGTATAAAAAAATGTGGATTTTGCTTTCTGTTCTCTGTTCTTTGGAAAAGAGGCGGCTAAAATTAGTTATTTTTCATCTGGTTCTGTTTGAGTCTGTCTGAAACAATGTATCATTTCTGAGTAAAGTCTTGCAAATATTCATGAAATGTCCAGATGCTTCACATTACCCTTTGTTAAACAAATATCTGAATCTTTGTGCCAGTGTTTCATACTTTTGCAGGAGCCCAGAAAACACTTGGCAATAAAAATGGACTCGGTGAGACACAGGTAAATCAGCGTCAGTCAGCCATCACATGGCTGGGGCAGCCGAGGAAATGGGGTGATTCCACAAAAGCTAACACCACAGTCTCACTTTTCACTATGGAAAGCGTACATGGAATAATGATGTCAAGCTGCTGCAAATCTCAGGTGGCAGAGCGTCACAGTTGCCAGTTCTTATGTCCAAATCTGGAAGTCCCATTATCATCCTTTCTAAAGTCAATGAACAGAATATGGAAATGTATGTGACTGCTCAGGACAATGTCATTAAACCTGTCTTTATAATAAGTCAAAACCTGAACATCTGGATATGGTAAGTGGAATAAAGTTTAAGTTTCTGCCTTGTGACTAAGGCAATGTTTATATGAGACAATGCCTGTGAAAAGTTCCAAGTTTAGATGGCACTGCCACACCATGAGTCAGCTGTAGTTGTCATGCCAGGCCACTAGAAGGTGTTGTGACTTTAGTATGTCATTGAATACACAAATGCTTTTGATGCTTAGTTTCCACCTCATTGTAAACATTAGCTGGTCTCTGTCTCTCATGAATGAATTACTCATTTTACACCACTTATCAGAAATTATGTTAAGTTGATCATATCAAATATCAAACACAATAAAATCACATGCATGATTTAAAAGGTAAAATTTCCATTTTGCTTTCATTTTGTGTACACAAAAGCTTTTAAAAATAAATATTTGTCACAGAATACTATAAATGCAGTGTCGCTGTTTTCGTCATTTATCTTAGATTAGGGCCGCTACCGCGTTGTCCTACAACACAGGTTAGTGTTTTGCAGAGACCACATTCAAAGTAGTGCTACTGTCCACCTCCATTTTCTCCGTGGTCAGAAGAGCACGGCTATTCCTATTAGTATTTTTCCGTCACTCTCGATGGAATGTTGATTGAATAAACTCTCACAAAAAAGAAAAACTTAGACTTAGTTTCATCACCCTTGGTTTTTCAAAGTATTGTAATATAGTTATCATGATAGGGCTATTCATTAAGTCAGGGCTTGATGCTGACACTAGCTCTCTTAAAATGAGTCCACAACTATTGCTATTGCTTCTACATCGTTATCCGTGTTTATTTTTTCTAAATTCATGTATGGTATGTTGGGGGTTTTACAGGATTTTCTTTCTGGAACTGGGACGATCATGAGTGGAATCGGTTCATGTGTGGTGTGTTTATTCGTTTGTTCATTGTTAGATTTTTTATCATGGAAAGCACTTTGAATGACCTTGTTACTGAAATGTGTTGTCCAAATAAATTTACATATATTGCCTTGTGATTAATTGTGAACTGTAATAAATAAATAAATAAATATTTTTTTCTATTTTACATTTTACTCAAGAATCCCAAATATGTAAATTTAAGAGGGAACCACTATCAGCTTCCCTGCTGGATGCTTCAGTGTTAAAGGGAAACATTTTAACACAAATAAAAGAGTGTTGTGGTGAGAAGGTGCAGGGTCAGAGGTCAGCCCTCTGTCTGCTGTGCTGAGACACCTCGGTCCAGGTGATTTAATCCCTTCTGGTACAAGTCAATGCCAAGAAAATGAGCCCACGGGTGCGAGCGGCCATCCATGTAGGGGAGTTTATTAGGAGGTATTATGGGAATCTGAGACAGACAGATTCTAGACTGAGGTTTGTAGGTGGGCCAGAGTTCACTTTATTGTTCCACATCAGAGTTTGATCATGCATTCACGCCTCCCCAAACAAAGCAGACTTTCTAGGAAAATGAAGTAGAATTTGATTTAAAGTTTACTAAATTTCAACTAACAGACTAGAGAACAACAGACTGAGATATTCTGCTAGTCTGAGCCATGATACCCACAATGCTAATGCAGTCTTCTCCCAAAGCCATGTTCTGTAATTCATGCTCCCCACAATTTTACAGTAAAATCCTTAATCTTCAACAACCATTCTGGAAATCTAACATCAATACAGAACATATGATTCATTTAAAGGAGCAAAGATAATATTCAGGATGTAATTTTAGATCAAAACTCTGGAGCATGTTTAAACATGAAAGACCAAATAAGATAAAAAGTTAAAACCCTGTCGTTGACACCCATCCTGCAGCTCCCATTTTATCCTGTGCAGAAGTTCACAGGATGTTTACAGTTGGTCTACCTGCCATTGTCTATTGTTCAATAGCTGGAGACAGTTTGTGGAGAAACTGTGCTGGCCTTTTACACAAATAACAAAATACCAAGATAAACACACACACATGCCCACACACGTTACACACACACACGCAAACAACCTAATATGGAAAAGGTAGAAGGGAAAAGGAGCAAACACTTGCATATGTCTGAAGAAGTCTGGGAATTCAATTTGACCACAGTAGCCAGGTCAGCTGACATAAGAAGAATCTGGCCACAAAAAAAACGTGAACTCTCATGGGTTTGAAATGTGTCAGGGTTCACAAAAAGCATCCAACATGTGTCTGTCAATGTTGTAGAGAAGAACACTAATCAGTAGTCCCATTAGTAGCTGACCAAAAGTTTAGGTTTCTGAAAAAACTTAGGGTTATTTGTGTCTTTTTAAAGTATTCACATGGAGAATCTCATACAAAATAACAATGAAAAACTATTGAAAAAATAGTTTCACTTTATATATTTATTTTTTCCATCCAGGGGTTCTTTTGTGGGCTCTAGTGTCCCTTATATGACAGTAGCCTGACAGGAAAGTGGGGAAGACATGCGGCAAATGTCGGTCGGGTCTGGGAATTGAACCCACGACGGCCGCGTCGAGGACTCACGGCCTCCAAATGTGGATCGCGATATCCCCTACGCCACCACAACACGCCCCTTCACTTTATATATTTATTTGAAATGTTCAGAAACTGTTAGAATTCCTAGAGTTTTGAAAAAAATAACTTTGTCAAAATTTGTCAGGTTCCAAAGAGCATTTTGACTGGAAGAGTTGCAGAGATTCAAAGCTCAGGTGTGATAATGTGTGCTCCACAAATTAGAAAGCCATAAAAAGTGTTGCTTGCAGTTTGCTGTATGCTTTGATCGGAGGAGAATGGAGAATGGAACAAATACTGAAGCGTTATCTCAGTGAAACATGGTAGTAACAGCATCATGCTGTACAAATGCAAGAACAAGAGCAGGGAAGCTGATCAGAGGTGTGGAGAAGATAGATAAATCAGCTAAATCCAGCTAAATCCTGGACAAGCCAAATCCTTATAGCACAACTTGAACACAATAGTCTTTTCCAGCATCCAATCAGATTGTTTTTTGCAGCAGGAAAAGAAAAAACAGGTCCACATCAGAGTTTGATTACACATTCACAGCTCCCCAAATGAAGCATTGTTTTTAGGTAAATGAAGTAGAGTTTGATTAAAGTTGACTAAACCAGGGCTGGTGGAGACTCAGCTAACCTGAGCGATGACAGAATTCATGACAATGCTAATGCAGTTTTCTCCTTCCAAAACCATGTTCATGTTAATTCATGCTCCCCACAATTTTACACTAAAATCCTCAATCTTCAACAAGCAGATGTTCTCATTAATTTCAGCCAGATTAATATTGATGCCACGTTTTGTCTGAAGGTTGTGCTTCAGTGTTTGATGAATTGGATTTATCCCACAGATCTGAGCTGCATTAACTTTGGAGTAGGTGAGCCGGGAGGAACATCAGCTTATGCCTGTGGTTCCTCCTGATGATACAGACATTGTGAAAAATAATATACTACTAAAATTATCCATCCATCTTCTTCCACTTATCCGGGGTCGGGTCGCGGGGGTAGCAGCTTCAGAAGGGAGGCCCAGACTTCCCTCTCCCCAGCCACTTCCACCAGCTCCGCCGGAGGAATCCCAAGGCGTTCCCAGGCCAGCAGAGAGACATAGTCCCTCCAGCGTGTCCTGGGTCTTCCCCGGGGCCTCCTCCCGGTGGGACGTGCCCAGAACACCTCACCAGGGAGGCGTCCAGGAGGCATCCTGACCAGATGCCCAAGCCACCTCAACTGGCTCCTCTCAATGTGAAGGAGCAGCAGCTCTACTCTGAGTCCCTCCAGGATGACTGAGCTTCTCTCTCTAATGGAGAGCCCAGACACCCTACGGAGAAAACCCATTTCGGCCGCTTGTATCCGTGATCTCGTTCTTTCGGTCATGACCCAAAGCTCATGACCATAGATGAGGGTGGGAACGTAGATCGACTGGTAAATCGAGACTTTGCTTTTTGGCTCAGCTTTCTCTTCACCATGACGGACCAGTACAGCGCCCGCTTGACACCAGACGCTGCGCCAATCCACCTGTCAATCTCCTGCTCCCTTCTTCCCTCATTCGTGAACAAGATCCCGAGATACCTGAACTCCTCCACTTGGGACAGGATAAAATTACAATAAGTGTAAGTAAAGCTACAATAAAACCAAATAATATAAATTATGGGTGTAACAAGCCCTGCTTTTAACTACTCAATAATGACGTCTGGCCTCTGAGAGACAGAAGGGAGAATGGGGACCCAGCTGGTCTCTTCTCCTCCCCCATTCTGCTCCCTCCTACAGGATTGGTGATGCTGGAACCACCCTGCCTCCTCCTCCTCCTCCTGTCCCTCATCCCATCCTGTCCTCTTAGCCACATGGCTCTTTGTATACACTCCCATTCACCTCACTGTGTTCGACACACACTTTGCTTGTCTGATAACATGCATTTATGAGCAACTTTCATTATTTCTTGTCAAATAAGCCGCTACAATAGTTAAAAATTCTTATAAGCTCTACTTAAGAAAAACACACAGCATTCTAGCTGGAGAAATACCTGACCGGTAAACATGTATGTGGAAGATGTTTCAAATATTACAGGTGGATAACATCCAAAATAAAGAAGACACAAGAAAGCTGAGAGGCAGAAACACATCGACAGTTCAGATGGCCCGCTGTATGATTTGAGCCTCACATTCACACAGAAACAGAGCAGCTGCATGGCCTCTCTGACAGCCACTTCACACCAACGCAAACAATGTGCATCCAACCTATGAATGACACTCTGTTTTTAAAGCAGTAGTCGGGCTTACCTCTGTTGCTGTGCTCCTTTGTTTCCATGTTAGACTTTAATATTGCTTTGTGGACGGCAACAATAAAGAATGGGCAGGGGGAACTGATCATGAATGACCGACACCAACAGTGACCAATCAGAGGCCAGGAGCGGGGGAGGTAGGTCCTGTTTGGAAGCCCTTGTGTTCAGTGAATGAAAATAAAGCAACAAAGCAGCAGGTTTGTCACTGCTTTGAAAGGAATGAAAAAGAAATAATAAAACAGATAAAATAGATATGTATTTTTTGTTAGTGGCTCAGTATAGATCTGTTGGGCTGTAGCAAAAGATAACAACCATGAAGGAGCATTACTGCACATAAACCCATACTAAAGAACTGAGTGACAGACACCAGTTGTCAACATTTTGATTAAATAAGGTTTATCATAGCACAGTATTGGCATGCATAGACAAATTAGATGTAAACCAATTCTATACTATGTAAATATCAATATTTAGGTACATACTAAATACATACATACTACTAATAAGGGTAGTATGTATTTTTCATACACACATTGTGCCATCGTACTATACTAGTTGATAACTATGTTTCCTTCAGTTGCTATACAAATACTATCTATCTATCACAAATGTGAAGCAAAAGAAACTTGATTTTGATATTTCATGTCTTGAAATTGGGACTTTGTCTCTTTACAAACTCCTGTTGAGACAGAAGCTATGTTGGTGGAGTTTGAAACAAAAGAAGTGCCAAAGGAGGTTTACTTCAGTTTGATAAGATCTAGCATCAGGGAATTTGTGCCTAAACCAGTAAGACGTTTCAATTGTCAGGAATTTTGCCATGTTGCAAAAATTTGTAAAGGAAAAAGGAGATGTTCCCAAAGTTCTGGAGACCATGAATATGAAAAATGTGGAGCTGGAGTTAAACCAAAGGGCTGTAGTTGAGGAGGAGAGCATGTGAAGTGATGAAACACCAAACAATTATACAGAAAACAAAAATTATGCAGAAAGTAACGTATGTAGAAGCATGTAAAATGGTTGAAAAAGTAAACAAAATGGAAAATCATTGACAGGAGAAAAACAAGTAATCCAAAAGGTTATGGAAATGGTTGAAAGGAAAATAGCAGAGGAAAAAAAGAAAATGGTGACTTTTATTGCAGGAGTAAGAAATGCAACCTCAGATGTGAAATCAAAGACAGAAAAGGATTCAGATTATTGCCAAGGCAGCATGCCATAACTTAGATTATAGAATAGAATAGAATTGAATAGAAGTACTTTATTCATCCCAGCAGGGAAATTACTTCGCAGTTGCAGCATCAAGACAAGACACAGTAACAACTAGTTGTAGATAAAATAAAATATAAAATATAAAATGCTATAAATTGTAAAATTATATTATATTATATATATTATATAGGGTATATATTATTACTATACATTATATTATTATTAGATTTGAAGAATATTTGATGGGAAGATATAAGGGAAGAAATATTTAGTCAAGTAAGTCAAGAAGGATCATTTTAATCTTACAATAGAATGTGTAAATGCCTGTTCCTTTATATATGCTGATTGTAGATTGTAAAGGCTAAAGGCTAACGACAGCACAACACGGACCTTAACTGCAATAGCTTGTGAAGTTAGCATTTTTATGTAATGTACTCATGTTTTGTGTCAAACAAAGGCACTTAAGCAAATGTATTTTCACAGTGTATTCAGTGCTATTCAACAAACTTGGTTTCTAACGAAGTAAATACAAATTACTGCACTTGTCGAAGCTCTCCATGTTTTCTTGGGTCTGAGGGACTGCTACAGAATGCAGAGTCTTTTGTCAAATGGTCAATATTTTAAACAGTTTATTTTATGAGCTGGACGTAAAACCTGATATAATCTGTATACAGGAAACTTTGTTGGACTTCAGAGTATCTGGTTATATTTCAGTGAGATATGATAGAAAAGAAGGAAACGGGGTGTTTTTCTCTGATTAAGGAAGGTATTCCATATAAAATAATTGAAAGGAAATGGGATTTGGAGTATGTAGAAATTGAAATATGGGTAGAAGAGAATGTAATATTGATTAGAAGTTTTTACAATCCTTGTAAGAAGCTTGTGTAACCTGGTTGTATTTCTCTTTTGTCATAATTACACAAATTGTCTTTGTTTTGGTTATTTGTATTGTTCCCTACCTGCCTGAAAATCTGTCATTGTTTTAACCGTGTTACTTTAAGAACGGTAGCCCCCCCTTTTTATTTCTTCTTCTGTGGTATTGTCTTTAAATTGTTTTTGTCCCTTAGCCCCTCCCCTTTTATCATATTGTCCTGCGGGAGAGGTGTGTCCTATTTATTTTCTATCTAAATACATCCAGTTTCTTTTTGGATTTATTAAGTTAATTTCTGTTATGTATTTTTGTTTGTGTAGGACTTGGAGTGGGCAGCCTATAACACGGTTGTTTTTCTGTATGTTATTCTCGTCAGAATACATCGAGAAATCATCTTTTAAAAGACAAACCGTGTCACGGCCTGATCACTGAAAACCAGCAAAACGTAGAAAGGATGCGGTTACACTTGAAATAAGTAAACTTGAGATGAATATGAAAGTAAATATTATTTGGTGTGGAGATTTTAATGTACATCATTCATTATGGGGAAGTGAAAAAGTTGATTATAATGGTAAAGTTTTAGATAGTAATAATGTTGTATGTCTGAATAATGGTAAGAAGACAAGAATCAATGTTAATTCAGGTAAGGAATCTGTATTGGATTTAACATTTGTTTCTAGTTTAGCTCCATTATGTGATTGGCAAGTTAAAAATATGTTTTTTCGTAATAATCATTACATTATAACCAGCAATATAAGGATAGGTCAGGTACAGAGTCCTGAAGTGATGGGAGGAAAGTGGATATTTGGGAAAGAAAATTGGGAAAAATGTAATAACTCATGTGAATGTAAGATTTTAAATGTTCAAAATGATTTGAATATTGAAAGTATGAATCGAGAGATCGGTCGGAGTATTTTAGCAGCTGCTGAGGAGTTTATTCCAAAGACATCAGGGAAAAATAGGAGAACGTTAGTTCCATGGTGGAATGATGAGGGAAGAACAGCAGTCAGAGAAAGAAATAAAACATTTAAATCGGTTCTAACGTCTCATAATTTTCAACATTTAATTGATTATTTAAAAAATCACAAGCAAAAGTAAGAAGAACAATAAGAAGAGCAAAAAGATTATATTGGAGAGATTTCTGTGACAAAATTGGTAGCAATACAAAGATAAGGAAAGTTTGGGGAATGATTAAAAAATGGAGAGATAGAAGAAAATGGAGTTATCAGATATTTAATAAAAACAATATAGTAGCAGTAACTGACAGAGAAAAGGCTGATATTTTAGTAAGCACGTTTGTGGAGATACGTGGTGGGAAAAATTGATCAGTTAAATGAAATACAGGAAAGAGAGAAAACTAAAAGAAAAAATGATTACATTTTAAGAAGGAAGGAGAGTAATACTGATTATTTGATGAATTATCACTTCTCTATTGGAGAACTGAAAAGAGGTTTGGGTAGATCTAAGAATAGTGCTCCAGGTAAAGATGAAGTGTGTTATATTGTGTTAAGACATGTGAGTGACGACGTTTTAAATAAATTACTAATTTTGTATAACAACATTTGGAAAGAGGGGAGACTGCCTTGTAAAAGGAAAGAAGCCATTGCTATATTGTTATTCCGATAAAGAAACCTGGGAAAGATCATAGTAATCCTGGAAACGACAGACCGATTGCTTTAACGTCTAATATGTGTAAACTGATGGAAAAGATGGTGAATGAGAGATGAATACAATATTTGGAGTCAAGAAATATAAATTCTCCTTATCAAAGTGGCTTCCATAGAGGGAGAGGAGCAATAGATCCTGTTTTATGTTTAGAAGATGATATTAGAAAAGCTCAGATTAATAAGGAAACTGTTGTTGCTGTGATTTTTGATGTGGAAAAAGCATACAATATGCTATGGAGAGAAGGGTTAATGATTAAATTACATCAGATAGATATAGGAGGTAATATGTTTAATTGCTATGGGATTTTTTTATGTGATAGAACTATTCAAGTCAAAATCATATTTTTAAAGAATTATCAAGTAGTTTTGGCAAGTCACTCTTTGCTGATGATGGAGCATTATGGGAAAGGGGAAAATGTAGAACATCTTATTTTAAAACTTCAGGAAGGCATGGATAAAGTGGAAGATTGAGTGGGGTTTTAAATTTTCAATTGAGAAGACAAAAGTAATGTTTTTACAAATAAAAAATTGCCGTGAGAATTGACACCGACGCCGTTGTTTATTACTCATTCTGCTGATTGCTGGCGAGCAAGACGTAACCGATAGCTTATGGTTTAGTATTTTCAAAATAAAAGCTCCTCCAGACTCAATACATAGAAAGGTAATATTTATTTATTTCTTGCGCGGCCCAGTACCAATTGCTTTACAACTTTCATAACTTTAGAAATTTATGTCCATTATGTAGTGATTCATTATCTGCATTGTTGAGTATTGAAAAGGGATGTACAAGTAATTATCAAAATATATTATATGAGGTTAAGGCTGTTCATCATAGAATTTGTGAACAAAATAAAAATGTAATATTATTTTGCACTCCTGCTCATGTGGGTATTTTGGGTAATCAAAGAGCAGATAGGTTGGCCAAGGAGGCTATTAAAAAAGAAGATAATGATATGTCAATAAAGTTATCTAAATCTGAATGCAAAAGTATAGTTTGGAGAGAAAGCAAGGAGATATGGAAAATTAGATTGGATAATGAAATAAATGGAAGGCCTTTTTATAGGATACAAAATACAGTTGATGTAGTAAAGATTAGAGGAATAAACAGGAGGGAGGAGATAATTATAAATAGAATAAGAACCAGTCAGTTTTTATGGCAACTTGAGAGCTATTTTGATCTTCATTTGATGAGTTTCAACTTCTGAAGCAACACAGAAATCAGGACAAGTTCTATGTAATTTACCTGTCTTTGTGATTTTGCAGGTGAATGTAAAAAAAAAAAAAAAAAAAGGGGGGGGCAGGGGGCCAACATACCATGTTAGACCTATAACTTGGTATGTTGCCCCCATACCATGTTATAGTATGGGGGCTAATTAGTTAACCCGCATACTTAGTTAATAACTAATTAGTTATTCTCGAGATCTTAATGGGTGCCTTATGGAATCGGATAGTATTTTTGCAAAAATTTGTAGTTCTTTAAACTTATCACATTGTTTACTTCCTGGTTCAGTATAGGGGTCCTAAAAAGCCACGCCCACAGAAACATCTGTCTCTCCCTGCTGCCACCACCAGTTAATCCATAACACCGGTAAGTGGGCCAAGAGATACTCCAATGTCAGTGGCTGCTTCCCCGACGCTTCCGACTCAGTACTCCGTCCAAACTACCAGCTAGCTCTTCCTCCTGCCGTCCGACATTCAAGATCATCTTCGTGGGATCCACCAAAGCCTCTTCGTGGGTCCGTCCGGCCTCCTGGCTGACCTTCGCCACCTCTTCATGCCACAATAATTCCACCTCCTAAGTCGCCACCCACTGGACTTTTTGCGGCATGTTTTGCTCTGACCATTTTGTTTTGTTTTCTGTGTTCTTTCTTTGGACTCTTATCAACTAATAAGCAATTTCCCCTTAGGGATCAAAGTATATTCTACTGTATTCTTTAGTCACATTGATTACTGTAACAGTGTCTTCACAGGTCTGCCAAAAAAAAAAAAAATCCAACCTCCAGCTGCAGCTGATCCAGAATGCTGCTGTTGGAGGCCTCTCTAAAACCCAGAAGACCAGGAAGTTTTTAACATCACACCAGTTCTACAGTCCTTACAGTGGGTTCCTGTAACTTAGAGTAGACTTTAAAATACTGTTTATAAACCACTAAATGGTTTAGCACATTACATTAAAGATCTGCTGTTGTTGCATCAACTGCAAAACAGCTGAAACACTGAGTTCCTTGAAATCTAGACTAAAAGCCCAACCTGTTTACCTTTTGAAACAAAATCAATCAATATTCTGATGTCTAACAATGGAACTTGACAAAACGTAATGTTCAATTATTGACTGTGTGTTCTATGACTTTGTATTTCTGTGTTTATAAAGCACTTTGAACTGGCTTGTTGCCGAAATGTGCTGCACAAAAAAATTTGGATACAGCCAAAAAGACCAATTCACACTAAATTTACATTAAGCAAATTTAATTTCAAAGTGTCAATTGCACAATTATATGGTGAAGACATATAACAGTGTCTTCAGTCTTCAGAATTGCTGTAACACTGATTGCTACAGGAGATCCTTCTTGCCCACAGACATCAGAATCGACAACAACTCTTTGAAGAAACTGGGGTTATATGAGTTTAAGCAATATTTAATTTCCCTTTGGGATTATTGAAGAACTTTTGCATTTGAACTGAACTCTGATTCTTACAGTTGTGTGACATACAAAAGTGCGCAGTCTGGTGTGGTGTGATTGTGGATACCACTCACATTCACATTCACATTCACATTCACCAAGTACAAGAACTGAAACAAACAGTAACACTGTCTGGTTAAAGCACTTTAATAGCAGATGGATATTAGAAATTCAGTCTTGAGATAATGACAGGAGTTAGTGTGACCTACAGGAGAAACATTTGATCATACATTAAGATGAAACTCAAAATGTGATACGTCTCTCGTCATCAGCATTATCACGTGATGCTTATGCATTTGACGCTACACTATAATCATTTAAAAATAATATAACTTCCATAAAGTCGCATTTAAATAAATACCTTACAGAAGCAAAAGTAAACAGTGAATTCAGGCATTTCATATGACTATAAAATATTCAAACAACACTGATGATGTTTTCATACATTTCTAATACGAGGTCAGTAGAGAAACCCCATTTTTCCATCCTCATGCATGCTGAAAGATACACCAAGGCTTGTATACAGACAGATAAATCTGGTATATGTCAGTTTACTTAATCACACATTCTGTATATGATCTGATGGTGACCTTAGTTGTTAGCCCATTAAAATCAAGCAAGCTGATGGCATTTATTTAAAATGTAGAGATTTGACTCTATGCAGAAATTCATGTCAAACCATCTGAGGACACAAGAGTGTCAGACTTGGATTTTACATCAATCCAATTTAAATTTACTTCAACTCCACCTCAATACAAGTTTAAAGATCCTTCCAAAAATAGATTATTAAAATATTCCTGGTCATGTGACTATTTCCTGACTCATGTGGTTGCTATCCACTTCCTGCCTGTTGTTAATTGAAGGGTTAGAAAGAGAAGAAACTTGGAAATGTTCAGAGCATGCATCAGAACCAATCCAGCTCACATTAGAAGAAGATGAGGTAAAATGAAAAATAGAAGCATATGATGCTGAAGTACAACATCGCCGCAGACAGTTTTTAACTCCGTCTTTGTCTTCTAAGCCTAAAGGTAATGGCGATGGCATAAACCAAATCAACTTGTTTGTCAATGTATCTATTTCCATTACAAAACTATATAAAACTATGCAAGCATTTTCTCCTAGTCACAGAGCAGAGCTGTGTGTAAAAACTATGCTTTGATGCAAAACTCAGTTGATATTACACTAATGTTGAAAAAACTCAATTTCACAATTGCAGTGTTTCCATTAAATAAGAAACACAATTAAATCACACGCGAAAATGTTTGCTCACGCAATAAGTCACTACAAACATGCTTCGCCATAATACTCCAACTAACTACTTCCTGTTGTCTTCTTCTTTATAGTTTGGGCCAGCAGCAACATCATGTGCATGATCATGTGACTTGTGTGTTGTGAAAAAAGTGTTTCCATTGCAGTTTTGCAGAATAAACCAATTTCAATATGGCCAAAAGAACCACCTCATCCTGGTGCCAAAAACTTTTTATCGAGTTTTTTCAAAATTAGTGTGTTTTGGTTAAGCAAATTTATTTTCAAAATGTCAAATTGTGCTGTTATGGGATCAATGGAGACGCAGCGTGTGAATTAGGAGGCAGAGGACAAAGAGACAGAAAAGGGCATTGCAGCAAAAACATGTTGAAGTAGGAGACAAGATGAACAGAGAGGAGAAACCACAGGCAGAAAAACAAGACAGCTCATGTTTGAAAATGTAAGTTTTGGTTCATATAAAACAACCAGAACCACAGAAAGCCTGGGGGAGGCCCACAACTAGAATGAGAAAGAGCAGTTCTTAATTTTTTAAAAATCAGAATTTATGGATGTACTAGGAGAAAACTGGGGAGGAAGCAAGGAGAAAAACACAAACCATGCAAACACATCTTCTCTTCCTCTACTGTGGGATTTTCAATCAAACATTCACACTGAACTGCATACAAAAAGCTACACATTCTATTACTGCCCCCGATTATGTGAAAACATTCCCACACAGGGAATGTATTCTGCACAGGCAGAATACATGGAGATTTACAAGCAGAGAGTCTGAGGAGGTGCATACGGATATTTCTGGCGTTATCTTTTGCTTCGTTAAAGATTGCAGTTGTTGCAGTGATTATTTAATGATGGTCTAAAACAGACGGGCCTTCTTCTTCATGTCGTTCCTCTTCCACAGGGCCATCCGGTCAAACTGTTCCAGTGTCATTCCAAAAACCTGCTGAAACTCGTCTGGAGATAAATGCCTCTGGAAATGGAGGACAGGTTGGAGAGATTTTTACTTGACGGTAAACACAACAGACTTAACACAATGTTGGAAAGCTATATTACTCAAAAGAAAAACAATGCTTCATATACTTCAACTCCTTGTTTTCATTAGAGCTAACTGCTCAGCTCCCAGAGTTAACAGTAAGATATTGGAAGAACTGACCAAGTCTACTATGTTTTTCTACAAATGATGGTATCATTTATTCAGCATAATTCAACTGAAAAACTAACAAATTGGTTCAAAAGAAAGAAAGATAAAAGCCAAAAGCATGGTGTGCCCCCCATTAAACTAAGCATCACATCATCACACATCTTGACTTGGTAATATTTACAAACGTATTCCACATCTCAGATTACACAAAAATCTATTGTTCACAGCTAATCCGCTAATAGCAGAGCTAATTTTTTATTTAGTTCATAAGTGTTTTCACTGGCTTTAAAAACTTTTAATGCACTTTGCTTCCCTAAATATGTTTATCCAGATCAATTCTAAAGTGCTAATTTACTTGTTTCTTTTATAAACTATGGTGGCCCTGAAAAACAAAACCCTAATTAACTAATAACAATAAAATCAAGAAAACACAACGACTTCAATTAAGCACAACTACAAAATAAGAAAATTGGCTTATTTTGTAGTTGGCGTTTTGCACAGTTGAATGGTTGCCATGGAGACTAAACAATTTCTCAAAAATGCATGAAAGGAAGCACTCCAGGTATGTTTTGATGAAGGAATAACAACACGATGTAAAGCTAAAAACACTAAATCTATTTTACATAATTCTGCACCTTTAATGTAATGGACCATACTGAAGCTCATTTTGTTTTCATCCATCTAAGTTGTATTTTAACATAGACTAAATCTTCAAAAGACTGTCTTAGGTCATTCCAAACAGCTGACCGGTCTTTTCTACTGCAATTTGAAATCCTGAATAATTTCACAGCTTTGTCTCAACCTTTTCTCCAGTTTAACAGGCTGTGGAAAGAAGGAGGTGGTTGGACCTACAGAGAAGGGAGGGAAAGATTAGGGCTCACCTCCAGTCTGGTGCGATCTACATCTCTGGGAAGCTTCACTTTCACTTTGTGTGTCACTGCTAGTATTTCATAGGGGTAGATCTGGCATAGAAAAGGGGTTGAGAGAGATTTGTTGGTGAGTAGTATCAGCTAATTTAATTATAATTAAGGGTATAATTTAATAAAGCGAGAATATCTCTTACCTTGTAATCTAAACAGGAGAGAAGAGAGAGAAACATATATTAAAGTAGATCTGGTGAACTGACGTTTATTTTGTTGAGCAAAAAAATTATTAGGATTATGATGCTAGAGACTTGAGAACTCTCTCCTTGGCAGATCCACTAAAGACTGTATGCATATACACATGAAAACATGATCTCACCTTAGGTCACCAGAGTAGAGAGCAGTGATGGCATAGTTACTTTGATAAAGTAACTTTAATCGAATTACTGATTACTCCTTGAAAAAGTAACTTAGATTAATCATTACTTGATTTAGAAAGTAACTAAGTTACATTAAAAGTAACTTTTTAGTTACTTTCAGCAGCTACTAACTACGTTCTGCCACCTGTGAAAATTACCTTGAGCTTTGCCAAAACTTAATTGCAAGTTATTTTCTAACAACAATGTATCTCTATTTATCAGGTTGAACTGAAGGGGAGATTGTTTAATTGTTACAACAGTACAAAAAAAATTAGTAAGTATTTTCTGCATGTTGTTATGCTTGGGTTGTGTTTAAGGGAGGAAAGGAGGCAAACTCGTCAGGACAGTCAAAAACTCACAACCACACTGGTACTGGGAATTCCACAGTGTTGTCCTTTAATAAACACTCTCTTCACCAACCTTACAAACGGCTGCTATATTATCAAACATGAAGATGAGCAGAGTCCAAACAACCCGTAACTTTACTAAACGTTAGGAGCTAACATGTCTATCTGAGTTCATGAGTCCATCTATAGCACATTTTTACCACGCTCTCTACATGGTGTTTTTGTGTGATCCCCTGTCCAGCGTCCAGGTTCTGCGTTACGGCTCTGCGTTTGCTATCACAGTGCAGCTCACAGCGCTTCACAACTCAGAAGCTCCTGCACAGATTTGTGAAATTTATCTTAATATTATTAATTATATTGGCGTTTAGTTGCACAACTTTACGAACTAATTCATTCCTGTCTGTTTTCACGTTTATTACGCTGTTCATAATAGTCTCGATGTTTGCAGTTTGTTGTAGCGCAACGCGAAGCTCGATGTCATTCACAGCAAATATATTAACTTAACATTAACAAAAACACAGCGGGACGGATCATCTGGGAAATGATGGACAGAGAGAGCCTGACTAAAACTAATTGGAGGTCAGATAAATTCTGGGGTTTACCCCCGCTTATTTCCAAGCCCAAATAAGCAACGTCACTTTCAAAAACAGTAACCTCATCTCCCTCTTCCCTCCATTGTTGACATTTTGGTCGCTGCTGCACTGTAAAAAATGAATTTAGGGGGTTATCAAATTAACAAAAGAATATCATGTACTTTTAACTAAATAATTTCATGTTTCAAACAAAAACGTGATACGATCATGTTGGGTAAACAAGAAATTTAACAACTTCACGTTTATGAAATTTAATCATGTTGAGATAACATGATTCGTTCTAGTCAGACTGATCTTGTGCTGAAGCCGAGTGAGATCACGGGACGTCACGCGAGACAATCGTTTTTGTCTCAACTTGAATACGGTATTCAAGTTGAGATAATGTGATTCAATTTAGTCAGATTCATTTCCCTCCGAAGAGGATCTAGCGAGATCAGGGGATCACAAGAGATTATGAGACATCACTGTTTTGCGCCTGGGAAAACGTCAGAGTAGTTTTAGTTACACATTAAACTATAGATATTTGTTTTTCTCTGCAGGGTACTATTGGCATTAAGAACTGTACTGAAACAGTGCAGTTCTTTCTTTCAACATTTAAGAACTGTAAAAAGTCTTTTTTTTAAAAATACTTTTTTTCAGAAAAGTCTTTGAATTAACATAATTAAATCATGGAAAGGATTTTCACACAATTAAATAGCTTTCTTTCAGCCTGAAGCATGTTTGTTGAGCCAACTTAATTTTCATGAGTTGGATCAACTTAATAACTTAATAACTTAATAAGTAGTGTGGGTCCAACTATAGTAAATGAGTTGAATCAACCTTAATAAATTAAATTGAGCCAACACATTTGCTTTAAATTGGAATAACCATAATATATTAAGTTCAGCCAAAACTTAATAGAATAATCGTAATAAAATAAGTTGAGCCAACTCATTTTATTTAAATCAGAATAACCATAATATATTAAGTTCAGCCAACACGTTTGATTTAGAATCAACCATAGAATAACCATAATGACATAAGTTGAGCCAACACAATTGCTTTACATTAGAATAACCTTAATAAATTAAGTTGACCTAACAAATTTGCTTTAAATAGGAGTAACAGAATTACATGGTGCTGAAATAAAGCAAAATAATCAGGTGAAAACCTTTCCATGATTTTTTTATGTTCATCCAAAGAGGTATTTTTTTTAGTGTGATACTGTCGCATAGGAACGGTGAACACTCGCCAAGACGCACAGAGGAAATAAAATAAAATTACCAGAGAAAATAATAACGCACAGTAACACAAAGTGGTTTCAATAAGTAACTGTAGTCTAACTACTCGATTTGAGATAGCAACACGTTAGATTACTTTTTACTGAAGACACTGGTAGAGAGGGTCTCTATGCTAATGGAATCAGAGATTCATAATTGTTGGAAAGCAGAAATGGTTGTTTGTATGTTATTCTGTGAAACCTGATGTAGCTGATGGTATAGCAGAGTCTCACAGGTAAAGTATCATGTGCCTGGAACTTTTATACATTTTGTCCTGATATAGAAACAAACCTTTGCATATTTTATTGGGATTTATATGACAGACCAACAACACATACGGCAGAATTGTCAGGTGGAAAGAGAAAGAGACAGTTGTCTGGAAAAATGTGAAAATTGTTTATATGTAATGAGTCAATACTTTTCAGAATTTCTTTTGACTGAAGGTTTTTCAGGGAGTTCTCTCTGCTTTGAACAAACCTCAGCAATTTTATAATGTGTTCCTCACAACTCTTCTTATCAGAATAGTCTTATCATAAGATTGGTTAGCTACAGTGTCATAAAACAGCAGGAGATAGGTCCTTGATTCTCAAGACTGTTACTTTCCCGACCCAGCATTTCTCAGGATTGAAGCTGTCCTCATTAGCATCAAACACAACCTCCTTTTATTACAAAAAGGCAAATGGTAAGGCCATCCGTGTTGAGCTCCGCAGAATCCTTGGAGCACAACAATCAAATCTTCACAACTATAAATGACAACCTGCTGTTACAAGATCTGCCGATCAGAACCTAGAAAAGGCAGCCAGGATCAAATGTTAGCTAGAGCAGACTCCACAGACTCCGTTGACTGTATTTTTGTTCTCACCTTTCAAGGTTTTTATAGGTTTCTTATTTCTTCTCAGCCAGACTCTTGTTGAAGTATTTTTTCATCAACACCTACAAATTGAATCTTTGTCCATGCTTTGCAAAACAGCTCAAGCTCAGACTGTTTATAGTTTTCTCATCTTGCCAGAGTTTTAAGTTGCATTTAGGACTATGACATGGATATGCGTTGATGTAAACCATTCTATGATACCTTTGGCTGCTTGCTTAAGAAGAGGTGTGTTCAGATGATGTGCAGTGTTACATTTTCTGCCACACATTGTGATTTTCATGTGGGCAGGCTTAAACATCCACATGTGCAATTAAAATCAATTTCAAAAAGTTTCAGGTCTACAGACCTATTCTGCAGACAGTCCAAATACACTTTGTTTAGGTAGGTGACTAATGAGTTACAACAATGCAATCTCACACAAACAAATGCATGGATAGCTTAACAAAATTTTGTTATATAAAAATATGAGCAAACCAGAGTCTACGGAAAAAGCAGAGTCGAAATTTCCCTCAATGTTCCTGATGGAAGACATGGCGTATGAGGCCAGAGAACCTAAAGTTTACATTACTAGAGAGTCATGCTTTTCTAGAGCATCCATCCATCCATCCATCCATCCATCAGCTTCAGGTAGCAGCTTCAGAAGGGAGGCCCAGACTTCCCTCTCCCCAGCCACTTCTTCCAGCTCCTCCAGAGGAATCCCAAGGCGTTCCCAGGCCAGCTGAGAGACATAGTCCCTCCAGCGTGTCCTGGGTCTTCCCCGGGGCCTCCTCCCAGTGCTCTTTTCTAGAGCACAGATTTTTAATTTTAATTTCTTTAAAAGTGCTCAAAATGTGCTGAGGATGAAGCATGTAAACTAGGAAAATCAAGGGCTCCAAAACAGAACCTTGAGGTATACCAAAATAAAGATGACTAAGAATTTGAGCAGCCACTCAGAAAGATATGTAGAATCCACTATAAATCAGTGGTAGGTTTGCAATGATGTCATTTTCTTTCCAGAATGGTGCCCAAAGTTCGACATCATGTGTTGAAGTTTTGGATATTGACTGCTAAGTGGGTGAAGGCCGTTTATTCAGCAGTTCCACTGCCTCTCTTCACATTCTCCACCTGTGATGCAGTGCAGCAAGTGACATATATACTTTATCCAGAATGCATCACTGTAGAACAGTAAGCAGTGTGTTCTATGTGCTTTCAGACCAAACCTCTACTGTGGTCAACTAAGTAAAATCTGCAACAGAGTTAGTGTTACTCAACAGCTCTAAAGCTGAAGTCATGAATGCCTGTTCCAAACAATCACTTCCTGGAGCACAAACTGTACAGGTAGGTGTGGAATAACACATTTGACCCTGCTGAGGGTCAAATCCACTTCAACATGGTTGAATTTAGCGCTTTAATATTAGCTCTAGGTTCCACTAAATAGGTACCGTGTTGGTGTAGCGCTTTGGCATAACTAATGCTTAGGATGAGTGCTTAATAATTAGTGCAATTACATTTTTAGTTAGCAGTGCTCACCATTGATAGTGTGTGTATGACCACCTGATATTTTTTCCCCCCAAAGGCCAGTTGTAACAGTACAAATAAGGTAGCTTGTTTCACAGTGGAGAAGCTGACTACTCTGGCTGCTGTTGTTCATTGTGTCCATCAGAAAAACAGCATTAGGGATGAAACTGTGTCTGTGGTGCTGCAGGCAGAAATCTGTAGCATATTAATGAAAAGGTAATATATTATTTTTCTCAATAAATGTAAATGAATAGTAACCGCCAAGATCAATGAGTTAATTTTAGAAATTCTGAGAATAGGTGCGACTCATGAAGGAAGAAACAGTTTGTATTAAATTAAGTGGAGCAGATTTATGCTCCAGAAGACAGGAACTGAAGGTAAGATTCTCACGTTGATATTTCGTCTCACCTCTCATGCCTCCCCAGCTGTGGGAGTCAGGATCCACATCATCCTCCACCATATCAGCAGCCTGTAGGAATATACACATTCAACACAAACTCTCATCATTAACCTAGGTCTTTTCCACCAAAGAGCTTCCAGTTCTTAACCACAAATGGTCCTGAACTGATTCCATAAAAGAATCTGTTTGCTGTTCCACGGCCTGGAAAAGCAAACCTCCAGGTTGGAGACACCTCACAATAAACCTTGATCTGTCACTTGAATACCAATAAAATACATTGGAGTTTGTGGCTGTGATATAAGTGTAGGTTAGAGCTTTCTCACTCTGGCAATGTGGCATAACTACAAGAGAATAACAACAAATCTTGTAGTTATGCCACTTCTAGTAGTATAAGTAAAGATTTATACTACACAAGAATCTCTTCATAGAGCTCCAAGTTAAAAAAAATTATTTGAGTTTTTCTTCGGCTAGAAACTGAGTAAAGGTAAAATCCACTCTACAGGATAATACGTAGCCAATATATTTATTTGCATTTCTGCCAATAGATGCAAGTTTGAAGCATTCTGGAAACAATGATTTCTACTCAGCCTGTTTATTATTCCATTTATGAGTCAGTGTGGTACATGAATATTAGGTTATTTAAATCTTTCAGGGATTTATTTCAGCAACACAAACTAAACCTGTTGTGCCAACAGTTTAAACTGATTTTATCCATCACTTGAGTATTTATAACAAGCTGTTTACTCAAAAACTGGTTGCTCACCTTATAGATGCCATTCCTTCCATAGCCGGGTAATGATGCAGATTTATTGTAGGGGAAATCTACAGAGGTGTCAAAATTATTTATTTTATTTTTTCATTTTTTCACACTTTTGAATGATTCAACATCAAGCTGGAGTTGTAAATAGTTTCTCACTTGGCTGAGATGTGTCCACGGGGAGACTGCAAGTGGATTTACAGGGATTCAAGTCTTCTGGAGCTATCTCACCGTCAGTGTCACTTTTCAAGATTATCCAACTTGTTCTCTACAAAAGGAAATCAAAGGACAGACAAAACAGAAAAAGGACAGAATGATTGACAGGAGTGATGGAGGATGGCAAGATAGTTAGATAATTAGTTTATTGAGGTTGAGAACAGATTTGGAAATTCAAAATAAGTGTCCATACAGACCCACCTTGCTATCATCACCCTCCTGCCAGGATGTTCTAGAAGCTGTAAAACAGTCAAATGTTACAGCATGTCACAATCAGTGTGCTGGATCCCCTTACTCTGAGTTAACCTGTCCTTCAGGGTGAGTCCAAGTCAAACCTGGAGCATAACATCTACAGCTGCACATTTAGAGGGAGCTTTGCTACATGTACAGTCTAAAAAAGTGTCAATCACCTGCAGTATGTATTATAGACTAGTACTGGATTTGAAGAACCACAAAGAAAACTATTGGTGTTTACATAGGCATACATCAAAGCAGGGCAACTACAAACTTAGTTACTTGGGGACTTTGATTGTATTCCTATTACGATGATGAATAATGCTTCAACCACATTACATGTATGCAATAGATAGTTGTCTTTGATCTGTCTTTTATTACATGGCCACTGGCCCAAATGCCAGCCAATCATTCCTTACAATATCTAAAGGTATGATGTCACCCAAGCTGTTTTTATATGATAAACTCTCTCTATTGGTCCACCAATTATTCTTTAACAAAAAATGTAGGACAGTGTGCCATCTTACAAACTGTTTTCAAAAAACAAGGAAATTTTCTAGAAATCAAGAAAGCTGTGGAAAATGGAAAACAAATTCAGCCCATTTACTCATTTGTTAAATACAAAAGCAAACAGGCTAACAGTCTTAGGAAGATTATTAAATATAGCTACATTTAAAAAAAAAACTTTACAAGTCTACTGAAAATGACATATGTATGCTTATGGGACAAAAAACCCTGAAGACACAGTGGACATGAGTGAGACAACACAACACCAATGTCAACATCCAAAGTTCTTCTGAGTGTACACACACTGCTACAGCATCACCACTAACCCAACAGACGAGCTGGTGAGATGAATGCCAGCATGCATGACTGAGGTGAAAAACGGAGCCTCCTGCTAAATCAGCTGCAGCCACAGCTTTGCTTCACCACTGTATCTCTACATACTGAAGTTAATGAAGATAACATCTACTTCCTGAATCTTAAATATATCCTTTCATATGCTCCTTCTGAGAAGGCATATATAATTGTTGAAATATTTTTTTTTTAGCAATTTATAAAATAACTTTAGTTGAAGCAGATGCTTCCAAAAAATAGCCTTTATGGAGGCAGAATGGGAGCACTTTAATCTGAATACCAAACGCACATCTTGAAACTTTACTAAAGGACATAAATCAAATGGGGCACCGAATTAATTATAGTGCAAAAATATCCACACATCTTGAATGTTTGCTCACATTTTGTGTCATTCTACCTACAAACTCCACAGTATCACGTTAGGATTTCATGGGAGATATTTTAAGCAATATTTTTTCAATAAACAGCTTTAGCTGAGTCAGATTGGATGAAGAGTTACTATGAACACCAGTTTATAAATCTTGTAACAGATTTTCAGTCAGATTTAACTCTGGACCTTGACTAGACCATTCTAAAACATGCACTTTGATCTGAACCATCCCACTGTGGATCCAGTTTTATGTTCAGAGTTGTGAAACATTCACCTTGGTCTCAGGTTTTCTGCAAAACACTAAAATGTTGTTTTGTTTCATTCTAAGACTATGATTTATGGATTTTCATTATCTTAATCATCAAAATTACAATAAAGGGTTGCCATATTTTAATTTCACACATGGAAATGTACAAAGCTAATTGTCAGCTGGGACTAGTGGAGGCTGGCTTGACTTCAGATTGACTAAATTGTTAGAAGCAAATGCAGTAGGTATTGTCATTAATCTTTAACTTGATCTTAATCAACAGTTTACATTTTTCTATTTCTTCGAATACAATGCGTGTAGAACAGTTCAGGTAGATCCATAAACTAGCAAAATTGCAGGCCGAAGAAACCAGAGGAACAGAATTGTGGGGGTGGGGGGACAAGATGGCTGACATGCAACACATCGTGCAGAGACCAGACCAGAGAATTAAATGTTAAAGGCGAAGTTAACTGTACCATGCTGTTTGTAGATGGGGGGTTTTCTATAGATATTATCTTTGACTGTAGCCTCTGAAGATGGATACAGAGCAGAGAAAATGGAAGAAGCCAACATGGGTGGGAGAAAGAAAGAAGGAAAAAGAGAGAATGGAGAAAAAGAAGCATGAGTTAGCATTATATTGAAGAATGAACATACTGGGGACAGTATAGCTTGCTTCAGCACAGCACATTTTGTAATATCAATTGTAGCACACAAAGATATGTACGGTGTCTGGGCTCAACACATCTCATTTCGGCTGCTTGTATCCGCGATCTCGTTCTTTCAGTCATGACCCAAAGCTCATGACCATAGATGAGGTTGGGAACGTAGATCGACTGGTAAATTGAGAGCTTCGCTTTTTGGCTCAGCTCTCTCTTCACCACAACGGCGCCCGCTTGACGGCAGACTGGTTCCAGAACCAGAGCCATGCGTCAAGGTGAGACAGACTATTTCTAGCCGGAACCTCTCGACCTCACACACTAGCTCCGGCTCCTTCCCCACCAGAGAGGTGACATTCCACGTCCCAAGAGCTAGCTTCTGCAACCGAGGATCAGACCGCCAAGGTCCCCTCCCTTGGCCGCCACCCATCACACAATGCACCTGACCCTTTTGGCCCCTCTCACAGGTAGTGGGCCCATGGGAGGGGCCCACTACCCGTGTTTCCTCTCCGGGCTGAGCCCAGCCGGGCTCCATGGGTAAAAGGCCAGCCACCAGGCGCTCGCCATCGTTCCCCCCCTCCAGAGTGGGGCCCCGGTGAACCGCCTCCGGGCGAGAGAACACCAAGTCCAAAGTTCTTGTCCATAATTGGGGTCTTCAGGCTGCACTTTGTCTGGTCCCTCATCTAGGACCTGTCTGCCTTGGGTGACTCTACCAGGGGCATGAAGCCCCAGGAAGCATAGCTCCTAGGATCATTGGGGCACTCAAACCCCTCCACCATGATAAGGTGGCAGCCCAAGAAGAGCCTAATGAAAAGTTGTACAATAAAATGGCAAGACTGGTTTGCAACCTTGTCTGTGCAGCTGACAGTGAAGCACCGTATGACAATTTTTAAAGTGAAATCAACTAAGTCAGAGTATGTTGTTACTAGATGTCCATTTCTTGACAGATTTTAAGGAGCGCATTGGTTGTTTTGATGTCCGTTATGGTGGAGTGGTCACAAGATAAGCCAGACTACCACAGGATTTGCATACAAGTCAAAACATGCTGCAACTTGAATACACAATGTAAACTGCACCACTGCTACATAGCTCACACTAAACTATGAAGTCTGTAATAATATATGTCCTCTCACTCCAGGATGCCAAATGCTTGAAATTGAAAGTGAAACTGACAACTTGTTCTACTTTGTACCATAACATTAAATTTCACATTCTTAAACTCAATATACATGTGCATCAAAATCAACACTCTCTTCAAAGACAGGACTTCATGTATCACAAAATCAACTTAATTTTCTCACACCTGTGCCAAAACCACAAGTATTTTTTAATATGACAGCAGAAGATTTATTTAAAACTAATGTTTTGAGTAAGCTGATCTTCATCAATCAACTCTTTTCATCTACTCTTGTATTGGGACTCTTGTCAGTTAATCCACCATCAAGGTTAGAGATACCTTCAACCTTCAACACAGATATGAATCGTAACACTGTTTTGCTCTTGGGTACTAGCATGTAAATATAACCAATTTTCAATATTAAACCATTACTGATCAATCCGATCAGAAATGGTCATAATTACTAAATTTGATGAAATCAGTTTTCATCAAATTGTTTAGTAATTAATCCAAACTCACCTTATACGTCACCTCTTCATCATTAGGAACTGTAAAGCAGTGGCCAAAAAATGAACAGCGCAGCTGTTGCCTACCTGGTATGTGGAAATGCCGGGGAGCAGCCACATATGTTGAAGTAGATGAGGGAGATTTGCCATCGGAGTAGGTGGATAAGCTGGGAGTACTCCGACCGCTTTCACTACCTCCAATGGATTATGGATGTTAGAGATAAAAGGAAAAGGGAAATGGAGGTTACAAAGGTTGTGGAGGAGGGGCAACAAATAAAGCTTTATGGAAAGCATATTTGAAAAAGTCAAAAGTCTGGCTATAAACACTTGTGCTATTGATTTGATAACCCAACCTATTATGTACAGTTTACTTAATCTCTGTGCTGAACAAGTGTGTTGTGAGGATTCTTGTAGAACTACTGTTTTATTGCAAAGAAAGAGGAAGCCAAAAATAGAAAAGGAACACTTCAGTCAATGTTAATGGGCACTGTAAAGCAGCCTTTTCAATCTAGTACAGATCCAATATGTTACCAAGGGGAGTACAAACAGTGGCTTGCATTTTGATCACCATCCTGTTGAAGAAACCAGATGAGATGATTTGTGATTTATAACATGGTGTGTTATCCTGCTGGAAGTAGCCATCAGAAGATGAGTACACTGTGGTCATAAAGGAATGGACATGGTCAGCAACAATACTTAGGTAGGCTGTGGCGTTGACACGATGCTGAATTGGTATTAATGGACCCAAAGTGTGACAGGAAAATATTCTCCACCTCATTGCACCACCACCAGCCTGAACAAGGCAGGATGGATCCATGCTTTCTTGTTGTTGACACCAAATTCTGACCCTACCATCCGAATGATGCAGCAGAAATTTAGGCTCTTCAGACCAGGTAAAGTTTTCCCAATCTTTTATTGTCCAATTTTGGTGTGCCTGCGCGAATTGTAGCCTCAATTTCCTGTTCTTAGCTGACAAGAGTCAGAGATGCTCTTCTGCATACCTTGGTTGTAACGAGTGGCTATTTGAGCTACTGTTGCCGTTCTATCAGCTCGAACCAGTCTGGCCATTCTCCTCTGACCTCTGGCATCAACAAGGCATTTGCGCCCACAGAACTGCCACTTACTGGATATTTTCTCTTTTTTGGACCATCCTCTGTAAACCCTAGAGATGGTTGTGCGTGAAAATTCCAGTAGATGAGCAGTTTCTGAAATACTCAGACCAGCCTGTCTGGCACCAACAACCATGCCATGTTCAAAGTCACTTAAATCACCTTTCTTCCCCATTCTGACACTCAGTTTAAACTGCAGCAGATCATCTTGGCCATGTCTACATGCCTAAATGCATTGAAGTGCTGCCATGCGATTGGCTGATTCAACATTTGCGATAATGAGCAGTTGGACAGGTGTACCTAATAAAGTGCTGGTGAGGTTGTGCTCTACATCAGAGGTGTCAAACTCCAGTCCTCGAGGGCTGGTGTCCTGCAACTATTAATGTGCCTCTGCTGTACCACACCTGAATAGAATAATTAGGTTATTAAGGCTCTGGAGAACTGATCTACACAAGAAGGAGGTAATTAAGCCATTTCATTCCAGTGTTTTGTACCTGTGGCACATCTAAAAACTGCAGGACAGTGACTGGAGGACTGGAGTTTTACACTTGTGCTCTACATGCAAAGGTATGCGAAAGAAACAAAGAGAAAGTTGGAGCGTGTGACTGAGTATGAGAGTGTCAGCTGACTGTATGCAGTCTCCTCCACAGAGGGAAACAACTCATTGGCAGTAATCTGGATGCAAGTAGATGAGCTAACCAACACACACGTCAGCGTCATGTAAGTGATTTGATATACACCAAAAAACACATGCTGAGAATTCCACACATGAAGTTCAGAAAGCTGCTAGTATCAGCTAGACTTAGAACAGATCCTCTACACAAAGAAAATACTTAATGGTGAAGATATTTATCACCAAATGACCAGTGGGAACACATAGGGCACCGTGTCACATCTCCTACTGAAGAATGAAGAAGGAATTGGGTTAGTATTAAAAAGCATGGTTCAGTAATCCTAAAAGTGTTAAATGATCCACACCCAGCAACAGATACCAAATTACATCACAGTCCAACCTGTGTATCTGCACTTTTATTTTATTATCTTCTGAACTATTATGATACCACATGGCTCAAATTTGAATCTCTTCACTTTCTACTATACCTGCTGCCACTACGCACAATTCTCTACATTTTGCTGACAGTTACACATGTAGTTTCTACAATTTTATCAAAACAAGGTCACAACAGAAGAGAAAGTATTTTTTTGTCAGTTACTCTAGAGTGTTTTCACACAGTCCAATGAACTCGATTTAAATGGGGAACAAAATTGCAAGGCTGTTACATTTATCTGGTGGAGTTCACTTTCACACTACACCTTGGGCACCGCCAGGAGTCCTGGGCCCCATGACAAAAAAATAAATTGCCGCCCTCCTGCTGTTTCTATTTCACCCAAAGAGGTTGCTTCAGTAGCAGCTGGTATTTGAAAGGTGGGCTACATGTACAAGGTTGGGAGTTGTTTTCTACAGGTGAGGCAGAGCCTTAACATATTTCTATTTTCACTCTGTGGTTTGTACTATAAAGTAGTGGTCTCCAACCCCCAGGCTGCGGACCGGTACCGGTCCGTGGACCAGTTGGTACCAGGCCATGCAAGAAGTAATTAAATATTTTCGTTTTATGTATTATTTGAGTCTGGATGATCTTTTATTTTGGGATTCTCCCACCAACATTGACAAAATGAGTAAGAAACAGATCACATCTTTGGAAAGTTTCTTTGCGAAGGAGAAAAGGCCCAGAGAAGAGACAGGAGAATGGATTTATCCCAGTAGGTGATTCCCACATTCCAAGCATGATCTGCATGACATGCAGTCTCTCATCACTCCAAGATGGGACCGTCTCGTTGCAGAGAAACAAGCCCAGGGCTCCCATTAGTTGTTATCCTGAGTTCAAATTTTCCACGAAAGTAAAATGTTCGTTTTTGTGGCGCATCTGTCTCTTATTTTGAAGGGATATGTAAACGTTGCCATAGCGACCAGAGTCAGAGAGCATTAGCGCAGTGGTCGAGAAGAGATGATAGGAGTGGAGCTTGAGTTTTAGGTCTGGTTCACACGGCACAATTTAAAGGTTGGCAGCCGATTTTCCAAACCTCTGACTACACACGACACGACACGAGCTGATAAAAGTCCAACAGGTTCCATCGGTTTGTGTATCCAGCCACATGGCAGGAGCAACACACCACACGAACCGATTCCACTCATGAACATCCCGATTCCAGAAGAAAATCCAGTAAAACCCCCAACATATCATACGTAGAATAATCAAACACGCATAACTATGTAGAATCAGTAGTGGTAGTTTGCGGACTCTTTTTAAGCAATAAAAGACAAAACAAATAGAAAAGACGTTTGATAAAAGACGGCTGCAGCAGCCACTCTATTTGCTGCACTATGATTTGCAGTTGAGTTATGTTTCTTTGTAGTTAACATTTTTAACTGAATAAACATAACCACATATAATAAACATATATAAAAATGTCTTTCCACATATCACTTTCGATGTCTACCTCAGTTGCCATGTCAACTGTTTGGAATTCTCCTCCGTTCTTACGTCACGGCGCTTTCTGATTGGCTACCTGTCAGATTCATCAGGCTGCGATAATCAGGCCAAGACAATGTTAAAAATGGCCGATTTTAGATCGGGCATTTTTAACACAACACCACGTAACACACCACACACCGCAGGACGTTGTAAGATTGTCGTAAAGGGAAAATCGGGGCAACAATTTATGTATGTGTGTGTGTGTATATATATATATATATATATATATATATATATATATATATATATATATATATATATATATATATATATATATATATATATATATATATATATATATATATATATATATATATATATATATATTTATGTTTTTTTGTATATATATTTATATATATTTATAGATATATATATATAAATATAATATATCTATATATAATGTATATATATATATGTGTGTATATATATATATATATATATATATATATATATATATATATATATCCATCCATCCATCCATCCATCCATTTTCTTTACACCCTTTTTCCCTAATGGGGTCGGGAGGGTTGCTGGTGCCCATCTCCAGCTGCGTTCCGGGCGAGAGGCGGGGTTCACCCTGGACAGGTCGCCAGTCCGTTGCAGGGCAACACAGAGACACACAAGACAAACAACCATGCACACACATGGTCACACCAAGGGAGAATTTAGAGAAACCAATTAACCTGACAGTCATGTTTTTGGACTGTGGGAGGAAGCCGGAACCCACGCATGCACAGGGAGAACATGCAAACTCCATGCAGAAAGATCACCGGCCGGGAATAGAGCTGTTGCTGCAAGGCAACAGCTCTACCAACTGCGCCACTGTGCAGCCTATATATATATATATATATATATATATATATATATTATATAATTTTTTTTTTTTTTTTTTTTTGTGGAGGTGTAGGGGGAAAAACTGTCGGTCAAGGGCCGTTGGAATTGTACTAACTTTTCTCTCCTATGTAGCTCCCTTGCACTGCACTGTGTTGAACAAACTGTCAAGAAAATCCGAGATCATCCCACTTCCCCATGCTGGAGATTTCAGTTTAACAGTAACAATAAATAAAGTTATCTTTAGAATGAATCACTCAAGTGACATCTAGACCCAACAGTAGACTTAAATATCAATAAAATCAATTTGGTTGTGTGTGTTGTTTTTGAGTCCTGCAAACTTTGCTTTAAAATTACTTTTTTCTATCTAATCATAAGAAATCATAGTCAGACAGAGAGAGAGTCATGAAACAGGAAGAGCAGGTTTCCTGGAAAAAGAGGAAGCAAGTTTCCAGCCTGCAGATTTATAAAAATAGTTGAGACTATTACTTATTTCAAAGCATAAAAGTTTTAAAGAACAAAATCTAAACATTTTGAGTAATTGGATAAGATTCAAAGTAAAATACTTATATTAATATTGGTTTGCTTATAATAATAGTTACACTTACATTAGTGGGTACTCTTACAAGTAAAACAAGTAACTGTAACTTTGATATCAAATAATTAGAATCATGGAATATTCTTGGTTTCTTATTAAGTTTATAATAAGAGTATATATATATAAGTGTAACTTAAAAGAAATTTCACTTCCTGATTTAACACTTTGAAATTTGGCTTCTGTCTCTTCAAAACCACATCACAACTATACCTTCAGAAAGACATCGCAATAGTCCCTCTCTGATAACCCTTTAACAGTGTTTTAACCAGCATTGCACTGAGAAGTAGCTACTGGTTAGTCTGTAAGAGCTTAGTGAGGGAGTCACAGGGGGGTTGGCTGCTCTGTGAGACAGAAGCTTGGTAGCTTGGACACTGACTAGATCCAACGAGGAGTTATGCACATCTGAATGGATTTCTCAGACATGCACAAAATAATTAAGGCAAACTCCATGAATATTTTTGATGAGGTAAAAACATATCATGTAAAGCTCACAAAAGTTCACTTGGAATGACACTGCCCCCATTAAGATGAAATTGAAATTAGAAAAATTACTGCAAGTAATCTTTGGGAGCTGGTTGCTGGAAAGGGGATGTTTATATTCAAAAAATGTAACAAACTGTTTCAAACTCTAAAATTGTATTTTAGACTACTGGGCTGAAGTTGCAAGACAATATTTGAAAAAGGTAGAAAAGTTACAGGTTGTCTGACAAGGGGAAAGGTTCATTTGTATAAAAAAGTACATGACAGCAACACGTCAGTTTGATTAACTGCATAACACAAGAGAACTTCTGGAACAACATCTGAACCTAACAGAATCAAGATTCTTGAGTCAAAAATGAGGTGAAAAATAATTTTTTTCTCATTTTTTCTCTTTAACAAAACAAGTAGAAAAAAAAGAATTTCAAATTGAACCAGGTGTCTGATGACATGCTCCAAGATAATATAACAAGACATTCATATGAACACAGGTAGAGTTGAAGATCAAGAAGACAAGGTCATATGACAAATAACTAGGGATTATTCAGTTATTCAGATTAACAGTTGATAAGATGTCAAAGGCTGGCAAACAACGGGGACAGTAACCTAAACAGATGGACACAAAATGAAATCCCCAACCTTAATAAAGACAAATGTCAAATGAGAAAGCATCACAATTAGAACTTCAATATTGAGTTGAACCATGCACCATAACACCACGTCCACAAACACAAGTGAGCAGAGCAAGCAGAATACAAGACGTCAATGTGAATATGTTTTGAGGAATCCCATGAAACACAGCAACACCACGGTACCAAACAACAACATCACAAAATCGCCCAACTACTCCACAAGGGGGAGAAGAGACACAAACAAGAGAAAGACTAATGGTGTCTTTACCGTTGGGAGGTGGTAAATTGAGGTGCAGGGATGTCCTAGGCTTAGGACCAGGAACGGGGTCCTGTTTGAACCCTGAGGCATGAGGGACATCAAGCAATGGGGAGAAGATGAAGCCCAGGAAAACTAATGGACTAGCCTTTCAGGAGGGGTTGCAGAGTGTGACTAGTTACAGTGCTGGTTTGTGATGTTGATTGATTTTATGAGTGTGTGATATCGTGAACAGCATGATCAGTTTTATGGCTTTAGTTAAAAAAAAATAAAGAAGATGAATCTTCATGACTTAAAAAGCAGTGAGTATAGCCCCGTGTAAAATACACACCAAACAAGATATACGGTTTCCAAATGGTAGGTCATCAATCTTTAGTTAACAAAGAATCCACAGATTAAGAGCTTCCAACACACAATGAATCCATGTTAAACCGCAACCCATGGTTAACAGTTAATTCAGAAAGCCTTTAACAGCACTCCCATTCATGAGGACCATGGTGGTAAGACAAAAAAAGAGTTGGCAGGCATGTTGCTGCTTTGTTGAAATCCAACAGCATCTTTCCAAGAGATTTATAGCTTTTCTACTAAATTAAAAGGGTTGACAGTTTTTAGGTATATCACATTACAGCTTTTGCTAGTTTGTTCTCCTTCCTTGAGGCTGACAGCAGCAACAATCCCACCAACTCCTCCAGTCACTCTGTCTCAAACATGCTTTGATACCTCTGAAATAAGGGATGTAGTTATGCTGCTGGAGCATTGCCAGGGTTGTAGGGTTCAGCTGTAAAGACAAGCTTGCACTGCCACTTAGTGGTGTTGGTGAGTACTTGCCAATGCCCCCACTCCCTTCAGCCCTGTCAGAAAAGTGTGCAGGGAGGGAGGAGGTATCTCTTGCCAAGGTGGAGAGGTTCCTTACACCACCCAGGAAGGGTTTAGGTGAAGGGAGGGAACTGGAATCACGGGCCAGGCTGCTGTATTTAGCACCCATGTGTACTTCTGGTCCTGGATGTCCAATTACATGAGAAAATATTTGTCAAAATCCTATTGACTTGTCCAACTCTTCAGTCCAAAGAACTTAAGGTGTTTTCACAAATATGTTCTAAGTTAGATAGTTATAGTTTCCAAAAAAACAACAACAAAGTGCCATTAGACATTTAGATAATGTCTACGTTTTAATTCACAACTGGCAGTTTAAAATGAAAGTGTTTAGATATTGTTACTATTGCTTTATTCGCAGCAGATGCATTAAGAGAAAACACTATCACCAGCAGCGATGAACATCCATGGCAGTATTGCTCATCTCCAGGTACAATCTGTTTTACAAATCAAGTTTACAGGTTAAAGAAACGCAGCACAATGTGGTTATTACCTGCTCTGCTGTAGTTCTGAGGGGAACGAGATGGGGTGTACCGTCCATACCCCCCCAGAGAGCTGTTGGAACTGGGGCTTGAGGGCCTCCGCTGACAGGGTGACTTCTCCCCATCACCCTGGATACACAAACAGACAAGAGAAAGTCATCTACCTGCCTTTGTTCTCAGCTGCAAAGGAAGCCAGGAATGTAGGGAAAATTTCATCAATGAAATACTCCTGATGAATGAAAGAAACAAAGAAGAACGAAAGAAAAGAACAAATGATTTTGACAAATGACACATTTATTTTTCAATAAATATACATTTTGACAGAGTTTACTCTAACATTTACATAAATACAGAGTAAAAAACTAACTGCCCATTAACCACAGAACACACAACTTTGTTAAAATACCACACAGAGAAAAGCTCAGTCAGGTTATGTTTATTTATGAAAATAAACATAAATTCAGATTTTACTTGGGATTTTTTACCATCAAAGTAAACATAGTATCAACTTTTCCCCCTTGAACACTGTTTAATTTATTTCTTCTACTAGTATAAATCAAAAATGTTGCCTCTCTAATGAGAAAATGTCACAATTTCCACCTATTAGCTTCTTTTCTTGTATAACCTGCACCAAATCAAAAAGCTAATTCAGACCAACAAACTCCACATTTAACATCTTCCAACAAAATAAGCAGCGGTGAAAGTTGTTTACATTCAAGAAACATGTGAAAAGTAGTTTCTATTACCCAACAAAAAGGACATAATGCATTTGTATCTTTTTTAGTTTTAGACACAAAGCTTTAAGCACTCAGAGCCCCATGGAAAGTCCTCCACTGTAGGTCACCTGCCCTCTTACTCTGGCGGGGTTTATAGCAGACCCTCCATAAAGATTTGACAAATTACACATTCATTATTTTCTCAGACTTTAAACCTGTCTCTCCAAACAGTATCAGTTCTTCCATTCAACTGCTTCTTATTCAATCCTTGAACAGTCAACTTAGATAATAATTTTCCTTTCAGCAAATAAAAATTCAAATCTTTATGAATGATTAGTAAAGGACCCGTCATTTCTGAAAAATCAATATTTAAACCCATTTCAGGAAACTGATTTATAGAATAATTTCTTCTCCATTAATAATGGCACCACTATCTGCTTTGCATTCATTTCAAGTCAGAAGTCTTAAATGGTCCTCATGATTTAAATTGATTTTAACCCAAGCAACAAAGCTGTCATGTGTGTGTTTGAAAACTTGGTCGAGCTGTCTTTACAATTTGTCTCAGTTTCAGAACTTTTTTCTCAAGCAGTTTTCTTGACTAGCCAACTGTAGCTCCATCTTGTACATCCAAACATGCACTGAAAATTAAAGGTTCCAAAGATGCTGTTGGTTCCAGTCTTTTCCTATTAAAAATTATAGGAAATAATTTTTCCTATAAAATTTATTTTATTTTTTATAAGAAAATCTAAAAAATATTTGTATATATATATATATATATATATATATATTTCACAAACATAGCACTGTTTCTGTTCTGCTGTTTCTGTGAGTGAACTCTCACACCAAACGTCTGCTTAAAGGTGCAGCACTTAAGTAAAACAACAAAAAAATACATTTTACAGCTGCATTAGAATTTTCGCTATGTCTTAACATAACACAGATAATTTCTGAAACATAATCCATCTCCTCTGCCTCCTCTGTGTTTTGCAGAATTAATCAGCTCAGTCAGAAACAGCCAATCAGAACCAGCATTAATCAGCTAGCTGTGCTCTCAGGAAGTTTTGATTTAACTCAGTATTGTTCATTTTGATGCAACCTACATTTGACTTTGAATAAATGTTTTTTTTTTCCTTGGCACTATGATGTGAGATTTATTTGACCAATGCATAATGTATGCTTCTGAGAACCTGTCAGGTTCATCTACCTAAACATTCTCAAACTGAAAAAGAAGAGAGAGACAAGTGAGTTTTAGATTTGCTTGCAAGGAGAACAGACAGAAGCGTGCTTCAGTTACAATCTCCTACCCGCTCTGAAGCAAGCTCCTCCTGCACCCTTTCTTTTCATTTCCTTAGGGCAGTCCTCGTTACACAGCCTATTTAATTATCTTGAGTTAATCACATAGCATAGCTGCTTCTTCTGTTCTCTTGAGTCACAGCCAGGTTTGTTACACCTACAAGCTGCTGTAATGTAGAGAGCAAAGTTCAGAGTTCTTGTTTACTTCCTTCTGTAGAAACAATGCAGGAACTGATGAACCCACAGAACAATGAGGTGTCTTGTGTATCCTTGGTCTCATGTTCAGTTCCTCTGTCTCTGGTTCATAAACTTCGACCCTTAATAATCCATAGTTTATTCTGTCACGTCAGTTATCACTCTTGCTGCAGACCATCTGGAATTCTACCAATTTGACACGCTTAGATGTCTTCCTGCAACCATCTCTCACAAGGCACACATTCCAGACGCAAAGAGACATAGAGTATTTATATTTGTAATTCATTTAAACGTATCAGAACCTTATTGTTAAATATTGTTTTACTGATTGCACATTTATCAGTTGTCCTTTTGAGTGAGTAGCTGCTGCAGTTTGCCTGCAAGTATTTTGCATGTTTTATGTCTAAATTAGGTGAAATTATTGCCAGATCATGTTTCCATTTTGCCAGATAACATAGTAGCATTTATACCTGAAGAGAAAAATTAATAGCCAATCCAGGTGATGAGCCCTAATGGGTGATCAGTATTGCAGTCGGCAGCCAAAGAGCTGATCGGAGCGTCCCTAATACACATACACACAAAGACAGTCGGTAAGTAATGTCAATGTATCAACAGGAGGGTTATACATATTCAGGTTAGCTTAAGCTAGCCTAAAATGACAGGTGGCTGTAGTTGTCTTGTTAGGGTTGCCACACGCCCCATAAACGACGGAATTGTCTTGTATTTGACTGTTAATTGTTGTGTCCATTATTGAACAGATACCAGGCGCAATTTGTTCCATATTTCTCTACATGTCTGATAGACACACCTGTTACACGGATCTCAACAATAATAACCAAAACATAACACAGGAAATATTAAGGTCAGCTAAATTGTCGTGGCAGGAGCTAAATAGGACCCCCGGTCACTGTTGTCATGGTTGCCTAGAGACAGACACTACCCAGCTGTGGTGTGCTGCAATCAACCCGCGTCTTTTTAAAATGTTCACCTATTCGCCACTGTTCTTAGAAGTAAATCCTCTGGCAAAAATACAGATGTGAGGAGGAAGACACACATTCCAGACTGAACAATTTCAGTGAAGTTAAATAGGGGCGATTTAAAAAGAAAATGTGTTGACAATGTTCAGTCCCGCCAGAACCTAAAGAACCAGACATCAGAGTCTCTTCATAGTATAGAGTGACTCACAGGTGAGTCACTCTATACTAGCATTCCACACGCTACAGATTATGCACAACATTTGCTCAGTTTTACCCACCAGGTTGGTTCCTGTGAGGAACCAACCTCACTTCTCAATGAGAAGCAGCTGCAGAACCCAGAACAAAAGGCTACATTCTAATTACTAAAATACTCAATAAATATAATTAAAACTTCTTGTGTGCAAATCATTATTGTTGTGCAAATTATGCTTTAAGTACAATGCTAAATAAAGTGATTGTTAATACAGTGCAAAAATACTTTTAAAGTGCTATACAATGAATATATAAAAACAGTCCCAGTAATGAAGATCAATTCATTACAATCCCTCAATCATACCTGAGACCAAAAATATAAATGGCAATTTAAAGAACAAATCATGCTAATAGATTAATAATCAATAAATAAATAAATAAACAAGTACACTTTGTAAAGAGAAACGGTTTATTTTTTTTTACATTAGTTTGTTAGGGCTTTCTATGTAGGAAAAATGTTATTTTCTATAAATACAGTGTTTTGTGGTCAATATTATTTCACTATTATTTTATTTATGTGGATTGCCAGTTTGGATAACCTGACTTCCTAACAAGCTATAAGAATGAAGAAAAACATGCTAACAAAATGCTCATACAGCCTTGGACTGGCCCTGCCCTGCATGTAGAGCAGTGCAACAAACGGTAGATTTAATTAAATCTACCGTTTGTTATATATATATATATATATATATATATATATATATATATATATATATATATATTTATATATATATATATATATATATCTATAGATCTATATTTATTTTTTTTCTCCCTTCTCACCCACCGCGGGTGGTGATTCTTCTTCCTCTTTTTAGCTCGGGTCCTCTACCAGAGGCCTGGGAGCTTGAGGGTTCTGCGCAGTATCTTGGCTGTGCCTAGGACTGCACATTTCTGGACTGAGATGTCTGATGTTGTTCCTGGGATCTGTTGTAGCCACTGTTCCAGTTTGGGGGTGACTGCCCCGAGGGTCCCGATGACCACAGGCACCACTGTGGTCTTCACCTTCCAGGCCCTCTCCAGTTCCTCCCTTAGGCCCTGGTATTTCTCTAGTTTCTCATGCTCCTTTTTCCTGATGTTGCAGTCACTTGGTATTGCCACATCCACCACAACGGCTTTCCTCTGTTGTTTATCCACCACGACTATGTCTGGTTGGTTCGCCCTCACCATTTTGTCTGTCTGGATCTGGAAGTCCCACAGGATCTTAGCTCGGTCATTCTCCACTACCTTCGGGGGTGTTTCCCACTTTGATCTTGGGGGTTCCAGTCCATATTCTGCACAGATGTTTCTGTACACTATGCCTGCCACTTGGTTGTGTCGTTCCATGTATTCTTTCCCTGCCAGTACCTTGCACCCTGCTGTTATGTGTTGGACTGTCTCAGGGGCCTCCTTGCACAACCTACACCTTGGGTCTTGTCTGGTGTGGTAGATCTGGGCCTCAATTGCTCTGGTGTTTAGGGCCTGTTCCTGGGCGGCCATGATGAGGGCCTCTGTGCTGTCCTTCAGTCCAGCTTTTTCCAGCCATTGGTAGGACTTTCTGATGTCAGCCACTTCGGTTATTTGCCGGTGGTACATCCCATGCAGGGGCTTGTCCTCCCATGATGGTTCCTCCGGCACCTCAGCTTCTGTTCCCCATTGTTTGAGACATTCACTGAGCACATTGTCTGTTGAGGCTTTGTCCCTGATGTATCTATGGATCTTGGATGTCTCGTCTTGGACAGTGGTTCTCACGCTTACTAGTCCTCTGCCTCCTTCTTTGCGGTTCGTGTAGAGTCTCAGGGTGCTGGATTTGGGGTGGAACCCTCCATGCATTGTTAGTAGTTTCCGGGTCTTAACATCTGTGGCCTGTATCTCCTCCTTTGGCCAGCTAATTATTTCTGCAGGGTATCTGATCACTGGTAGGGCATAGCTGCCTTGGCCTTTTGCATCTTGCCTTACCCTGTCCTGCCTTATTCTGTCTTTCCTTGTCTATTCAGTAAACATAAAACCAGCAGTCAGTCTGGATGGAGCAATGAATTCTTACCTGAACATTCAGAGTCACATAAAGACAGTTACAAAGTCTGTCTTCTATCACGTGAAGAACATTTCCAAGATTAGAGGATTTATATATCAACAAAATCTAGAAAAACCCATCCATGTGTTTATCTTTAGTTGCATTGATTACTGCAACAGTGTCTTTACCGGTCTGCCTGAAGGATCAATCCTCCAGCTGCAGCTGATCCACACCACTGCTCGAGTTCTCATTAAAACCAGAAAAATCACATCACCCAGTTCTAAAGTCCTTACTCCCTGTAGCTCAGAGAATAAACTTTAAAATACTGTTCATTTATAAATCACTGATCTGCTGTTGTTGTATCAACCTTCCAGACCCCTCAGGTTCTGGTTCTGGTCTGCTCTGGATCCCCAGAACCAAGCATGGAGAAGCAGTATTCAGCTTCTATGCACCACAAATCTGGAACAAACTTCTGGAAAACTAGAAAAGTGCCGACACACTGAATCTAAAACAAAAACCCATCTGTTTAGAGTTGCTTTTGAAACATAATTATGAAACAATCAATAATCTGATGTGTAATGATGGCAATATGTAATATTGTTGACTCTGTTCTATGACTTTGTATTTTTGTGATCTAAAGCACTTTGAAATGCCTTGAACGGAAAGGTGCTATACAAATAAAATTTCATTTGAAATTTGGTAGTCCATCTGTGCTTAATTTAATCTGAGTATAAATGCAGTTGCTCTGTGAAGATCTTAAAATTACAAAGCCCTCAAATGTACCAACATGTTGCAACAGTTCTACAAAATTAAGAGGCCTAAAGTTCTCTGCATCAACCCTGTACCTGCTGTAGGAGTTCCTGTGCCCTGTACCTGCCTTTGAATTCAATCTCTGGAACTCTTAACAAAAATGATCTGTGAGCTCATGGAAAGTATTGTACCTCTCCATAGTGCCTCTCCTCAGATGGGTAGCTGATATAAGGAGAGTAGGAAAGCATGTCAGGCCTGTCGATGTTATAGATAGCCTTTGTCTTTGGAAGTGCTGCCAGGTCCTTATAGTCCAGCATCTCCTCTCCTAGTTTGGCCTAGCAACCAGAAAACAAGGAGAATGTTTTCAACCCGATCTTATTTTGTTCAAATAACACAAAGATAACTTTTTAGAACATATTAAAGCTACAATCCAGTGAGCAGTCTTACATAGATGACTCTGCTGGGTGAGCCAGAGGCACTGGATGCAGGAACTGAAGTGATGCTCTCAGAGGAAGTCCAGGTCACCTGAAACGCACACACTCACTGTTTAAACCCACTGCAGGGTGAACGGATAGGAAAGATAGCACATTCAGACACTCAGTGGAATCACTGTCAACAATGGCTTAATTAAGGGGTTGAAAGCACAAAGTCATGTGGACGTCAATTCAGTTTTAGTTTCAGTGTTTTAGTGTCCTGCTTCCTGAGGGATAAATTAGCAAAAAGGGAAACACAAGTAGAGCTCTGTTGTTTTCTTCTGCTGGGTAGACCACTAGGGGGCGCCTGCGGACCACAGTCTGAGAAAGGATGGTGTAGCTCAGGGGTGTCGAACTCCAGTCCTCGAGGGCCGGTATCCTGCAACTTTTAGGTGTGCCTCTGCTGCACCACACCTGAACAGAATAATTAGGTCATTAGCAAGACTCTGGAGAACAGATCTACACAAGTAGGAGGTGATTAAGTAATTTCATTCCAGTGTTTTGTACCTGTGGCACATCTAAAACCTGCTGGACAGCGGCCCTCGAGGACTGGAGTTTGACACCTGTGGTGTAGCTGGACACACCCTTTGAATGGAACAGTCCAGTCTAGTGTGCTTTTCTGTCAGGCTGTCAATTTTCAAAACCTCACAAAAAGAACCCTTGTAAAAGCTCACACTGATCACACACAATAAAAAAACCCATGTGGTCTAAATGACCCTGTCTCTTAAGACTACAGAAGGGTTGAAACTCTTTCTTTGAGAAACAACTGCAATATTTTAACTATAATTTTTTAAATTAAGAATCAAACTTTCATCTTAAATCTGCAGCTGTTGCTATGTCAAAAGTTTAAAAAGAGTGAGGCTAATTTCTGGTTTCATTTATCAGTTTGGTCCAAACTGTGAGAATCCTGACAGTGAACCTCTGAGTCCATGAGAGCAGCTAACTGAAACACACGTTCTGTCTGATCTTCCACACGAAAAATAAGAAAATCAGGAGTTCTAACACTGTTTTCTAATAAAGTTGTCAAGCTCCAGCTCACTGATAAATTGTTGGTAGGTTGCAATCTTTCTTGAAGCAACGCACAGTGTGATGCTAACCAACCAATTGGGAGAAGTTGTAGCTTGAAGACACCGCCCCTCCTCATCATCATAATGAAGCAGAAACGAATAAGGAAAATGGGAAAATTATAAATTAATAAGGAACCAGACCAAGCGCAACCTGAAGACCCCTTATGATGATCAATAACAATGTATCTAGTGTTCCCTCGCCCGGATACAGGTCACCGGGGCCACACTCTGGAGTCAGGCTTGGAGGGGGGCACGATGGCGAGCGTCTGGTGGCTGGGCTTTTACCCATGGAGTCCAGCTGAGTTCAGCCTGAAGAGGAGACCTGGGTCCCCCTTCCCAGGGGCTCACCACCTGTGGGAAGGGCAAAAGAGTTCGGGTGCACTACGGGATGGGTGGTGGACAACAGAGGGGGCCCTATCGGTTTGATCCTCGGCTGCAGAAGCTAGCTACTGGGACATGGAATGTCACCTCTCTGGTGGGGAAGGAGCCGGAGCTAGTGTGTGAGGATGAGAGGTTCCGGCTAAAAATAGTCGGTCTCACCTCAACACATGGCTCTGGTTCTGGAACCAGTTTCCTTGAGAGCAGCTGGATTTATTTCCACTCTGGAGTTGCCCAAGGTGAGAGGCGTCAGGCAGGAGTGGACATCAGGCACCAAGATGAGGATGTTGCTTCCCATCTCGGCACCTGTACATTGGGGTTTACCCCGGTGAACGAGAGGCTAGCCTCACTCCGCCTATGGGTGGGGGGACGAGTTCTGACTGTTGTTTGTGCTTACGGAGCAAACAGTTCAGATTACCCACCCTTCTTGGAGACCTTGGAGGGGGTAATGGAGAGTGCCCCTCCTGGAGACTCCCTTGTTCTGCTGGGGGACTTCAACACTCATGTTGCCAATGACAGTGAGACCTGGAGGGGCGTGATTGGGAGAAACAGGCCCCCCCGATCTGAACTCGAGTGGTGTTATGTTGTTGGACTTATGTGCTCGTCACGGATTGTCCATAATGAACACCATGTTCAGGCATAAGGGTGTCCATATGTGCACTTGGCACCAGGACACCCTCCGCGGCAGTTCAATTATCAACTTTGTCTTTGAAGACCTCCTCAATCTCACCCACATGCCTTCCTTTAAGGAAGTGGAGCCTGGGGACTCTCCAATCTTCGGGGACGAGGTCACCGAGATGAATCAAAAGCTGTGTTGGCTGACACGACTCTGCAATATTGCATAGACATCGGGGGCAGTTCCCCTGGATTGGCAGACTGGGATGAGGTGTTCCAGGCACGTCCCACCAGAAGGAGGCCCGGGGAAGACCCAGGACACGCTGGAGGGACGATGTTTCTCAGCTGGCCTGGGAACGCCTTGAGATTCCTCTAGAAGAGTTGGAACAAGTAGCAGGGGAGAGGGAAGTCCCTTCTTACACTGCTACCCCCGTGACCCGACCCGGATAAGCAGAAGAAAATGGATGGATGGAATAAGGAAAATGGATTAATGAAAATGGAAAGGATAAATCAATAATGGAAATAAGAAAATGAAAAGGACAAGCAAAAATGAAAGCGGGAATAAATAATTAAATGTATAAATGAATAATTATAAATAGGAATAAAGAAGCCCATTATTTCTTTATTTATTTAATTTTGGCTGAAATGGCTCTCCATATTTTACAGCTCTTTTCATATAGAAATCTGATTTGTCTAAGGTTTTCTTCTTTCAGACACAAGAAAACCTGCCAAAGAATCCCACTCTACATCTCAGCCAATGGGATCTGATTTTTCTTACACCAAATCTTTAATCTGACAATAAAACAAAGAGAGTCAGACACCACTGAGACTGTTCATCTCATTGCGAACTGACAAAGAGATGCACATTGTCGGTTCATCATTTTTAGATTCAAAAGATCTTTGGATAGATTCAAGAAGTTTAATAGGACAAACTGTGAGCATATCACATGCAATCCATTGTTTCTAATTGCAAAGCGGTGTGAGATGGCCCATTTAAACTAGATACCAGCTACAGCACACAAGCTGATGTTGAAAGTTATGTTGAAATAAATCATTATCATGAGCATATTGTGAGGATGTTAATTTGTGTGTTTTTCACTTAATTTACTCGTCCCTGTTTTGTTGTGTCTACCCCCTGATTATTCCCAGCTGTTTCCTGTTTCCCTCATTAATCCTTGTGTATTTAAGTTCAAATGTGTCTCTTGTGCCCGGCTGGATCGTTGTTTTTGTGAAGTCTTTTGTTGCCCTTCCTGAGTCTGTGTTCATGAATCATTGCTCACTTGTGCTTCCTGGTTTTGTGAACCTTGAGATGATCATTAAACCCACTTCTGCACTACACCCTGGATCTGACTGCTCCTATCTTCACCATCCCTACAAACCCACTTTATGACACAAATATTTGTGAAATATAATCAATCCTCTCACCCAATCTATGTTGTGGGGATGTTTTCACTATGGCTGGGTCAGTTCAAACAGCACTGACTGAAATAATCAGTGGCCGTGTACAGACTGATCATTTTCACTCTGCTCATATCTGCGAGCTGTTGACTGCAGCAGGAATCACTGGAAGTTGGACACTAATAGTTAATGGCAGGAAGGTCAACCTAGCAGTTTCAAACAGTTAGAACCAACCCATGCAGCTAATGACTGTGGCAGGAGGGAGGAAGTGGGTCGTTTGGAGATGGGCTTGCAAGGACAAGCGCACCCACCTGTTTATTAGGGGCATCACTGAGCTGTATCCGGACCTGCTTCTGAGAAGGAGAGGTCATAAGGAATATAGAAAAGAGGTGGATCACAGGGTGGACTACTAAAGTCACATGGTTTGCTGATGATATGACACTATTTCAACAGCAATTAGATGTTTCTACAAAATAACAAATACGGAACAATTTTGCACATCAGTTGTGATTGCTTTTCACAAATTAACTTAATAAATTATTTTATTTAATAAACACTTATAACTTGAAGGAGGACAATTGTACCGACATCTTTTTTTACTGGTTGAAAATCATAAGAACAACTGATTACACGTCAACAGTTTTGTGCCAATTCTTGTTTGCATTTTACTGGACAAATCCCATTCTGATTATGTGTTTCTCAACTCAGAGTCCCATAAATGCCTTTTTAAAGGATCTTTATCAGAATCACTGACCAAACTCAACTACTGATACCTTTAGACGATAAACACTTACGGTTTGTAATTATTGCCCTCTGTAAGTTGTGCTAAGACTATGATGGAGTATTATGGTAATTGTAAATGACTGACACAAAATGACCATGAAGGAGTCAAAAAATTCTGACCTTTGAAAAATATTTGCAACAAAAAAATGCCAAATATCTTCTAAGATTGAGGTGGCAGAAGCAGGGGATACGCTTATGGATATATTTCAAATTGCAAGATGTAGATCTGAGCTAATTTTCTTCACCAGAACATCTCCTTGGTGCACATCTGATACAATCATGTTGCAGCTTTTTCCTCTCTCTCTCAGCCATGTTTTCTGGATCCCATTCCATGGCAATCTGCACTCAAGAGGTGTTGTTATGATACCAGAAAATACCCTGAGTCTTCAACTTACACTTTAGATACAGATGAACATCTCCTAAATTTAATATAAACTTAGAGGACTTTTGGTACTTTTTAGCTGCAAATGTGACTTTCTAATGTCAAAAGATGTCTTAGTTTTAAATTTATGTTGTTTTTTTGGTGCTTGTTTGTTTTGTTGCTGTTTTTTACAATTTCTTGAACTTGTGAGGAAAATAAATATTTGAGTCATGGGACTTTCCAAGTTCTACCACTTAGAAATCATGGAAGGGTCTGAAATTTTCATCTAAGGTCCATGTCCACTGTGAGAGACATACTGTAATCTAAAAGAATCTGACATAATTCATTAGGTTTATCCAACTCAATATATTATCATTTACTCAATTCAATAAGCTCACCCAACTAAATGTAAGTGTTTTTAACTGAATTCTTTATGTGTGTTGAAAATAACAAATTTAAGTCTGTCTTTCTCAGCAAAGATCATCAGGCTGGAATTGAACCTGCAACGGCCACATTGAGGACTAAGATCTCCTCATGGGGGTTGTGCTCTATCCTTCCATCACCACAGCAGGGACAGGATCTGTCCCTGGTGAAGCTTGAGTCATGACATCAGACGTAGGATACGAACACAGCATTGAACTTAATTGTTTCAAATGTACCTTTGGAAGTGTATGCTAAGAAATGTATTCTAAAAATACACTTTTTAGAGAATACTCTTAAAAAGTACTTTAACAGTGTATTTTAGAGAATATTATAAAAAGTGTACTTGGGTTAGTGTCTTAAATAAAGACCACCTGAGCCAAAAAAACCCTGGTAAAAAAGATCATTTATTAGTTTCCTTCCTTATTTGAAGTAAACTAAATGATTTGAGTAAGACTAACTTAAATTTGGCATTTTAAACACACTTAATGAATTCAGTTGTATAATTTAATGGATTGAGTTAGATGATTATAATATATTGAGTTGGCTAAACTGATTCAGCTGGCATTGAGTAAATTGTTTCAAGTAAAGTCAAAGTAAAATGTTCCTTTAAGTAAAAGATTTGAAACTTTTGAAGCTAACTAAACACAAAAAGTAAGTTGTCATCACTAAACCAAAAATAATTAAGTGAGATCAATGGAAATAAGTCCATAAAATGAATGACAGCTCAAATAGACTTTTAGTGTGTGTGTGTTGTGTTGCCAGTTTGTATTATTTCTTTGTATCTACAATGGCTTCAGAATGCTATTGCACTGTGCAGCTATGTTTTGGAGGGTCTATCCTGCTAATATCACAGTCAAATTTAAATGTATGTAAATTTTTTTGTGTAAAGTGCCTTGATTTATCTTTTCTTGTCAACTGATGTTTTAAAACATCATGTAGTTGCTACATAATAATTTCATAATAATTTCAAAGAAAACAGCAGACATTTCCAATTACATCAATGTCTGAGGGTAAAACGTAGAGATGTTCAGCAGACATGTTTATGCCATTCAAATCAGCCTCGTTTTGCTACTACATGTAATAGAAATGCACTGAAGGGAATTCAGCTTTACTTTCTTAAACCTTAGTTTAGACCTTTGATTCTACAACTAGAAATTGCTTTTTCTGACTATTTATGCTTCATCTCTTTCAGCTGCAAGTGTCTTTAACCCACCTTGCTCTTCTCCTCCTGCTTGGCAGCTTGTCTGCATGGGGGATGCCAGATAGATGATCCTGAAGACAAAAGCAGATAAACCCAGCAACTGTTACACATTTCATTTAGTCTAAAATGCTTTCAGAGTAGTTTTCAGAATTTGATTCTGATTCAAACAACAGCTCACTCATTTATGGACAATATTTCTTTGTTGAATTTATGTGTTGCAACTGACACCTTCCCAAATACTGTTCTTTTGTTCAAACATACTACGTGATAAAGGGGAATATTTATTACTTTATCATGTACTTAGGCCTGTCACAATAAACGATAAATCAATTAATCATATGATAAATTAAAGCTATCAATGTCATTTTAATTATCGCCTTTATCGTCTCTTCCGGCCTTTTTCTCCTTCTGTTGATGACACTGAATGAAAAAAGGCTCAACTCTGATGCTCTCTACTGACCCTCCCTTCCACATTTCCTTATTGTAATGTCCAGTTCACACTACACCATCTTACAGCTGTGGCCCATTTTCAAAACCTGAGAGATCACACATTAGCCGACAGAAATCCTAGGTATAGCACAGGCATGTGCAGAGGGGGGCTAAGGGGGCTTGAGCCCCTGCCCTTTTTTTCTGTGATGCCCCTAGTGCCCTCTTTGAATTTTTTTTTTCAAAAAAAATAATTTTTTTAATTTTTAATCTGCATGTCAGAAGGCCTGTTTGTGCCCCTCAGCAATAATATTTAGCTAAATATAAGTTAGCAAAATAAACTAGTCTGGCTGCCCTCAGTCTAATAAAGACTCTCACAGACTCCATATTGTTCACACACCGGGTCCATGGTAAGGAGGAGGGGGTGGCTCTGTGTCCTCTAACTATCAAATTATGGGCAAGAATATTTTTTATACATTGGTTAGTGAATAAAAACGTAGGTCTGATGTTGACGTTAAAAAAACTGTATATTTTTATAATCGTTCTTGCAATAGCGGGACAAAATCCGCCTCGCCCCTAAACACAGAAATGCTTCAGCTGCAGAGAAAACTTCTGACTTTAACTTAATCATTCTGTTAAAAGTCTGGTTCACTGCAGGCAGCTTGAGTCGGTCCACCGCAAGTCGTAACGCAGCTCAAAGCCCCGGTACCCCCCGGTACCACCTCCTGCTCTGCTTCTCCTTAACGTTTCTACCAGGCGGTTTAAAGCCGCTACTGACGGGATCTGGGCTGGAGGTTCGTGGCTGTAAATAGAAGTTACTACAGAATCTCAAGTCTTAAAGGAAGATTCGGCCCAATTAGAGCATTTAGACTTCACAAAATAAACATCAGAGAAAATATTGTAGCAATAATTAGAACCACAGCAAAAATCCAAACACGCCACAATGAAATGAATCAAAATGTCTCCAAAGCATCGGCGGACTGACAGGGGCCACCGGGGGATTCCAGGTAGATTCCAGGTAGATTCCAGGTAGATTCCAGGTAGATTCCAGAGATGCGCATCGCAGCGGCTGCTCATGCAGAGCCGGTCCAAGGTAATATGGGGCCTTAGACAGAACCCTCCTCCCCCCAGAACCTGTCCTATTAAGAACCTCAGCATCACTAACATGTTTAAATATTAATAAGGTGAATCTGTAAGAGGGAGACCAGGTTTATTGGCCGAGTTTAAAATCGATCACTGATTATTGGTGATTTGCTGTGATGTATTTGTAAACAAACCCAATTCAAACACAAAGATTACACCATATTGTAGCCACGGTAACACAACAATCAAACTATCAAGATGATTCTTTAAACTTTTACAAAGTAAACGTCCTAATTAAATCCTAAATGTACTATTTATTTTTATCAGCTGAATGCATTAAATAAAATTTAGTAACATTGTCATTCTCTATAAATGATGCTACAGGTTTAGATCTATGGTCTCTTACAATTTCTAGGGGCCCCCGAGTGTCTGGAGGCCCCTGAATGGCCCCTACCAGCAGCTACTGAGTTTTCTTCATCTTGATATTCCAGTCTTATAATTGTAGGTCTCAGAGTTGCTAACATCAAACCCTTTGAGCTATTTTGGATCTATAAATCATTCTGCATCCAGGTTGTTCTCGAGGTTAAATGGATATCATTGGGGCTTAATTAGTAAAATGGCAGCAAATTAGCTTATTCTATAACTTCATAACCAGAGACTTTCTCTCCTCTGATCTGTTTAACAGCTACAGTCTCAGATCAACTCAGACCTCCAGGACTGTCAGCAGCAGAAACAGAAACTTTATACCTGTTGGGGAAAATATAGATTATATTTGCTTTGGATTTCCCTGGATAATGGTAATAATATAGTAGGATCAAATGAGATTCTTGATTAATATGGGTTGTTGCTATTAATAGTCCCTTGCTAACCAGATGTTAAGTGCAGAATCACTAACCTCATCTGCATTGATTACTGTCTGACTTGAAGAGTCAAAAAGTCACTAAAGTGGAACTTGTCTGAACCAGGTGACATGGGTTTAATGATCCCAAAAAGCAACACATCATGGCATGATATAAAGAAATCCAAGAACAAATGAGAAACTAAATCCCCAACACCCATCAGAGGTCAAAAATTTGAGTCCAGAACGGGGGCCCAGATGCTTTAGAAAGGTACAAATACTTTTATAAGTGCCAGTTTAAGAAGACATAAATATGTGGAAAATCAGCAGTGACTTAGTGATTTAGATAAATATAAACAGTTGGGTAAGATTGGACAGGACTTCAGCAGCTATGCCAGCAGGCACGCAGAGAAGATGACTTCCTTTGTCCATATTGTTCTGAGGTTTTAAGGCTCTTCTTTTTTTTGTTATGTTGGTGGAGTGGACCCCTGGAACAATAGTCTCTACTAAGGCAGATTCCTTGGAAACGCTGACCACTGTGTTTTACTATTTGTGGGAAGAAGAGGGAAATAAAATGATAAAAACTGAGTCCAACATGTGACAGCCGCCCCTCACCTTGCAGATACATTTCTTCTCCTTCTCCAAACATCTGCTCACAGCGAGCACATCGGGCACATGTGGGGTGGTAATGCTTCTCTCCAGCCTGTTGAGCAAAAAAATGACATTAGACTGGTGCAGAGGGATATTCAGAGGAATCACAAATGGAATGCTACTGTACCCATTAAGAATTCTCTCCAAACTTGTACAGTAGCCTACTCTTATTTTCTAAATTCCAAATTATAGATATCAAGGCATTATCTTTGACTGCCAAGGTGAGGTGCACTGTGCTATTTGAAATAGATTTCTTTCGGTTACCAAAGCAAACTCATAGAAACAAGACTAGAGAGATTTGGTCAATGTGTTTTATCAGTCACAAGGTGGAGCTATTGTACAACAAAGACAGCAATGTACCAGTGTAATGATAGCAGAAGCAAGAAAGTAAAAAACTTCCTTTGGCTGCACAAATGCAACTAAATGTTCAAACTTTCCAGCAAAGTCCTTTGTAGATTATTTCAACGGTCTTTCTGTGACCCTCCATTTCTCATGACTCGTATGTTTAAAGCAGGGTTGTCGCGCTGGCTTCACATCTAGAAGTTAATGTGAATAATGTTGTGTCAGGGGTTTGAGGAGAATTGCTATGGATATGACATATTTGTCAGTTATATTCAGACTTGGAGATATTTTTTTAACCTCTCAGCCCTCCACTGGGTTTTATGTTATGTTATGTATACATGCATGCATGTATTTTTGTATGCAAGCTCCTTTTTGTAACAATTCCAATAGCTCTTGTGAAAATGAAACCTGAAACCTCCTCTAACAAGGAGAGTCTTTGACGCTTTTCATTTTGCAAGGTTTGGTCATTTAAAGGTAAAACAAGTAAAGGCAAGGAAGAACACACCTTTCCAAAAAAACAACAAAAAACTACACAATTAAAGATTATAGTGTTTGGTTTAGTTTTGTGATAAACTAAACCAACCACTCATTTATGGAAAACGTTGTCATATCAATCATCAGGCTGATGCAGTCAGAACACAGGTCTTTGAACTCACTGGATATTGTGCTCAGATCCCCATTCAATACTTCAGATAAAAATAAGGCTTTTGGGTGGAATTTCTAACATCTCATGATCTGCATCTGATTCTGCTGCACCACAGTGTTGTCTCATTAGACAGACAATAATCCAATGTCTCTGCTCTGTTTGCACAGGGACAGACTCATGCTGCAGTGAATTTGTCTATTCACAGATTTTCTTCGTCAATCAGAGGTTGTGTTAATGGAATATTTTCCATATTTGACTGTTTTCTTTTATAAACGACGGGAAAATTTAATTCCTGTCCGTCATTTGACAGCTTATAATTAACATCCTTGACTGGTGCACATGATGGGCAGATATTATAGATCAGGGGTCATCAACATTTTTGAGACTGGGAGCTACTTCACGGGTCCAGAGAAACACGAAGGGCTACTTATTTGATACAGACATAAATTTTCTTGGCTCAGCCTTTATAACAATATTATATAAATATCCATCCATTTTCTGTTCACCCTTTGTCCCTAATGGGGTCAGGAGGGTTGCTGGTTCCTCTCCAGCTACGTTCCGGGTGAGAGACGGGGTCACCCTGGACAGGTCACCAGTCTGTCACAGGGCAACACAGAGACAAACAGGACACACAACCATTCACACACACACTCACACCTAGGGAGAATTTAGAGAGTCCAATTAACCTGACAGTCATGTTTTTGGACTGTGGGAGGAAGCCGGAGAACCCGGAGAGAACCCACCATGCACAGGGAGAACATGCAAACTCCATGCAGAAAGACCCCGGGCCGGGAATCGAACCCAGGACCTTCTTGCTCCAAGGCAACAGCTCTACCAACTGCACCACTGTGCAGCCTATTGTATATAAAGGGTTAGGGTTAACCCTAAAGCAGTGCATATTTTTTATTTATTTATTTATTTTTTTACACAAATGATGCTAAATAATAAAGACATGGGAGCAAAGAAAAATTTGCCCCTAAAAGTCTTGGTATTGTTTTTGTCTTGGGTTAGGTGACATTGACTACAAAGCTAGTTTGATAGTAAAATATGATAGTAAAATTTTTCTAAAAGAAGTATCAAATATTTACAGATTTAAGCTATTTGTCCCTAACCTGCACAAATACTAGCAGTACACTGCACTTTCTTTTGTCATGTTTTCTGTTGCAAAAAGAAACACTTCATAATAAATCAGTGCATCATGAAAGTAAATTTATGTCATTCCTGGCAAATTTTCTTGCTCTCTGATCTCACCCTTAATTTCAACAACTCCATAGAGACAAGCTTTGCAGTGAACTCATTAAATCCGTCAGGAGTTGCTCTGCTTTGCTGCGTCATCTGAGCTGGAAAAAACTGCAGAAATCAAGAACACCAATGCTCTGTTTCTTGGATAACATACTGTTTAGTGCTTGTCCAAAACAAATGGATAGCAGATGGAGAGCGAAGGAATTCGGGGACAGATATGTGCTGAAATTAAATGAGCAAAGAGACTGTAGGTCAAGGTGGAATTGTGTCGACAGGTCTGGCACTTGAAAATCCTCAGAAGGTACAGGAGGCCATGTAAAGAGTTCATATTAGAACTAGATTAAGACTGAATGATGGATAGGGCGTAAGAAGAGAAGATGTTGACTTTGGAACACTGAGATACCAAATGGATGGAAAAGGATTGAATTTTAAACATGGAATGTATGAGTGGACAGGAAAGTGGATACTACCATTATCAAATCCTTCCTTTGTTGAAATCCAAGTCTGCACGAAGGAGAAATTGTTTCATTCAAAGTCCTGCAGGGATGATCTTTCAAGTAAAAGTAGAAATGTGAAACTAAAAGCAAATGTGGCATGATATATGGCAGTGTGGCCTGAGATAAGAGGCAGGCATATAAAGCCCCACTGAGTTCATCGCTTTCTCATCACTACTTCCTAGCACAGTGCTCTCTACACCTCTACGTATCGCCAGAGGGAAGAGACTATGTAGGTGAGGGAACAGACTCACTTAAACTGATAAACCAGAGTGGGTGTAAACTTTGTGTTGCAAATTGGTGGGGACGCATTGTGAGGACGAGTGGGTGGGGGTGGGGGAGATAGAAATAAGGCCAAAACTTAAATGTGAGTACAGTCATATTCATCAACTCAGAATTTACATCCTGATGAAGCTTATCATATAAATAATACTTTTTGAAAATAGAAACATTTTAGCAGGAATTAAGCATACTAAGAAATGTAAAGATGTTCAAACATAAGTCATTCAATTAATCTATAAAACATCTGTCACTTATATGTACAGCCTTACAAAAAAATCCCATGAAAATCACATGTGAAAGTCACATGTGGTCACATAAATATGTGTTAATAGAAACATTGTCTTAAAGTTGAATTTTATGCCTCTGGCATAACTCAACATTTATTTAAGTTATGCCAGAGGCACATAAACTTAGGTACATGTGAAAAATATGTGACCACATGTTGAATAAATCATGGATCAAAATAATTTATCACATGTGGAAAATGGGAACCATATGTGGTCAAAAGAGAATTTCATGGGTTTTTTGTAAGGGCATACACTCAGCATTCCATCTTGACAGAAAAAAACAAAAATGTAGACATTTCTGCAAATTTATTAAAAAAGAAAAACTGAAACATCACATGGTCATAAGTATTCAGACCCTTTGCTGTGATACTCATATTTAAGTTAGTGATGGAATTACTAAAAAAAATAACTTTTCAGTCATATTCTGATTTATGGAGTTAGTGTGTATTTGCTCAATGCTTGCCTACATTTGAAAAAAGTTGCAAAATTCAGCACATGTCATCCCCCCAACACAGCCCTGCCTTGGGAGATGGTCCAGATCAGAAAATGCCACTGCAAGTCACACCTGCATCTCAGCTCATCAAGATTTTCAGTGGGATTTTGTTTGGGGCTAGATGGGGCAGTTGGGATGTAGAGTGTCCATCAGTATGCATTGGATATCGCCTATTTGCCATGGCAGCTAATAGGCTATTGAAATGCACCTGGGGATGGTGGACACCATTATATGTAGTCATGTCCACAAAAGCATATACGGTTCCAATGCAGGATGAGCAGTAATCTGTCACAAAGTATAGTTATAGGCCCCATATTGTTGATCTAATTTCTTTAATATGTGGCTTAAATTAAATATGTGAAAACTGCCAATGTTTGGATATGTAAACTATGTATTCTCTCTGAACGTAGATACTGTATATAAACAACTTTCTGTCAGTTCTGTCAAGATGCAATAGAGGATTAAGTAAATTTCTCTTTTATAATGCCAATAATTACATTTATCCTCATTGCTGCTGTTAGAGAAATGGTTAACAAATTTTGACTCCTATGCTTTATATAATATTTTATCCTGTTTTATAATTTTATGATTGCTTTGAATAAGGCCACGTTCTACAAACAAATAATGCAATTAGTCCAGGGTCGTAGAAACCCAGGAGAACAACTTGAAACCAATTCTCTTTTTACATCAGCTTAATATGATATGCAGAACCGTTGCCATGGCAACCGACATACAACAGCTCCAGGAGTAGAAAGGGCAAAGATTATATTCAAAAACCACAAACACTTCCCACACAGAAAGTATGTAAACACACCAAAACAGAACATTCAGCCCGCTACAAATTTCTGTCTTTTGAATTTTCAGGTTTGCTGTTTATTTTGCAATTATTAAAAAGTAATTGCCTGAACACTTGTGGTGGATGATTTAGCTAATTTAAACACCTGCTCTACTGATAATCTGTCACAAAGTAGATGTGTGGGTCACCTTATTTTTGTGCTAAGTGAACCGAAACACACTGAAATGATGCAGCTTGGGTATGATAAGTTTGTCAAAATTAAGCTACAGCATAGTTAACCTACTCTCCACTTTAATTCAAACTTTTTACTGAACATGCAAAATGTGATTCTCTTGGATCTTGTTATCTTGCTGTTGTAACATTGACAATTAATAGCAATGTGGCGCACTGTTGGTGGGGACATGTACCAATCTTCAGATTAGCATTTAATTTTGATGCATCCAAAGCATGTTATGGAACTATAGCAAAATTAAATGAATGGCAAAATAATTATTTTACATATAGTAAATATTTTTTTAATAATTAAATAATAGATTTATGTACTCATCACTATTTTGACTTATTTTATGATCCATTTAATGACTTATTTATTTATGTCAGTCTGGCCTTTCATGGAACTAATTAAACAAATAAATTCTATATCAAGAATACTGAAATATTGATACATGCCTTTAAGCGATGTACTGAATTCAATTGCAATTAATGAATGTTTTATGTTTATGTTATAAGTTTCTTCTGAACATGTTCTTTCTTGTGTATAAATACCTTTATTTTTTTCCACTATAATATATTTAGTTATGTACTTATTAATTCACATTATATATTTATGAAATATATAGATACATATATAACGAGTCACAAATTTTTTGAATCATAAAACTTTGACACTCCATAAATAGGAGTGGGACACACGCTGCACAGAATTTCCCCCATATTAAAAAAACAGCATACCTCCAGAACCTTCCCGGTGATGTACTTCTTACAACTCTCACACTGGATGCCAAACATAGCATGGTAATCCATCTCACAGTAGGGGATCCCATCTCTGTTTGGACAACACATGAGAAATTATCTAGAGACAGCACAGAGCAACAGACATGCTTAGTATCACACAGATAATCTAGAGTCTAACATATCCAACCAGGACACTTTGATTTGACACTTTGCCAAGACATAGTGTCCTATCTTGGCATTTCAAGTATGTCACATACAGAAATAGTTCCCTACATATAATAAGACAGCATTTCAAAAAAGATGGAGATGGATGGAGATTACTTGATTTAATCAAGAATGGATCTGGCATCAAAGTAAACGGGTCGGATTCATGAAATAACCTGCACACGTACAAGCTTTAAGCATTTGGATTATTGGATTTGTATGAGTGTGTTTGTGTGTGTGGCCTTGTACTTGATACATTGTAAGGACCATTTTTCTAACACGAAATACATTGTGGGGACACACTGAACCATGTGAGGATCAAAGCCTGGTCCACAGGAAAAGTGTTGGTTTTGGGTTAGGATTAGGCTGTAGTGGTGAATGGAAGTCAAAGCAAAGTCCTGGTAAAGATGAAGGAAAATAATGTGTCTTTGTGTGGTTCCATGGCCAACACAAAACTCCTTTGTGTTTTTCATGAACACAAAGGAGCTGTTTGCCACCAGACGTCTGTGTGAACCTTTCTTGAAGACATTTTGTCAATCTGGTGAAGGAGCTAATGCATTCCTAGTCAAGCTCAGCAAATATCAGTAAGAAGGAACATATTACAGCCAATTTGACATGTTGCATTGTATTTAGTTGACAGTCTGACTTTCATGGGATATGTTTGATTTGGAGATGCCAGAAACCTTCTGAAAATCTTCCAGTTGAGCAGTGGTTTCCAAAACCTTCCAGGTTTTGGCACACAAAATAAAATGCAAGAGAGTCATGACACCAACTCTTGGTTGAGCACACAAGCATTTTACAGTTAATTAATAAGAGGGTCGCTGGACCTCTGTTAATAGCCAGAGTAACTTACTTGCTTATGTACTCAGCATTGAGCACCTTGTTGCACACTTTACACTTGAAGCAGCCCAGGTGCCAGTGCTTGTCCAGAGCAACAAGAGACTGTTCATTCTTGAACTCCCTCCCACAACCACAGCAGTCTGCACAGAGCACATGTAGATGAAGATAGAGGAAGTTAGCTTCAGTTTCATCATGGAGTAAAAGTGACATCGGACATTATGGGAAAATTCAAGTTCATGGGGATGGGGCACAGAGTTCAGGTTTGGGACAGGAACTGGAATCAGTACTAACTGTGAACAGCCTGGATGGGTGCCGGGCTGTTGGCAGGCAGAGGCTGGGTACACTTCTGGCAGATACACTCTTTTCCATTAAATGTCACCCGATCACCAGCTGGGAATGGCTGCCTGAAAACAAGCAAGACACATAAAGTCAAATGAAAGATTTCACTGGGGCTGTGCCATGTGACAAGAGTTAGGTTTGAGGTTAGGAGAACAAACCCTGGACCTTCACTGACATCTATCAGTTGTTAATGAGAGGTCTTCATGGGAATATGATGACGCATTGTATAGATGTGATCATAAAAAGGTCCACTGCCATCAACCATACAAAATGATTTGGCTAACTTCTTTAAAATCTTCTCATATTGTTTCGTTCTGGTTCTGAAAAGAAACTAGACACTTTTCATATTTTTACAGTATATTTCAATCTATGCACATGTAACCGGATCCCTTCTGCGTTGTGCTGGTTATTGGTAATTAGTCAGGCTGTTCCCAACTGATGGAGCCAAGGACACGTCCTGAACCCATGAAGCAGTACGGTCATCCCCATCACTGCAGGACAGGGAGTCAGGTAGGGAAGGCTCAGCAGGAACAGCACTAGGAGCCTCACGAAAACTTCCTGTTCCATGTGAATCAGGAATCGGGGGAACTCGAACCACACTATCAACCTGGCGGTTCACATTCCCATCCAAGGTCATCCCCACAGGTAAAAAGTTCACGTCAAGAAGGAGGTTGCGATGCACCACACGCTCGTTGCCATGACGATCTCTAACACGATAAATATGGAGAGCAGGTTTGGAGGCAACCACCGTGTACATCACAGGCTCCCATTTATCAGAAAGCTTTCGCTTTCCTCTGGCTCCCTTATTTGCCACCAGGACCTGATCTCCAACTGACAGAGGGTGACCCTTGACTCTCTTGTTGTACTGGTCACATTGATGTTTCTGCTCTGCACTGGTGTTCTTCTCAGCCATTAGCATGGCAGAACGTAAATCTTCAACCAGTGATTTGACGTAAGTGTGGTAGTCACAAATAGCATCATCATGAAGAAAAACAAGGTCAACAGGCAGCCTGGGAATCCTCCCAAACATCAGATAGAACGGTGCAAAGCCTGTGGTCTCATGAACCGTGCAGTTGTAGGCGAAAGTCAGAGACTGGACCATCTGAGGCCATTTATGCTTGAGCGTGGAGGCAGAGATCTCAACATGTTGCCCAGAGTGCGATTGAATCTCTCTGCTGTCCCATTACCCATTGGGTGGTAGGGTGAGGTGTGTGATTTACTGACACCACTCAACTCTAAAAGCTCAGCCAGCAGCTCACTCTCAAAATTTGCACCCTGATCTGAGTGAATGCGCTGGGGGAAGCCATAAACACAAAAAAAAACATCCCATAACTTTTTTGCAACTCGTTTAGCAGTTTGATCCTGACACGGGAAAGCATGTGCTAACTTTGTGAAGTGATCAGTGATCACCAGAACATCCACAGACTTGTTGTTACTGTCCTCAGCTGACCAGAAATCAATACACACCAGCTCCATCGGAGCACTGGTCCTGATGTTCTCCAGAGGGGCTCTCACAGCAGGCTCTGGGGTTTTACTGAGGACACATCTGGGACATTTTCTCACATAATCTCGCACATCTCTTTCCATGTCATGCCAAAAGAAACGATGACGAGCCAAGGAGAATGTTCGTGGCTGGCCCTGATGACCTGCACTATCATGGACACCAGTCAGAACCACAGACTTCAAAGCATCAGGGACCACAAACTGGAAGCGTTTACCTTTTGTCAGAGGGTATTTTATGACACGGTAAAGAACGCCATTCAGCAATGTTAGTTTATCCCACTGCTTCAGAATTTTTAGAGCCAGTTGATTTTCACCAAAGCGTTCCCGCCTTGATGGACGGCGTCCCCGCTCAACGTACAGGACAACTCTGGAAACAACAGGATCGTTTTTCTGGTGAGAGACCAGGTCAGTTAGACAAAGAGCTGTTGATGGACCTGTGGTGTGTGGGATTATCATGCCCAGATGATCAGCTAAAGATGCTGCATGCTGAGTCTGACCAGCATCTCCACTGCAGGCTGATGACAAAAGAGAGGTGACTTCGTCACAGGTCATGGACGTGTCAACTGTAATGGAGGAAGAGCTGTCCACTGATTGAAGCTGACAGGTCAAACGGAAAACATCCTGCACAGCATGATCAGGGACCTCACAGACATGCTCCAAAAGTTCCTGACAAGGTTCTGACAGAAGGCGATCAGCCAAAGGCTTCACAAAAGGAGCTCTGCTCAGAGCATCTGCCACCACATTCTGTCTCCCTGGAACATACCTGATTTCAAAGGTGTATGGAGCAAGCTTAGAGACCCAGCGCTGTTCACAGGCATCCAGTTTGGGCTTGGTCAGGATATATGTGAGAGGGTTATTATCCGTCCACACAGTAAACCTGTGACCCTTCAGCCAATGGCTGAACTTATCGCATACAGCCCACTTTAAGGCTAGGAACTCGAGCCTGTGTGCAGGATAGTTGGCCTGGCTGCGGCTGAGAGTCTTGCTGGCAAAAGCAACAGGTCTAGCAATCTCTCCATCAGCTGGGACCTGCGACAAAACAGCACCGAGCCCATCCAATGAAGCATCGGTTGAGAGAATAAATGGCTTCTCAAAATCAGGATGCGCCAGCACCACACAGTTGAGAAGTGCAGTTTTAAGGTCTCCAAACGCTTTCTCACAAGCTGGAGTCCAGTCCTGGGGAGTCAGAACACGAAAGGTTCCAGCTTTCCCGTGTCCTTTGCTCTTTACTTTACGTTTCTGACCTGCAGTGAGGGCATAAAGAGGCTTTGCGATGCGGGAACAAGCTGGAATAAAGTGCTGATAGAATAGCACCATGCCCAAGAATGACCTCACCTTCTTCTGGCACGGAGTACAGCCATCCTCCTTCATGAGGTCTTTTCTTTCAAACCCTGAGATGACCCTTACCTTCTCCTGATCAACAGAAACACCACCAGCTTCCACAACATGGCCCAAGAACCTCACAGACCTCCTGAAAAAGTGACACTTTTTCTGGGCCAGCTTCAAGTTGTTTGCTCTCAGGCGACAGAAAACAACCTCCAGCCTCTTTAACGACTCCTCCTCAGACGGTGCAAATACCAACAGGTCGTCTAGATAGCAGAGGAGGCTGGAAAAGTTCAAGTCACCAAAAACGTTAAGCATCATCCTCATGAAGGAAGCTGGGCTGTTGCATAAACCTTGTGGGAGACGGTTGTACTTATAAAGTCCAAGCGGCGTGGTAAAAGCAGTGTAATGTTTGTCGGACTCATGGAGAGGGATGTTGTAGAAACCAGAGGTCAAGTCCATGGTGCTGAACAGCGCATTCCCACCAAGAGCAGCAAGGCAGTCAGACTGATGGGGCAATGGATGGGCATCCTTAACGGTCTTAGCATTAAGCCAGCGGAAGTCAGTGCATATCCTCATGTCCCCAGACTTTTTCCACACCATAACAAGCGGGGAGGCATATTCACTAATAGACTTCCTTATGATACCCTTCATCTCCATCTCAGACAAGACCTCCCTCAACTGCTGATAATGTGCTGGTGGTATGCGTCGATAAGGCAAGCGAAATGGCTGGTCATCAGTCAAGTGAATGCGATGAACAAAATCCCTAGCCTCACCACAATCCAGTTTTCCCCTGGAGAACACATCCTGGTAAGAAATCACGAGTTCAGCCAGCCTTCTTTTAGACTCATCTGACACCTCACAGCTCTCTATGTCAATGTCATGCAGACCACAGTCTCTCAGCATCTGCACTGGATCAGCACTGTGATGTGATGAACCTGTTGAAACAGCTGAATGGTTGCAGTACAGTTCCGATCTCCCCTGACTAAACGCAAAGTCCTCCACAGCAACACATGGAAAGACATCAGCGATTTTAGCATTGCGGCGCAGTATCAGAGGTTTTTCTGTTGGGTTGAGGACCTTCATAGGGACCCAACGATCCCCCCACATGGGTGTGACTACACGACCCACCAAAATGTTTTTTGGAGTGGAACGAGCAGATGACGGCTCGACAACCACAGTGCCTCCCAATGACAGTGGTGCAGTGGATGGGAGCTTACCCCAAACCACATACTCCTGACGAGGAAGGAGGGTAACAGCCTGTCTGAGCCTAACTGTTCCAATCTTGTCAGGTGAAGTAGAGTTTGACCACCGAGAAACACAACTCAGAAGCTGCAAAAACTCCTCACACTCTGGGTTTGCAGTGTTAGATGTAATGAGTTCCCAGTACCTCGAATCAGTTTTCATTCTTTGAATAAGGGGCCGGAGCACATTGCTACCAATGATGAATTCATCATGTTGGCCAGGTATCAAAAATGTCGGTACTGTAAATCTGAAGCCATAGATCTCAATGTTCAACTCATAGATGTATCGAGGCTGCGTGAGAAGGCCACCACACCCAACGAGCACCACATTCTCTGGGACCGCAAGAGGGATCAAATCAACACCCGCCGCTCTTAGTTTGCTCTCTGCCTCCACGCTCAATGTGCACGACATACTCCCAGAGTCCAACATACCCCTCAGTGTAGTCCGGTCACTAACTGAAACTGAGGCATAAAACAAATCACTAGCCCTCTGAACTCTCTGTGACCCCAAGAAAATCACTGCTCTGTTCTCAGGTGAAGTATTGCAACACTCAGTATAAACAGAGCGTGCATCCAGTGTAGTCGTGAGGGTATTATCCACTCTGCCCATGCTTCCCCTCTCATCACACGGGCTCTCTAGTTTAAATTAGGATACTGGGAGGACAGCTGCGGTGTGTGATGAGCAGGCTGAGGACAATCCCTTTTAATGTGTCCTGAGCCGAAGCAGTTGAGACACAGTCTGAACAATCTGCAGTGTGAGTGTGTGGTATGCTCCTCTGAGCAACAAACCCTGCATGGTGCATGCTGAGGACGTTTAGAACCACGTGTGTAACTCCTCACATGTTGACCACTTTGTTTTGTAGCAAGAGAAGCTGCACACAGAGACAGAACTTTATCGAACATCTCTGTCATCTGAGAAGGCGGTTCAACTCCTGAACTGGAGGAAAAAGGTGGCTGGGGTGGACCTGTATTCTGAAAGGATGTAGATTGTGGAGCAACATGCTGCTGTGGCTGCTGATTCAAGGGCCCTGAAGCTGAGAAATGATCACATGCTAAAGCAGCTTGGGGAAAACGGACAGCAAATGGCGTAGCATCAGCTGACAACGCAGCACTAGGCGTTTGAGCACCAAGCTGAGGAAGACAGGAGAGAACAGGGACCCGCAGACAACCAAGAGTCCTCTTTATAGTGACCATCGGCTTCCTAAGACTTGCAACACGGTTATCAAGGCGGCTCTGGACCTCAGCAGTAGTCCACTCCTCCACAGGTTTCAGCTGGAAGGAAAGAGCTAGACCAGGATCAGGACAATGGTTGATGAACATTGTAACAACTTCAGCTCCTGGATCCTCCACCTGCTTCCCCCTCCTACGCAAACACTCATCAGCTGCTTCAATAGACTTGTTCAGTCGAATCCAGTAGTCCATGGCTGTCTCTCCATCAGCTGGCAGGATGTTATAGAAGTCTCTCATTGGCAAACTGGAGAAGATCAGCTCACCAAAGTTGCGTTTCAAAATATCGAAAACAGTAGAAACCAACTTGTCACTACATGACTGAGGCTGGCAACGAAGCGACACCTGAACCACATCTCTGGCTTTCCCAATAAGTCTGGATGTGATGATCTCACACATTTCTACAGGGTCCACACATCTCATCCTTGACAGATAGCATCTCATCAAACCCTCCCATTCCTGGATGGAGAAGGTGTCAGTGTGGTCACCTTTAAAATATGGAGGTGCTCTAATATCAGACTGAACAACAAACCTCATTTGTGACTGATCGGTCAGGTCGCTTGGTTGGCTGTCAGCAACCTGAGACTGTGACTGACTTTGTGGGTTTAGTCCATTGAGATTCGTCGTAATGGCGTCCCCAATCTGCTTAGCCAGATCAGCAATCACCCCACTGAGAGCCTCAGTAGAAACAAGTTGGGTAGGGTCAGACCTTGCTTTGCCAATGGGTGTAGAAGCAGCAGCAGGGACAGGTGGGGGGTTCATCCCAAGCTGATCAACAGAAAATTCATATGGACTAAAAGGCATAGGTCTACCCCTTCCAAATGACATGTAATGTTGGCCCCTCCCCAAACTAAAAGTGACCTTCCGGTCCACTTCATCACCTTTAAAAGGTACCTCAGTGTCAGACATTTCATCAAACAATAACAGACAAAAGCTATGGAAAATAACAGTGGATCAAAAAGAAGCAATGTCAAAAATAAAGTGCAGATACCCAACAGTGTAAAAACAAATCAGTCACACAAGAACTCATATGCAACAGTCAGCAAAAGAAACAAAAAGAACAACCAGCCTTATCTACAGGTAAAGGGTAATAAACAGACTGGTTTCATGTCTTTACATTTTTTTTTTATTATTATTATTAATATTATTATTTGTTGATCATGTACCGTTTTAAGATTGTTTTTATTGTCCCAAAACACACAAAAAAAACTTTTCCAATTATTCTTCACTTATTTCCCCTCTTCCCTTGAATAAAACGAGGTGCACAAAAAAAGAAGACCAACAGAAACAGTTACTTCGTTGCTAGGATACAGCGCGCCAACGCCTGCCAGTCAAAGCGCAGGGCAAAGGCGGGGCAAGACGTCAAAGGCGGGAAAGGCACAACGTAGCAGCAGCTTCAGCAGTGGAGAGTCGACGTTACAGCGGGTCAGACGGCACCAAGTGTAACCGGATCCCTTCTGCGTTGCGCTGGTTATTGGTAATTAGTCAGGCCGTGACTCGGTTTGGCTTTCTTCGATTTATTCTGACAAGTATTAAAAAGAAAAGCAATCGTTTAACAAGCTGCCCGCTCCAAGTCCTCTCCCGCAGGACAACATGACAAAAGGGGAGGGCCTAAGGGACGCAAGCATTTTAAAGACAAAACCATAAAAGAAGTAATAAAAAGGAGGGGCTACCGTTCTTAAAGTAACACTTTCAAAACAATGACAGCTTTTCGGTCAGGTAGAGAACAATGATAGAGAATACAAACAACCAAAAAAAGAAGACATTTTGTGTAATTATAACAACCAGGTTACACACACATCCACCTATCCTCCAGCCATGGTGTACCAGAATCCTCACGAGCGTCATGGGATTGGTGGACGACTCTTTGTCTCTTTCAGTTTCAGTGAATGGGAAGATGTGAAAGGTACTGATTGATAATTTGAGAGTAGACGCTCCTTCCCAAACCTGTAAGGATTTAACAGCTATAATAGCTGAAAGGCGGAAGGCATGTCTGAAAGAGTCGCCTAGGTTTGAATGACTTAACGGAGACACAATCAGTGTCACGTTCCGTGTTTTTGTGTGTTTATTTCGAGTTTTCTGTGTTTCTACGTCTCCGTGTTGTCCTGTCCCCCTTCGATAATTTCCCAGGTGTGTCTCATCCCCTGATCACCTCATGTGTATTTAGTGTCACCTGTGTCTGTCTGTTCTTGTCGGGTCCTCGTTGATTGTAGCGTCATCTCCATCTGCCTGTTTTGTTTGCCACGCATTTTATTCTGTTGCTACCGGTGTGAGCCCTGGCTTCCACTCAGCCGTGCCGCCAGAATTTTTGTGGACTTATTTGAAGCTGGAATTACTATTAAAATTGCCTTCCCTCCACTTACCTGGGTCTACGGCGTCTACCTCACCTCACACCACACATTTCATGACAATCAGATTTGAGGTGGTAACTTTTATTCAACTCTTTCCTTAGTCTGGGAAGGTTATAATATTACCAGCATCTAAAGTGGAACAGCTAACATTGTACTCTATCATCATTCACCAGAAAAAAAGAATGTCTCTTCAGAGACAAAACGCATCATGCAGCTGGAGACACATTCCAAGTGCAATGAAAATAATTTGATCTTCCTGATAGCAGCTGGTTATGAATTTTCTTTCCACAAATTTACTGCAAGAGAGCACAGATAGGATGATGATCACTTGGTAAAGCAAGGCTCCAACTGGCTGCTGTGTGCTGCTTTCCTGAGCTCAAAAATGTGACACTAGTGCTGCAGTCACGCCGTCAGATGACGAGAAATAACTGCAGGCGGGTTGAGGAAGACTGATTATGGGGTGATCACTTAGAAGCAGAATTGTTGAGATTTTGGGATTAACTCCCTTACATAAAGTGTACAATCAATATTGTTCATACATTATTGCATGCATGAACATTCCATATTGTTCCTTATTGAATTCTCAAGGTTTTTTCATGGGATTTTGTGCAAAATACAAATACAAAGTCAAAAACAATCTGAAAGATATGGTGTCCTGTGTGGAGTAAACACTTGTATTAAGCATCCTTCACCCAGATAGGCCCAGCAAAGAGACCCATAGTCCCTTTGGAGGAGTTGCAGAGGTCCACCCTTCTGGTGGAAGAATCTGTCCACAGGTCAACTCAATACACCCTATAAATTTGCTGTTTATGGAAGAGATGGAAGAAGAAAGCTAAAAGAGATCCTTATAGCATGTAGGGAATGCAACTAACATGTGGTTGAAGATGTTCTGCTTCCAGGATAAAAATAACTGACATTAATGGCCTAAAAAAAACACTACAGAAGCCGAGACTGAGATGGAGATTCACCTTCCAGCATTAAAACCACCGTAAACATCCCACCAGAGCCACAATGGGATGGTTTAGACGCCTGCCCTCCAAGACCTCCAACTCTTGTCCTAAAGGGCCAGTGTCCAGCAACTATTACATGTCTCTGTGTCAGTACACTTGGCTCCAATATTAGATCATTAGCAGAGCTATGTAGAGCTGGAATGCAAGCTAGTGAGGCAGTTTCACCATTAAATTCAAGTAGGACAGGGGACACATCTAAACGTTGCAGGACTCTGGTCCTCAAGGACTGCAGCTTGAGACCGCTAGTTTAGCTCAAAGCAGATTCATGCCTAAAGACTCTACCACACTTCATCCAAAGTGTTGAAATTGGCTCCAAGTTATGTAGTCCATCCATCCATCCATCTTCTTCCGCTTATCCGGGGTCGGGTCGCAGGGGTAGCAGCTTCAGAAGGGAGGCCCAGACTTCCCTCTTCCCAGCCACTTCTTCCAGCTCCTCTGGAGGAATCCCCAGGCGTTCCCAGGCCAGATGAGAGGGGTCTTCCCCGGGGCCTCCTCCTGGTGGGACGTGCCCAGAACACCTCACCAGGGAGGCGTCCAGGAGGCGTCCTGAACAGATGCCCGAGCCACCTCAACTGGCCCCTCTCGATGTGAAGGAGCAGCGGCTCTACTCTGAGACCCTCCCGGATGACTGAGCTTCTCTCTCTAAGGGAGAGCCCAGACACCCTACGGAGAAAACCCATTTTGGCCGCTTGTATCCACGATCTCGTTCTTTCGGTCATGACCCAAAGCTCATGACGATAGATGAGTTATGTAGTCACATGGAGCAAATTGCATCATTTTGTTTTCAAGGAGGCATCCTTTCCTTTCGGCAACTAGAGTATTCTCTAGTATTCTAGTATTTTCTGAACTTTCTAAGTGTGCTCTAAATTTGTAAAAGTAATGAGTACTCCAGTTTCTAAGTAATAATAAAAGCTAAATGTTCCTGTTCTGGATTCTAAGTTTGTTCTAAATCCTTTTCTGGGTTGCAATAATAGGAGTCTCTGCATCTAAATAGTGAGTACATTTTCTAAAATATAAGCTAAAGAGTGACTACTTAAGAGTGAAGACAACTCTTAGGCATACATCTCTCTTTATATCCAGAGAGATGAGAACATCTCTCTGGATATAAAGTCACAGTCATTTGTGCCAATGACTGTAACGTATTGGCACAAATTTGGCATTTTCCAAGTCCTGCACAGACAAAGGTTGTTATTTTTCACTGACTTTCTCAGTCTTGTCATGTCTTCAGGTTCTGCTTTAGTGATTCTCTCTATGTAAGGGCAGCAATTATTTTACTTTCTTTTTTCGTCTAAACAAGGCAGTGGAGCAGGTCTTTCATGCATAGCATCCACGCAACAGCTCTTTTCAGTTTGTGTCAAAGTAGTATACCACCAGTTTTCTCATTGGTGTAACTTCAGTCATGGTCAAGAGACTGATTAGTGATGTCTTTTTGATCTCACCGTCCTCGTTCATGATGCTTGGTGGATCAGGCTTTGTAGGCCACTCAGGCTCCTCTTCATAAAGGAAATGTGGACCACAAATCCAGTTGTGGTTCTGGATGAGAGTGGTAAATTTTAAAACCTTTTTGATGTAAGCCATGGCCATTTTTAAATTATCACCATATTGCTTATGAAGTAGTTGTTTGGCTTCTCTGTAGCCTATCTCTGGGGTCATGTGTTCATGCTTCCCTCCAGATCTTGAGGCTCTCCACATGTATATTGCTGCCGTCAGTGTTTTTTCTAATATAAGTCTCAACAGGAAGTAAGTTTTTCAAAATAAAACTAAGTTTCACAGTAAAACTGGCCTGAACAAATATTAACCTTCTTTACTAGATATGACAAAATAAAAAAAACAAAGCATTGTACAAATAATTTAAATATTTCTTATGCATAGCTCTAAAATACTTTTGGAGACTGTTGATCAGATGCAATGAGGTATTACTTACATATGTACAATTATTAAATGAATAACTGCATTCATATACACTGTGACACAGACTGTCAAATGGCTCGAATATCCTAGATGGAAATTACATTGTTGTCTACAGAGGAGGGTGTCTCAAAAAAGAGGTGGCGCTCTCTCCATGACTGTTCCATTAAGGCAAAATAGAGGATGAAGGGATGGAAGTGTGTCCCCCAGGGGGTCTGCACTGTGTGTGAGGTGTGTATGAACACGAACGCCCCTCAACAGCATGACTACAAATTGACTGTTTGGTTTAGAATGGCCTAGCTAAAGTGTAGAAACAGGCAAGACTTGAAAACTGATTTCAGAGACACTTACTCAAATTTGACTCAGCTTGAGTTATAGTGTAGAGAAAAATGAGAAACATTTTAGGCTTTATGTTCAAAATTATAGTAAGCTCGAAAACAGCTGTATTTGCAGCAACAGGTGGCTATGCAAGGTTTCGAGTTAATGGAGCTATATAAATGCACACCAGACAATTCTAAATAATTTCTTTGTCAAAAGATATGAAAGCCATGTAATTTTCCTTCTACTTTAGAGATATGTGCCACTTTGTGCTGGCCTGTCACATTTCCAACAAAATACAGGGAAGTTGACAAGAAGTACTGGAACATGACAAAATGGGAGAAGATTAAGGCATAGAAATATTTTTGCAATCACCGCATCTTAAATTCTCTGAAATGGAATCTGTGAAAAAATAAGATTGCCTCAAAACATTGTGAATTATAAAGCCAAGGAAACTCAACAATGAGAATAAACAACTGAATTATTGATGATTAGTAGTCTTCCCATCAGCACAGACATAAAGCAGTGCTTCCATTCTTACTATGACTTCTATTCATGTTCCTCACAATAAGCACAAGTGTTTTCCCTCCACAAAAGGGATACTTGTTTAAAAATAAATGCACTGAGGTTATATGATCACATTACAAACCTTGAATGCCACATTGGAACATTCACATCAGGTTCAGCAGAGGGTAAGTACAACATGAAAACCATGCCCTGAATGGTTCAGGAAGCTGTAGGCTTGAGATTAGAAGTGTGGTCTTGCTCCAATTTTTTTTCACTTTAGAATTTCTTTAATTGAAATTCTACTTCATAACCTTTTTCTCTTACTTGCATGAGGCGCAGACAAAGCAACGGGGATGGTAGGTCTTCCCCAGAGCTGACACCACCTCCCCCTCAATGAAGTCCTGGCAGCTGAAGCAGCGAGTCCCGTACAGCCTCTGGTAGTCCAGAGTACAGATGTATTCACCTTGGCGCACAAAGAAGCCTCCTTGGGCAAGTTCACAACCACATACTGGGGAACAAAAGCACAGGAGAAAGAGAAAAATGTGAGGAAGAATTACTGGTATTTGGAACTAATAACACCTAAATTGGAATAATTTTTATTCCATTTCACTAATAAACTGTGGGTGGACTAAAAATTGGATTTTGTTATCTTTCTTGTGTTTTTATCCTCCATACTTTATTAGAAGACAAATGGTTTTAGTTTCTTGGTTTTGAGATTACTAATTAGATGAATTCTTAACACACAGCCAATTTTTAACTGTATATATAATTCTAGTTTAACTGAACAGTTTAGAACTACTTTGTGTTATTCATAACCCAAATCAAGTACACTGATGTTTGTAGTTTGTAAAAAGGCTAAATTATATATATATACTTATATATATATATATATATAAATATGTAACAAGATCCTTTCTACGTTGTGCTGATTTTAAATGATCAGGCCGCAACATGGTTTGTCTTTTAAAAGATAATTTCTCAATTTATTCTGAAGAGAACTGACAAGAACAAACACAAAACAACCGTGTTATAAGCTGCCCGATCCAAGTCCTACACAAAACAGAAGTATGTAACAAAAATTAACTTAATAGATCTCTAAATAAATATGTATTTAGATAGAAAATAAATAGTACACACCTCTCCCGCAGGACATGACAAAAGGGGACGGCCTACAGGATGCAAACGTTTTAAAGACGTTTGCATCCTCTCCTTGGGCTGCCACCTTATCGTGGTGGAGGGGTTTGAGTGCCCCAATGATCCTGGGAGCTCTGCTGTCTGGGGCTTCATGCCCCTGGTAGGGTCACCCGAGGCAGACAGGTCGTAGGAGAAGGGCCAGACAAAGTGCAGCCCGAAGACCCCTATGATGGATAAAAACTTTGAACTCAGCGTTCCCTCGCCCGGACGCGGGTCACTGGGGCCCCACTCTGGAGCCAGGCCTGGAGGGGAGGCACGACGACGAGCGTCTGGTAGCCGGGCTTTTACCCATGGAGCCCAGCCGGGCTCAGCCCGAAGAGGAAACATAGGCCCCCCCTCCCATGGGCCCACCACATGTGAGACAAAGGGGTTGGGTGCAATGTGTGATGGGTGACGGCTGAGGGAGGGGACCCTGACGGTCCGATCCTCGGTTGCAGAAGCTAGCTCTTGGGACATGGAATGTCACCTCTCAGGTGGGGAAGGAGCCAGAGCTAGTGTGTGAGGTCAAGAGGTTCCGGCTAGAAATAGTCGGTCTCACCCCGACGCATGGCTTTGGTTCTGGAACCAGTCTCCTTGAGAGGGGCTGGACATATATCCACTCTGGAGTTGCCCAAGGTGAGAGGCGTTGGGCAGTAGTGGGCATACTTGTTGCTCCCCATCTCTGTGCCTGTACGTTGGGGTTTACCCCGGTGAACAAGAGGGTAGCCTCCCTCCGCCTACGGGTGGGGGGACGGGTCCTGACTGTCGATTGTGCTTACGGGCCGAACAACAGCTCAGATTACCCACCCTTTTTGGAGTCCCTAGAGGGCGTACTGGAGAGTGCTCCTCCTGGGGACTCCCTTGTTCTGCTGGGGGACTTCAATTTTCACGTGGGCAATGACAGTGAGGCCTGGAGGGGCGTGGTTGGGAGGAACGGCCCCCCCGATCTGAACTCGAGTGGTGTTATGTTGTTGGACTTATGTGCTCGTCATGGATTGTCCATAACGAACACCATGTTCAAGCACAAGGGTGTCCATATGTGCACTTGGCACCAGGACACCCTCGGCGGCAGTTCGATGATTAACTTTGTCTTTGAAGACCTCCTCAATCCCACCCACATGCCTTCCTTTGAGGAAGTGGAGCCTGGGGACTCTGGGTTGGGCTCTCCAATCTTCGGGGACTAGGTCACCGAGGTGAATCAAAAGCTGTGTTGGCTGACACGACTCTGCAATATTGCATGGATATCGGGGGCAGTTCCCCTGATCGACTTTGTCATCATTTCATCGGATCTGCGGCCGTATGTCTTGGACACTCGGGTGAAGAGAGGTGCGTAGCTGTCCACTGACCACTACCTGGTGGTGAGTTGGCTCCGCTGGTGGGGGAGGATGCCGGTCAGACCTGGCAGGCCCAAACGTGTGTGAGGGTCTGCTGGGAACGTCTGGCGGAATCCCCTGTGAGACAGAGCTTTAACTCCCATCTCCAGCAGAACTTCGAACATGTCCCGGGGGAGGTGAGGGACATGGAGTCTGAGTGGACCGTGTTCCGTGCCTCCATTGTCGAGGTGGCTCATCTGAGCTGTGGCCGCAAGGTTGTCGGTGCCTGTCGTGGCGGCAACCCTCGAACCTGTTGGTGGACACCTTCAGTGAGGGAAGCCGTCAGGCTGAAGGAGTCCTATCGGGCCTTTTTGGCCTGTGGGACTCTGGAAGCAGCCGATGGGTACCGGCGGGCGAAGTGGCATGCGGCTCAGGTGGTTGCTGAGGCAAAAACTCGGGCGTGGGAGGAGTTTAGAGAGGCCATGGAGAAAGACTTCCGTACGGCTTCGAGGCGATTCTGGTCCACCATCCGGCGTCTCACGGGGGGGAAGCAGTACAGCACCAACACTGTTTACAGTAGGGATGGTGTGCTGCTGACCTCAACTCGGGATGTTGTGGGCCGGTGGGCAGAATACTTCGAAGAACTCCTCAATCCCACCAACATGCCTTGTATTGTGGAAACTAAGCCTGAGGACTTTAGGTTGGGCTCTCCAATCTCTGGGGTCGAGGTCGCCGAGGTGGTCAAAAAGCTCCTCGGTGGAAGGGCCCTGGGGGTGGATGAGATCCGCCTGGAGTTCCTTAAGGCTCTGGATGTTGTAGGGTTGTGTTGGCTAGCGTGACTCTTCAATATCGCATGGACATCGGGGGAAGTTCCCCTGGATTGGCAGACTGGGGTGGTGGTCCCCCTGTTCAAAAAGGGTGTGCTCCAATTACAGGGGGGTTACACTCTTAAGCCTCCCTGGCACTGTCTATTCGGGGGTTCTGGAGTGGAGGGTCTGTCGGATTGTCGAACTTCGGATTCAGGAAGAGCAGTGTGGTTTTCGTCCTGGTCGTGCAACACAGGACCAGCTCTACACCCTCAACAGGGTCCTGGAGGGTTCTGGGAGTTCGCCCAACCAGTCTACATGTGTTTTGTGGACTTGGAGAAGGCGTTCGACCATGTCCCTCAGGGAGCCCTGTGGAGCGTTATCCGGGAGTGTGGAGTACTGGGCTCCTTGATACGGGCTGTCAGGTCCCTGTATGACCGGTGTCAGAGTCTGGTCCGCATTGCTGGCAGTAAGTCGGGCTCATTTCTGGTGAGAGTTGGACTCCGCCAGGGCTGCCCTTTGTCACCAATTCTGTTCATTACGTTTATGGACAGAATTTCTAGGTGCAGCCAAGGTGTTGAGGGGATCCGTTTTGGTGGCCTTAGGATTGCATCTCTGCTTTTTGCGGATGATGTGGTCCTTTTGGCTTCAACAGGACGTGATCTGCAGCTCTCGCTGGAGCGGTTCGCAACCAAGTGTGAAGCGGCTGGGACGGGGATCAGTACCTACAAATCCGAGGCCATGGTCTTGAGCCGGAAAAGGGTTGAGTGCCTTCTCTGGGTCAGGGGGGGGTGTCCTGCCCCAAGTGGAGGAGTTCAAGTATCTCAGGATCTTGGGTCATGACCGAAAGAACGAGATCGCAGATACAAGCGGCTGAAATGGGTTTTCTCCGTAGGGTGGCTGGGCTCTCCCTTAGAGATGGGATGAGAAGCTCAGTCATCCGGTAGGGACTCAGAGTAGAGCCGCTGCTCCTTCACGTCGAGAGGGGCCAGTTGAGGTGGTTCGGGCATCTGGTTAGGATGCCTCCTGGATGCCTCCCTGGTGAGGGGTTCTGGGCACGTCCCACCGGGAGGAGGCCCCGGGGAAGACCCAGGACACGCTGGAGGGACTATGTCTCTCGGCTGGCCTGGGAACGCCTTAGGATTCCTCTGGAGGAGCTGGAAGAAGTGGCTGGGGAGAGCGAAGTCTGGACCTCCCTTCTGAAGCTGCTACCCCCGCGACCCGATCCCGGAAAAGCAGAAGATGGATGGATGGAATATAGTTTTATATATATATATATGTAACTTTTTCGAAACCATGGACTTCACCTGAAAATTGCTAGCAAGCTACCATAAAAGCATCTACAATGTGTAATTATTTAATGTTTGGTAAGGTTTGCTAAATACCTAAGCAACATATCAAGCCAGTGAGTTAGCAGTTCCAAATTTTTGCTTTTCATGTTTTGACATTTCATCTGTATGGTATGCAACTAGAGTTCTGACATAAAATCCAAACGGGCTACAATGAGGAAATTACACAAAGTGCAACGGGCAGTAAGAAGAGGAAGACATGTGCATGGAGCATCAGGCAGGGCAGTTGGGAGACGGGTCACAGGTCATGGAGTCGGTCCATTCCCCTACAGAGTTCTTACTCCTAAGGGGTGTAACATTTTGGAGGCTCCTCTGGGATTGAGTGAGACAAAGATTGACTTCTGCTAGGACCAGACGTCTCCAGCTCTCATTCAGCTCTCCTTAACTTACTTACCCAGGCCGACAACATCTACTGGACAACTGTGTGGCAGTCTGAGTTTCTGTAACCAACGGCAACAGTAACATAAGGTGTCAGGAGTGCTGTAACCAAGGTTTAGCAAACAAATTACTGCTACAACAGAACGCTGATCAGCTGCCACAACAAAGATGGAGTCAACAGAAGTAGTGGCATTACAGTTGGAGATAATCAGACTTTTGTGCACACTGCCTACAGAAAGCCTAACAGAACTGTGTGATTTTCTCACCATTGCTGGGCCAAAATTTGAACATGAGGCAGGAAAGAATAGAACATAGCTCATCTTAATGATTAGTAAGCATCTACAGAGTGATACGTTCCAAAAGTTAGAGGATTTGGGAATGTCAGAGTTTCTGTGCTTTAGAGATAAGATAACTGAGCTCCAAGTTGAGGCTGCTTTAAGTTCTTTAAGTAAAAGAACTTAAAGCAGCACGACACAAACAGCAGAATGAATATGATGAGATACTGGGTACTACATCAACAGAAACCAGACCTTCTCAGTCTCATGTACCATCCCAAATAAAACATACTCACTAGGAGGATGTACATAAAGTTCAAACTGCCATGTCCAGCCTTGGAATTCCAGCTTCAGCTCTACGTCAGACCCCTGCTGTTTGGCACAAAGAATTTAAAATATCTGGACAAATTGGAGACCCAGGACAAAAGGATCGCCTCACGTTTTCCAGTCTCGCACGACAGATTGAGCATGGCCTCCTCAAAGGCTTTCCAGAGACAGAGATTGTTGATGCTGTCATAAGGGCCATTGTCCCGGGGATGCAATTACGGAGCTACCTAGAGGGAAAAAATGACCTCACGCTCCCCACTCTGAGAAGAATACTGCGCTGCCATTATCAGGAAAAAAGTGCAACAGAATTATATAAAAAGCTGTCATCAGAAGCACAGAGCGTTAAAGAGACTCCTCAGAGTTTTCTCATCCGCACTCTGGACCTACGACAGAAGATTCTGTTTGCATCACAAGAGTCAGAGTCAGGCTTACGCTATGATCCAGTGCTAGTGCAGAACATGTTTCTCCATACAGTTATGACTGGTTTGTTGAATGATAACATAAAACGTGACCTTCAGCCATCTCTAGAACAAGCTTTTCAACTTTTATTTGAAAAGTTAAATATTGGATGTGCCTATGAAAGTGAGAGGCAGGACAAGAAAAAAATGCACGCACCACAGCGATCTGTGACTGTTCACTCTGCTCAGTCTGACTACACCACCACTGAGAAGAAGAACAAAATCAGCCAGTCGAGTCACAGTAAGAGTCAAACAGATATTCTCTCGGAACTGCAGGAGATGAAAGCAAATATGACCCTGCTTAAAGATCTGAAAGCTGAAGTGTCTTCTATTAAAGAGTCTATGCAACAGCCCTCTTATCTACAGAGGCAGCACCCAAGCTCAGTATCAGGACCAGATTGCACACCAGCTCAACCAGCACCAGCTTACCACAACTCATCACAGACACACAAGCCTGCAGTGCAACATGGTTACCATCAAGCTACTCCAGTGCAATACAGCTACTTGCAACCCCATTCAACACATCGCGATTATTTACCACTACCCCCAGGACAATACGATCATCTTCCACCCAATAAGAGATGAGATTGAGACAATGTTCATCTTGCAAAAGTGTGTTATACTGCTTCAAGAGATGTCAGCATGAACATTGGGCTGTACATAAAGATCAATGCTCGACAGCTTCCTGTAGTACTGTCTGAGCCTCACCACGAAAGAAAAAGCAAGTTAAATTTGCCCCACTAGTTGGAAAAAAATATCTGGTTGACTGTTATATCCAAGGTCAGCAAATTAGGGCATTGTGGGACTCTGGCTCACAAGTGACTGTAGTCAGTGAACAATGGAAAGCGGAACATCTGCCAGATGTGACTTTGAGAAGCATTTCTGAGATCATTGAAAACAGTGATACTTTGAATCTCATGCAGCCAATGGCCAAAACATGCCGTACTTGGGATGGATAGAAGTCACATTCAAGCTAGCTGCAGATGGAGTCCCAACAACAGAGGTTGTTGTCCCTTCACTAGTAATTAAAGGCAATAGTCTTGCTCGCCCTATTATGGCTCAAATGTCATTGGCCTGATAGTGGATACTGAGCTGCAGCAAACCAAATACACCAATAAACAGCAGTTAATCAAAGCTGTCCAAGAAGCTTTTTCTGACTTTGAAATGGATGATGAGGAAGTGTTAGTGGCTACAGTTGCTGCTGAACAGCAATTTTTGGAGTATAATGTCAAGACCACCAGAGGACAAGTACATGTCCCAAAACATACATCAGTAAAAGTAGAGTGCCGTGTTATGACAACCCTTTCACAGGAGACAACTCTGATCTTCAAACCCAGTGTCAACACAGTGGTCAGAAGGCCTAGAGTTCACTGACACCCTCTTAAAACTGGAGAAAGGTACGAAATCAGTCGTGATTGTGGATGTGCAAAACCCAACGCATCTGGGGGCAGTTTTGTATCAGGAACAGGAAAGAAAAATGCGTATAATAGCATTTGCCTCGCAAACACTCGCCAAATCTAAAAAGAACTACCATTTCCACTCTGGAAAACAGCGCATACTTTTTTTTTTTTGACAAAAATAAATTATTGTTCCTATGGATCCGCTCATCTGTCTCCCATTTTTGTTATCACCTACGAGTGGGGCGTGACAGGAACCACTACAGACAACGAACGAAGTTCGGCTCCTAAATTGTTGTTTCCTAACTGGGCACAGAGCTATAGAAGTACTTACCGGATCACGCAGTCTGATCAGAGGCACGTGTCATTCATTGTTTCATTTAAGAAGAAGCAGCAGCAGCAGCAGCAGCAGAAGCAGCAGCTCCTACAGCCAGTTCTGTCCTCTTCCTCCGTTTGGTCCTCCTCCTCATCATCATCACCTCTTCTGATTTCTACGTTCTTATTGGTTTCAATGCACTCCGGTTCAAATTAAAAAGACTTAATAACGTTACTCTTCACTGTTTTGGCTGGTGGAGCCAGGCAGTTGGACCATTACACATCATTTACCCAGAATACATTGCAGTATGAACAACATGGCGACATTCCTGTGAAAATATTTTATCAAAATTTATACAAACTAAATAACCTATAGTATTGTTGCTGTATTGTTTTTACATCTAAGATAAATATTTTCCAAATAAGGTTTATTTTTATAACTAGTTGTAGTTCCCTTTCAAACAGCAAGATAAATGCAGGCATCCCATGGCAACCACTAAGTTCAAAGGTCACCTGGCTCTTGCTGTAGTCACGTTGCACTCGCAGCTGATGTGTTTACAAACAAATAATCCCTAGCACAATAACCATAGCGACCAGATAACATCACATGACCACCATAAGCCCTTTTGCCCACAATAACTGCCTTTCCTCCGTTATTCTATTCTTTGTTTCCTGGACCTAAACACAGGAATGATAATTGATGTTTTCCTGGTTGCCTCAGTTCTGCGCAGTGATTGAAATCCCTAGGATTGGACAGATTTCCACTGCCCCAATACAGAATTAGCACTTGTTCTTATTGAAGAGAAGTGGGTCCTCTCAACATAGTATTTTTTGGAAAAACAAATACTATGTTGTTGCTGAAAAAGTGCTAAATAAATAAAATAAAATAAATAAAACCTCTTTGAAAATAACTTTTAAACAGGGGTACTTTTAATTGAAGACAGTTCTGTATGAAAAAGTCTACATTTTTTCTTGGTCTTATCTCATATTCTTTTTCTTTATTATAGGTTTCCATTAGCTGTGACAGTAAAAATCATAATTATTAATAGAAATAAAGACTTGAAAATAATGAAAATAATGAGGCATCATGTGGTTCCAGTAGCATGATTTCATTTTCTATCCTCACAGGTTCGATCACATTTCTTTGGGCACTTTGCAAAATTAAAAGGTTACATTAGAGGTGAAATGAAAGCAATTCTAATTTGTTCCAATAACACCAAATCACTTAATTTAGTAGTTCAATAATTACAAGGAAATTTAGTGTGAGAGTATAAAATATCAACACACCAAATATCAGATTTGGTTTACTTATCTGAGAAAACAAAAAATGTTTCATTCTCAGTCATAGCCCATAATAAACAGTTAAATGCACACGAGGGATCATGATTGTGACCACAAGAATTAGAACGATGTACACTGCTGTGGACCAAACATGCAGCATCACACAAGCTACACATCCAAACAGGTTCTTCACTTAATCCCCTGTAAAAACTTGGACAAACGTGTTGGAAATTCTTTACCCAGAAACCTTTCCCTTTTTATTTTATCAATTCCCACTAGGGAGTACAGCCAACTTTTTTTAAACAACCACAACAATACAAGAGGAAATGTTTACACAGGAAGAGGATGACATACTTTCCAGTGACTGCAGCAGGCCCTGAAACATCCATATGGACAATCTGTCTAGAATGAGATAATGTTTAAGGCTAATTGGGTAAACTCCAGTGGCTGGATAGATGGATTGATGGACAGATGTTCTTTTTTTTCTTCTACTTCAAAACCCTATGCTCCTTTGTGTTTGCCTTTCAGATAAAATACATAAAAAACCCTTGAATTTGTGTTTATGACAAGAACTTTAGTGTCAAAGCTCATGTTTTGGTAGCAAGGGCTTTATGGAACAAGTTGTTACCTGACTTCAAGTAAACAAAGCAACTGATATGCATTGTGTCGCTGCAAAAAATAAAAGAAAATAAAAACAAACCAATGTGCTGAGCTAGTCATGAGGCAAAAGCAAAAGCTCCTCCACTGGCTGAGCCCCCGGTTCACTAACACAGTGGTCCCCAACCTTTTTACCACCATGGACCGGTCAAGACTTGGCAATTTCACTGCGGCCCAGGGGGTGGGGTGTATGCAGTAAAATTGCACGCCCCCTTCCCGCCTGATTGTCGCAGATTGTCTCTTGCGATAATCGTAACCGATCCTCCTGTACTGAGGTGTCAAGATGACTGAGATCTGGTCTAGTCGGTAGAACATTGGGAACGCTTCGATCTAAAATCGGGCATAATCATTGTCTTGGCCTTACTATGACAGCCTGTGGGGTTCTCCCTGACAGTGAGCCAGAACGCAGCCTGTTAAATGTGACAGGTAGCCAATCAGAAAGCGCTTTAACGTAAGCATGGAATGGAATCCCAAACAGCTGACATCCGCAACTGAGAGCCAGGTGTTCTGTCAGATCATCATACGCTGTCAGAATAGCATACATGTTATTCTGACAGCGTATGATGATCACATCACACGTCATTTATCCAACGCCTTTTCATTTTGTTACGTCTTTTATCGCTTAAAATGAGTCCACAAACTATCACGGTTTCTACATTCTAAATTTATGTATGGAAGGTGGGGGTTTTACGGGATTTTCTTCTGGAACTGGGATGTTCGAGAGTGGAATCGGTTTGTGTGTGGTGTGTTGCTCCTGCCGTGGACACACGAACCGATGGAACCTGTTGGACTTTTATCAGCTCTGTGGCCACAGAGGTTTGGAAAATTGGCAGACAATTCTTAAATTGTGCCGTGTGAACCAGACTTAGGACTCATAAGCTCTACGCCTCTCCTCTCGTCTGGACCACCGCCCTAACGCTCTCTGACTTTGGTCGCTATGGTAACATTTACACATCCCTTCAAAATAAGATACAGATGCGACACACAAACAAGCCTTTTATTGTCATGAAAATTTTAACTCTTGATGACGACAAATCAGTGGGGGCCCTGAGCTTGTTTCTCTACAACGAGACGGTTCCACCTGGGAGTGATGGAAAACAATGACACCAGGGTGCCTGGTCTCTGCGTGGCAAAGCAGATGGAAGCTTCATTCTGGCACTCAAACTCAAACTTTATCACCGCAGATAGTCAGCATGTTGAGACGTAAACGCACATGCAGCACATAATGCTTTGTTCACAAATAAATATTCTCACTGCACGCTAAATGTGCCCTTCTAAATGTGCACCTCTACAGCTCACATTTGAGGTTCATATTGAGCTGCGCGAGCAGATCAAACACATTGGATTTAAACTTGACTCTTACCTTAATGAATTATACAAAGAAACATGGGACCTCATGATATAGGCCTAAATGTCCATATAGGTGAGCCAACAAGAGCGATGCAAGTAACCGGAACGGTGGCGGTAGAGTGGCGACACAAAACAGGATATTTAGGAAAAAACTAATACAGGAGCACAGTGGGACAGAGAGGTAAAATACGGTAGTTCCCCAGAAAAAATGGGAGACTTGACAGGTATGGTGCAGACCCGTCAGAACCTAAAGAACCAGACATCAGCAGGGGCACCACCTGGAATCTTGGGCCCCATGACAAAAAAATAAATTGTCACCCTGCTGTTACAATTTCTTGAGTCTGTTTGACCCATAAAAGGAGTCAAATTTTAAAGGCTTGCAACTGCCTTGCTTTCTTTGGATACTAGCACTATATTTGCTGTTGGTGAACCTTACATGCAACAGTCCACATACTGCATGCAAATACGTTGCTTACATTTTTTAAAATTAGTTTTAGCTTACTGAAATGTCTCTCCCCATGAGCAACAGTCACAGGCAACATGTAAAATATAGATAAAGCAATCCAGACTTCTCAAAACATGCTAGTTGCATTTTATTCAAGCTGCAGTATACAACTGTACTAAAAAAATGTTTTCTCTATATTTGGTAAAACTGTCACCATGTCGTGACAGTTTGTTATGAGACAAATAATCTGTGAAAACAATCAACCTCCTCCACCTCCTCCCTGAATTACTATTGCTAGCAAAAGTAATTCAACGTTCCAACCAAAACAACTAATCAGAACTAGGAGGTGGGTCTTAGTGCTGTCAATCAACCTCATTCACTGCTAACGGTGGAGAAACAACTTATCATTACAGAAAAAACTGTTTATCTGCCATCATTGGTAGCTATGCTAGCTAGACTGAGCATTTACAGCAGGCTGTGCTAGCTGCAACATAGCACACAGCAAGAGGGAGAAAGAATGAGCAGCTACATGAGATTGTGATTAACAGCCCTAAAACCCGCCTCCTGCTTCTGATTGGTTGTTTCTAGCACTAGGAGAAGGCAGAGAAAATCAATTTTTCACAGATTCTCTCTCATGCCATACTTTCACAACATAATTTTAACATCCATCCATCCATCCATCCATTTTCTGTTCACCCTTGTCCCTAATGGGGTCAGGAGGGTTGCTGGTGCCTATTTCCAGCTACGTTCCAGGCGAGAGGCGGGGTTCACCCTGGACAGGTCACCAGTCTCTCACAGGAAAGTTTGAACAAATATATAAAATATACATATATTTTATAAAAGTTACATAATGTATCTATAATTTCACTTAGAAGAGAACAGGTCAGGAGGGATGTGGTAACAGATATCTGTAATTTAAATGCAAGTTAAGGTAAAACTTTGGACTGGCTCCAGTCCAGACAGAAGGCTGTTTTTAATTATAATTATATAAAGATTGTTTGAATATCAGTCAGTAATAAATATATTGTCTTTGTTGTGTAATTGTACAAAGAGCAAAGACACAAATAAATTCTTTATAGACTCACTGAAATGTTGCTAACTAGCTTGTCGTCAAACACAGTGTTGCTCAGTTTTTTCACTGACACAAGGGGGGCTTATCCTGGTGTTACGGTGAGAGCTGCTGCTGCCTGACACATCTGTTGTTAAGTGTGGTAAAAGGTACAGGGACAACCTATATATATTAATATGTTGGTAACATATCCTTCACGTCAAGAGGGGCCAGTTGAGGTGGCTTGGGCATCTGGTCAGGATGCCTCCTGGACGCCTCGCTGGTGAGATGTTCTGGGCACATCCCACCAGGAGGAGACCTCGGGGAAGACCCAGGACACGCTGGAGGGACTATGTCTCTCTGCTGGCCTGGGAACGCCTTGGGATTCCTCCAGAGGAGCTGGAAGAAGTGGCTGCAGAGAGGGAAGTCTGGGCCTCCCTTCTGAAGCTGCTACCCCCGCGACCCGACCCCGGATAAGTGGAAGAAGATGGATGGATAGATGGATGGATGGTAACTTTTTTTCCTTAATTCATTAGATACTAGTGAAATGGAGGCAAACAGTAGTCTGTAGCTAAGCTAACTGTGATAAATGATTGACAATCTCACACATCTCACTCTTGGAGAAAAACTGGGTTACAAATTGTCAGTCTTGTCTTTTTCTCTATATATTTTTTTGAAAACCTAACTTTTTCTTAGCAGCACCATTTGTGCGAGCAACCCACTATGGTGGGCGTCCCTTATTTTAATTTCTGAAAGGTGGCAACCCTATCAGTTGATGATATAAAATAATTTAAAATAATGTATAGGGTTATGTGACTACAGCAGAAGATAAAGTCAAGCAGAGTCCTTCATTTCCCTGACAGATTTAGGTTCAAAGCTTTTAATTTGATTTCTAATTGCTTTTTCTTGCTGGAAGTATTGCTAATGTGTTGTAGTGGCCCAGTTAAAGTCCTGCCTAGAATCTGATAGAATTCTACAACTGCGCAGCTCATGTGGCAGCATGTTGGAGTACCTGTGTTACATAAGTTCTGATTTGTTCTTTTTGTAGACCTTCGTTCATGATTTTGGTTTGCTTATTTCCTCTGGAAGGATATTTGTTCTTATCGGGGGGTTTTTCTATTTTTTTATTTTTAAACAGATATTCTCTGGATTCAGTACAGTTTTGAAACTCCTGAATGCTAAATGGTAGTACTTAGCAAGATCTTATTTTCAGCAGAATTCTAAAAGCAATCCAGCAATCTCTGGAAGCTTATCTCATCTAATATACAAATATGCTGTTTAAGTCAGTACAAGAAATAAGCTATCTAACTAGAAGGAAAGGAAAGTTCTGATCTACTAACGATCCATTAGGATCATCTGTCATAACAGTCGATGGTTCCTTGAACAACCCCGTTCACTGGCAGCCATTTGAAAGTTTTCACATTTTATTGATCAAACATTTTTTGTATCTATGACAACAGAGGGCGTGTCTGCATGAGCTCACTTTGCACTTCTTCCAGGCATGATGGAGCTAAGTGAACTATTTTTTTCCCTCAAGAACAAAATATGTCCAGGGCTACATACATGCAGAAAGATAAAATTCTTAACTATTGCCAAGAGTTGTTGACCTTTTGAACTCTAGATGAGTTCACAAGCTTTTATTTGTTGTTGTCTTTGAAGGCACAAATTTGGATGGAACCATTGATATTTAAACATAAATGACTCCCTGAGACAACACGAATGCTACAGCATGTTTTCCAAGAATAAAAAGTTGGTTACTTTACAGAAAATGGATGACTTCCATCTCTGGAGGCTTATCTCATGCACTGAGATACAACATACATAACGTGGAACGTACTCTCCAAGGTTTTCAGTGTGTTGTTTGACTTGCTTCCTTTGCACTAAAGGTCCTCAGCGCCAGGTCTGATTTACTTTTTGTTAAATTTAGCTTGCAAAAAGGAGTGGGAAAGTTGCATGCTTTAATGGGTGGATGTGGAACAAAATTGATGTGTTGTACTTTCTAAAGAAAACAGAATGTGTTTGCTTCAGTTTTTAAAAGACATGATATGTTAAAGAAAAAGATTTGGACAAGCTAAAACTGAGGTTGGAAATTTTAACACTCCCATGTTTCACAGGATGAAGTCCTAAAATGAATGCTCCTGTTTGGAGTTTTTCTTTTTGGCATTTTATGTGAACAGCAACATATATGATCCTTACATTACATGTTATTTAATTAACTTTAAAAGGAAGGAAGAACCAAGTCAACCCATATTGACTTCAAAATACAATACTTCTGGAAAATTCTTTGGTCTTGGCCTGTAGTATTCAGTGCTACCAGAGAGCACAAAAATTTGCAAAAAGTCAAACTAGATTCCTTAATTCCATAAGGAAAGGAGAGCAAAGGACTCCACAATAATTAAGCAACCAGCTGTACCCTGTCTGAGACGACTCCCCACTGGCAGAGACACTAAGGGCTCTCCCAAAGCAACATTAGCAGATTGCACCCACACCATACCTGGCCCCCACAGTACCCTTGACCGTGGGGCAGAATGTAGAGCCCAGCCACCCAGGAAATGCACCCAAGGAATCAGGCTGTAAGACACCCTGGATGGGTCCCCCTAACCTGCATTGGAGCATAGAAATCAGCCAAACGACTGGAGAAAAATGAGTCCATGGCACTACAGAGCAGCAATCATGAACCTCCCATAACCTTAACCTAATCCCTATAGTCACCACCCAAACAACCCAAAACCACAGCTTCTTAATAACTTCTTATGTTCTACACTCTTTGCATTTTAGTTTCCTCCCTGAGGTTTGTCACTTTTCCCTTTTTGCGTCGTAATTCAACTTCGTCTGTGTTGTAAGTGGTAGTTTATCTTCCATCTCCCTGCTTTAAGGACAAGTGAAGGTTGTGTCTGGTAGGAAAGAGTCTCCATGGAGATATGCGCAAACAGATCTGTAAGATCTACAAAAGAAAGACTGAGTAACTATCACTCAACACTAAAACATGCAAGGAAAACGTTCTTTGCTGAAATGAAAACATTAAGAGTATCCAAGATCAGCTGTAACAACAGACTTTATTGAAGAAATACATTTAGATGTTCAAAATAATACAATAATATTAGACTATGTTATTTAGTTTTTATACATGTTGTGGATAGGCATAGCTGTTGATCACGTGGTGTTGTTAGGGATTGTACATCACCTTTTGGTCACCTGGGGATGTTTTTGTTGGGGATTTTTGTGGGTGTGTCTATGTGTAAGAGGTGCAGCCCAACTGCATGTCATGTGGCTTCGGCCAGGAAGACAGGCTGAGAGTTAGATTTCATGTCACCCATGTGTTCAGTTAATCCAGTGTCAGCTGCATACATCTTTGCCCTGACGAAGGTTATGTTTAATATATTATTGTACGTCATTATTTTATGCACAATTTCTGGATTGTTGAGGTTGATGTTAAATATTTTTTTATGTTTATTGTAAGTTTGCACTACTTCGCTAATTAATTTGGGACAGTATTTAATTTAGTTACACTAAACTTATATGTACATTTTATAAAAACAATGTAAAGTGATGTATTCTCTTTTGGGTGTTTTAGTTTCACACTTCCTTGGATTCAATAATCTTGTGGACAAAAGGACAACATTCCTCAGAGTCTTTGTATTAGGAAAAGGGGGAGGGATGAAGATGTTGGAGAGACGAAGAAAAGCTTTTCAAAGTGGTTGAAAGACAGTAGGTAAGTAATGTCAGTGTATCAAAAAGACAGTTGTAAATATTCAGGTTGGCTTAAACTAGCCTAAAGCCTTTTCTTTGGGATGTAACATGGAATGCACTGAAATATGTAAAGGAACTTGGGTAATATGTTAATTTTTATAGAATTGACAAGGCCTATTAATGATAGTGGCAAATTATTCCACCTTTAAGGTCTGACTTCAGATTTTCAAGAAGTGGTATAAAGTTCTTTTTGAAGAGATCTTTATATTTGCGAGTAACCTTACCATTAAAACTGGAATGAAAAATTGGACTGATATTGATGTTTGACAGTAACACCAGTGTTATGCCAGATTTACCAATATTATATTTTTTAAATTTTTTGTATCCAATTCCTCAATTAATCGTAAGAATAGCCGACAGATTACTCAATTACTAAAATATTCATTTACAACAGCCCTAAGTACTGTAATCAAAAAATTATGGGAATACTGAAAGGCTTGCAAAAACTACTTAGAGAAAAACCAAAGTAAATACAAAACAACATCCAACCAGGAGACGAGAACACAGGAAAGCACAAAGGCAAAACAGGAGAGAGCATGAGGATCTGGGAGAAAATGAAAGGCTTAAATCCTGGGGAAGGCTGAGAGTTCTTCTTCTTGTAGAAATTTATTGCCGATTGTCAAGAAACGTTAGGTGAGTATTATCGCCACCAACAGGTAATGAGTGTGGACTACTCATTTTCTATTATAAATTAAAAAAAAAATATATATATATATATATCCTATTATACAACTTACACTGTTTCAAAAAATCTAATATAGCCTGATATCATCTGCTTCCTGAATCCTTTTGCAGTAAGTTAACAAAGTCGAATTTCATTTTCATGTTACTGAGGTTCCTAATTAACTTGTTTCTCTGAATCCGGTAATTCCTACAATGCAAAATAACTTCTTGTAATGTCTCATCTTCCCCACAGTCACATTTTCCTGTCTGATGTTTCCCTATCAAAAATAGTGAGTGAATAGGTCTGTTTCTAAGTCCGATTCTAAGTCGTAAAATAATTATCTCTTCTCTCCTGTTTCTTTCTGTTCTTCTCATTTGTCCAATTCTCTTTTGGATTCTATAAAACCACCGTCCTTTCCTTTCTTTTACCCATAACCTTTGTCAACTCTCCTTATTTTTTTGTTTAATTATACCCTTTAATGAAGCCTTGGCATAAATTCAAACTGGAAGACTCTATTCATCTTCCCTGCTCAGCCAAACATTTCATCATGCGCCTCGACTCCAACCTATCAGTGATGATCTCCTCCTCCGATCATCAAGCATCGCCCTCTTGATGAGGTCCAGCTGTTCATCTGCTTCCACTCCTTGGCCGCGCTTCAACCTTCCTCCACCCCTCTTCCGCCTTCAGCTTGAGATTTCTTTAATATCCATTCAGTCTTCAGCATCCTCTCCACCACCAGTGTCCAGGCCCAAGGGGGGAAGACGTCTCTAATCTTCATACACAGCAGCTCATTCTCTCTGACAGCAGATACCAGCTGGGTCTGAGCGCCAAAGACTTTCATTTGGCAATTAAACTTTCTAATTCTACTCTCTCTCTGTGTGAGTCTTTCCAGGTTGAATTTCTGTTATACTGAAAGTAACATTAATATCTAACCTTACCCGATTGGAACTCTCCTAAGCCATCCTGTTTGGCATTTCATTTCCCTCAACCTCGTGATGTGCTGGAAACCATATAAAATTTATTGTTAGCTGCAACATATTGATTCTATTAAGTGTTTGTTGTATTTTAATTATATACCCTAATATATCTGATTGATGATTGATTTTAATAGTCATCCACTGAACTGCTAAAAATAAAGCAAATATTTCTCTGTATAACCGAGACTCCATCATATAATCCTTTTTCCTACTTTAATTTGAAACTGTGGCACAATAAATGCTATTCCTACCCTATTAGTTGTATTTTTGATGCATCTGTGTATATTTGTACATAGTTCTAATGCTGCTTTAAGTATTCTTGTATGATATGTTTCTTCATAATGAGAAATTTATCTGTATTCTTATTTTCTAATAATCAATCAATCAATCAAACTTTATTTGTATAGCACATTTCAGCATCAAGGCATTTCAAAGTGCTTTACATCAAATCAAACACAAAAACACAATGCAACATAGAATCAACAATTAAAACACAACATCAAGTCAGATTCCGTCAATAAATTTGCAATTGATTACGTTTCAAATACAACTCTAAACAAGTGGGTTTTTAGTTGAGATTTAAAGGAAGTCAGTGTTTCAGCTGTTTTACAGTTTTCTGGAAGTTTGTTCCAGATTTTTGGTTCATAGATGCTGAATGCTGCTTCTCCTCGTTTGGTTCTGGTTCTGGTTCTTCTCTGCATCCCTACTCTGCATGCTGACGGTTCTGGAAGGTTGATACAACAACAGCAGATCTTTAATGTATTGTGGTGCTAAACCATTCAGTGATTTATAAACTAACAACAGTATTTTAAAGTCTATTCTTTGAGCGACAGGGATCCAGTGGAGAGACTTTAAAACTGGTGTTATGTGCTCTATCTTCCTGGTTTTAGTGAGAACTCCAGCAGCAGCATTCTGGATCAGCTGCAGCTGTTTGATTGATTTGTTGGACAGACCTGTGAAGACGCTGTTGCAATAATCAATGTGACTGAAGATAAACGCATGGATGAGTTTCTCTAGATCTGGCTGAGACATTAGTCCTTTAATCCTGGAAATGTTCTTCAGGTGATAGAAGGCCGACTTTGTGACTGTCTTTACGTGGCTCTGAAAGTTCAGGTCAGAGTTCATCACTACTCCCAGGTTTTGGGCTGATCACTGGTTTTTAGTTGTAATAACTGAAGCTGTGCACTGACTCTAGATCTATAACTCTAGATCTATAACTCTAGATCTATAACTCTAGATCTATAACTCTAGATCGTTCCTCTTTAGGTCCAAAAATAACTTCAGTTTTGTTTTTGTTCAGCTGGAGGACGTTTTGGCAGATCCACACATTTATCTGTTCTAAGCATCTGTTCAGTGATTGGATGGGTTCTGAGTCTCCTGGTGACATCGTAATGTAGAGCTGTGTGTCATCTGCATAGTTATGGTAGCTAATATTATTTCCTGTTATAACCTGAGCTAGTGGGAGCATATAGATATTGAATAAGAGGGTCCTAGGATTGAACCTTGGGGTACCCCACATGTGACCTTTGACCTCTTTGATGAGAAGTTTCCAATTGAAACAAAGAAATCCCTGTTCTTTATGTAAGATTCAAACCAGTTAAGCACTGGACCGGAGAGTCCGACCCAACTCTCCAGTCCATTCAGTAATATGTCCTGGTCAACACTGAGGTCCAACAGAACCAGCACTGTGGTTCTCCCACAGTCCGTATTTATATGGATGTCATTGAACACTTTTACGAGGGCAGTTTCTGTGCTGTAGTGAGACCGGAAACCAGATTGGAAGGAGTCAAAGCGGTTGGTTATCAATAGGAAGCTATTTAACTGTTTACACACGTTTTCAATAACTTTACTGATGAATGGGAGGTCAGAGGTCAGAGATCGGCCTGTAATTCTGCAGTAGTGATTTTTCTAGATTGTTCTTTTTTATCAGTGGTTTGATTAAAGATAAAAAGTCTACTTCACTAGTAAGTATCCAAAGTGGTATTGTGGGTCATGGAATTGTCTGACACATATTTAATTGATTTAAATGAATTTCATTAACTTTAGAATTTATTATTCATCCAAAACTCTTTCATTGTTTTTCTTTTTCCCATCCAGTTTAAGCTCCTCTCATGTTGGATGGTAATTTCTTTGTCCCTGTAAATTTGACCAGTAGTTTAAAGATATTTGATCCCTTCTAACTTTAAGAGGCATTTCTCCCATTTCAACCTGTAATGTTGAAGATGTTTTAAAAGCACCAGTACATTTTCTTAAAGCCTGATGTTGGATGATATTTAGAGGTTTATAGAGGTTTGTATCTGCTGCTGAGTTATAAATTGTACATCCATTGTCCAAGACTGTCTTAATTAATCCAGTATAAATTGCTTTTAATGAATTTCTATCAGCTCTGTTCCAACTAAACACCTCATTATATTTAATACCTTCCTACATTTATCGATTATTTTTTAATGTGTACACCCCATGTCATTCTTTCATCAAACCACATCCCAAGAAATGTAAATTGTTAAACTCTTTCCAAATCCTGACCATATCATTTTGAGTTAATTTTTTTTTCATAAAGTGCAGTTTTACAAAGTTCATTTTCTAGTTTTTGTGAGCTGAGTACCAAATGAAGAGTTGATGGGAACACAACAGATGAATCACAGGAGCCACTCATTTTTACTCTCGTGTTACTCTCACAAGCTAATAGCTAATTAACTCCAGTTAACATCCCTGTTTGAGTTTTTGGCTTTTATTGATGTTTGTGTTCAGATCAGATGTGACATGAACATAACAGAGTGCAGATTTATCATCCTTAAATTGGAGTTATGTCTGAAGTGACATGTTTACCATCTATCCCAGAACTGTAAATACATGCTAAACTTTGAATGTACAGTAGTTACTTCCTTGATTTTTTTCTGTTCAGTTTTTTCAGTTTTTGCATTCCAAGGGATGTTTTCTGTACTAGATAAATACTTTTTTGAGCCCAAAGAAAAACTATATGGTGGTCTGTGGCTCCCATTCATACAAACAATAGAATGAAAAACCCATCAGATGAAAACACATTATTAAATAAATAATACACAATTACTAGACAAAAAGGGTTTTTTTTTTGTTCTATTCCTTTTTGTTTTGGATTAAGTCAGCATTAAGATGTTCTAATAGCTAACATTCAACCTCAATGTATTATTGTTATTAAGTTTATTTGATAGGGACAGACACACAGACAGACAGACATGAGCAGAACAGCAGTCCCATGTTTGCGTTATAGTGCAACAGCAACAGCTAATGTGCAGCACTTGTGTCTACACTGAAAAAATACCTCTTTGGATGAACATAAAAAAATCAAGGAAAGGTTTTCCACCTGTTTACTTTGCTTTATTTCAGCACCATGTAATTCTGTTACTACTATTTAAAGCAAATTTGTTAGGTCAACTTAATTTATTACGGTTATTCCAATGTAAAGCAATTGTGTTGCCTCAACTTCTGTTATACAGGTCCTTCTCAAAATATTAGCATATTGTGATAAAGTTCATTATTTTCCATAATGTAATGATAAAAATTGAACATTCATATATTTTAGATTCATTGCACACTAACTGAAATATTTCAGGTCTTTTATTGTCTTAATAACGATGATTTTGGCATACAGCTCATGAAAACCCAAAATTCCTATCTCACAAAATTAGCATATCATGAAAAGGGTCTCTAAACAAGCTATGAACCTAATCATCAAATTAACTCTAAACACCTGCAAAAGATTCCTGAGGCCTTTAAAACTCCCAGCCTGGTTCATCACTCAAAACCCCAACCATGGGTAAGACCTCTGACCTGACTGCTGTCCAGAAGGCCATCATTGACGCCCTCAAGCAAGAGGGTATGACACAGAAAGATATTTCTGAACAAATAGGCTGTTCCCAGAGTGCTGTATCAAGGCACCTCAGTGGAGAAATGACAGATGTGTTACAACCCAAGCTGGCTGATTAGTCTTTGGTACTGAAGTGAATGAAGGTGGTGATGTTCTGATGTTCCATCTTTGGTGCAGAAGGTGTAGATGAGGGGAAGTCTTGGCCCAGAGTTGACTATGCCGTCTAGGTGGGAAGTCGATTCTATTAGTTGTCTAGTAGGAGATTTATTTTTTGGCTTTGCCCCGAGGCAGTTCCAGGGGAGTGAGCTGCTTGCTGAGGGGCTCGGAAGTTGTTTGTTGTTATGAGACATTGGCAGAGTCGGTTCATTTTCCAAACTTGCATTGATTTCAAAATTTACCTCCAGTCAAGAAACTCTCAATTCTATCGATTGAATTCTCTGTATAATACTACTGATGACCAGAGGCATCTTGCTCTTGCTCAGAAAGAAATTCTCTTTCAGTGTATTTAATGCCACCTGTGACTCTGTGTCTTTGTCGGGTCCTCGTCTCGTTTGGCTGCTTGTCTGCTGGCAAGTCTGTCGTTTTGTTTCAGTTGTCTCCAGTTGCTACCAGCTCTGAGCTTAGTTTAGTCAGTTCATCTGTGCTGCCTGGATTTCTGAACTTTTGAATTATTTCTTCATTAAAAACCATCAAAACCATGGCAACAACCTGGATCCTCTGCGTTAGTCTCACTACCTCTCCACTGCAATTTATGACGCTACTCTAGATGTTCTCAAGATTCCGCTTTTATTTTGAGAGTCTACTTCTGCTTATCGGCAAGTGAATTTGGATATTAGCTAAATATTTAGAATGAAGCTAAATTAGCTTGCTCACTAAATATTTAGTTTGAGGCATTTGTCTCAAACTTAAGTATTTAGTGAGCAAATAAAATATCTGCTAACTAACATCAAATATTAGTTAGCGAAACTATTAAATCAACCCTCATTTTTTTCTATGGCCATGCATATGTGATGCATGGTTATAGAAAAGCAGAAAGAGAGGCGTAGTTAAAAAACAAAATCTTTAGGAAGCTTACTAAACATTTAGTTTGGAGCTAAATATTTAGCTTACTAGCTAAATATTTAGTTTCAGTGTAAATATTTAGGTGGCAAACAAAATATTTAGCTTACTAATTAAATATTTAGTTGAAACCAACAACTACAAAGGAATGAATAACATGGTCAGAATCTGACTGAAAAATGAATCCCTATTTTTCTTTCTTTTATGACAGGCTTAAGAACCCAAATTATTGCTATATTGTTTCAAATATTATTGCTTTACTTGGCATTCTGGGTAAAGCTGTTGCCTCACTCTGTGGCCACAGGCTCAAAGATGGTGGGGCCTGCTGGCCAGAATCGAGTTAAATGTGATAAACATTATGAAACTGTCATTATTTTTAAGAACCACTCTGTTGCTTAGTAACCATAGTGTATGTTGAAAACAACAAATGTGTAACACAGACCTTATGGTGAGAGTCAGGGCAGGGAAGGGCACACACAGCAACTACAGTTAACACTCCCAACACACACACCCTAACCCTTTAACCCGAATTCTATTTCATGGCACACGGTCAGCATACAGATGGATTAGCTTGGCCCTGTTTGTGTGGAAACAGACTGGAGGGAACAGTAGGAAGTGGGTGTTACATACGTTTGCAGACAAAACACTTTATGTGAAAGTGTTTGTTCTGAACACGGAGAGCCTCCCCCTTACAGGGAATCCCACAGTTGTGACAGGCAACGGCACCACCTCCTTCCTGTTTCATCTTCTGCTTCTGTTGCTCCAGAGTGCTGAGTACAGCCTGCTGTTGAAACACTGCATGAGACACAGAACACAGGAATAGTTACTTACAGCTCATGCTGAAAGGTTTATGTAGCAGTAGCAGATATAACAATCATGACAGTGAATAAATAATGATGTACAGGTTGAGCATCATCATGAGAGAGGAAAAATGGGGTACTGAATATTAAACTATATCATATCACAAAACACATTTCTCCTTATTAAATATAATGATTCAACAACCATCTGCCAAGTGCAGATTCTGAACACTGTTCTTATTTTCAATTATCATCCCATTTTTGTCCACAGTTTGCACAACGCTGTAAATTTGCCTCGTTATTCTCCATAAGTACCAATGGTGTGATCATTTGGTGTATAATATTCATGACAAATATGTTATACTCTAAAACACAGTGATGCATCATTGTGAAATAGAAAGAAATGGTTTTCTGCAGGCCCAGCTAGAGAGTCTTTAGGGTTTAAACATGCTGGACATTTACAGATCTAGCTCTGCTTTAAACTTCTCCACAACCTTCTCCCAGACCTGCCTGATGGTTCCTGGTCTCCAAGATGTTGTTTATTCCCCAGTGTTTTCTAACAAACCTCTGAGGCCATAATCAGAACACCAAACTGGATTTAGCAGCTGAAGTTATGTTCTGATTATAAAAAGCTTTTATAGCAGTATCAGAGTAAAGGCCACAAATGTACTTTGCTGTTTTCTCATTTTATTGGAAAACAATTAGAAAACTACTTATTTTCCATTTACTTCACAGCAATGCACAGAGACCTGACAACATTGAAAACTGAAAATGTTCAAGGGGTGTAAATAATTCTTTTAAAGTACTGTCTGTTCAACTTGACAAATCTGAACTTTGATTTGCTGGTAATTTATCCCAAAGGGAAATTAAATGTTTTCATTACTCATTTCATCCACGTGTGTTCAAAGAATCATGCTGTGGCAGGAAGGACCTTCAGCAGCAGCCCATCTTGAAACACATCTAAAAGTGCCTCTAAATCAGGGGTCCCCAAACTCGGTCCTCGAGGGCCGGCCTCCTGCATGTTTTAGTTCTCTCCTTGGTTTAACGCACCTGGATCAAATGATGGCTCGTTAGAAGGCCTAAGTAGAACATTGACATGCTGAAAAGGTTGGTGGTGCCACCAGGGAGAGAACTAAAACGTGCTGGATGCCGGCCCTCAAGGACCGAGTTTGGTGACCCCTGGTCTACATGAACACTGTTGCTATACACCGTAAAAAAAAAAAAAAAAAAAAGAAATAAGAAAAACATCTCCAACTTATGGTATACTACTGGTATACAGCTGTGGTGGCCACACTGAAAAAAATAACTCTTTGGATGAACATAAAAAAATCATGGAAAGGATTTTCACCTGATTACTTTCCTTTATTTCAGCACCATGTAATTCTGTTACTCCTATTGAAAGCAAATTAGCTCAACTTAATTTATTAAGGTTATTCTAATGTAGAGCAAATTGTGTTGGCTCAACTTATGTTATAATGGTTATTCTAAGGTTGATTCTAAATCAAACGTGTTGGCTGAACTTAATATATCACAGTTCTATTCACATCCATCCATCCATCCATCCATCCATTTTCTGGTCACCCTTGTCCCTAATGGGGTTGGAAGGGTTGCTGGTTCCTCTCCAGCTACGTTCTGGGCGAGAGGCGGGGTCACCCTGGACAGGTCACCAGTCTGTCGCAGGGCAACACAGAGACACACAGGACACACAACCATTCACACACACACTCACACCTAGGGAGAATTTAGAGAGACCAATTAACCTGACAGTCATGTTTTTGGACTGTGGGAGGAAGCCGGAGAACCCGGAGAGAACCCACCATGCACAGGGAGAACATGCAAACTCCATGCAGAAAGACCCCGGGCCGGGAATCGAACCCTGGACCTTCTTGCTGCAAGGCAACAGCTCTACCAATTGTGCCACCAGTCGAACCAGCGACATCTGCGTTGAGGACTAAGGCGTCCAAACATGGGGCGTGCTACCTCCTGCGCCAACACTTCAATGTAAGGAGAAAATTCCTTCCTGCTACAGAACATCTGAAACCAGAGGGAATAATTGTCCTAACACTGAACAAGTCAAGCAAAAAAAAGAATGAAAATCTACAAATGATCATGTCAGAACTAATATAACAGAGCTACCCCAACCTGATAGCTTTGTGCTGGATTTTGAAATCTACATTGAATAGATTCACTCAAGTTCAAAAAATGGGAATTGGTGGAAATGTAGTCTTGCATTTGCTGAGACATTTCCCAGAGGACCTTTGGTCTACTTTGACCGATATTTTACCCCCACTGGTCTTGATGCATGTTTGACAAGTCTCCTTTCTTAAACATATTTGATTCAGATGGCTGAAGTTCGACAATTGTTATTTTTTTAAAACCTAAATTGCGTGAATGATGCTCTTTGCAAAGACTTCAGAGTAGCTTTACTTTTTTAAAATTCATATCATATTACCTATCATAATACTTCTATATTCTTCCTAATGGAATTTACATCGCCATCTTTTTACCTGTAAAGAATAAAGATAAACTACAATGTCTGTCCTGGTGAGGATTGGTTAAATCATTTTTCCCCAATTAAAATTTCTATATTCATTAATCAAGCCCCTGGTGGATCCTCCACCTTGAGGTTCCAGAGGAAACAGCAGCTTCATGTAACTGTTTGCTGCTTTGTAAGGGCATTTTAACAGCTGTTCTCTTAATCCTGTGAATTTGTCTAACAGAAACCTTCCTCATTCTGCCTTTATCGGTACAAACCTATCTTTGTTCTGAATCAGCCACAAATCTCTTCACAGTACGTTAAAGCGTACATACATTAAGGTAAACATAACATAACATACCACTGCTTGGGGGCATGTCATCATGACATGTCATACATTTATACCACAGGCCACCGCTCTGTGCAAGGCTCAAATATCTATATGTCAAATGCCTTTTCAGGAGGCCATACTCCAAAGCCTACTCAAAATAGCTCCCTTAACTCATAAGCTTTCCATGGTGCTTGGCAGCAGTCTAGTGGATGGGCATCAAGTCGATGACATTACCACAGAATCAGAACTTTAGGATGTCCAAACTTTGAACTTGAGATCTTTCACTTTCTTAAGCCTAGCCAAGTTTTGTTGTTACTGTAAAGATAAAAATAACCAACCTACACCTGGATAAAGTTCAGGAAACAAAGACTTACTTTTTTTGGACTGGACAGTTGAGAGAGCACGTTTGCCTTTGCGGTGATGGTGAAATTTACGACGGCATATTAGGAGCATTGCAGATAGAAAAAAAAGGAGGAGTAAATAAGAAAAAACAATGAAATTTGGGGGTTAATAAAGAAAACATGAGGACATTTCTGAGCTCAAAAGGTTATGAGGAAAAAACCCAAACTTTTTAAATTTCAAGCAAATTTTTGACTTTTTTTCTATCAACACTGCCTGTAATACACCGTGGTAGAAATCTTAACTGGTGTTGCAGTTGAATGCTTTTGATTTTTCTGACATAGTTGTTGCCAGAAATGATGCTAAAACATTGTTGCATGTTGCACCTTTTAACATTAAGAGAATCTAGTCAGAACAGTTGATCATGGCTTAATTTCTGGGATATCGTTTACTAAGACTAGCTAAAAGCATCGGTAAGGGTCAGAGTTTAGACAGACCAGTAAATCTAGAGATTTGATTTTTCCATCACTCCAGCTCATTCAAGAGAATTGTGACTTCTTTGATTGCCCAAACTGTGCATTTAGTAAGACACCTATATCTTTATGGTTGAAAAATGTGAAACATTGTAAGAGATATGAACACAATAGTGAAACACTATGTCTTTAGTTACCACACAAAGCTGGACAGGGTTAGCAGGAATGAAAGAGTTGGAGCAAAATGGTGGAAGAGTTTGTAGCAATGTCTGTTTTGCAGGTTGTGTTTCAGCCCACAGTGAAACCACATGTCTTATGAATCGAGGCTCTTTGTGGAAACCATTATCAGCTGTTTGTCGGACAATCTCAGGCCAAGAGGCTTCAGATAATTAATTATTCTTTGTAAAAGTTTACATTTCAGAAAAAAAGTTAAATGTTTTTGTCTCTATACTTTAGTTTTTGGCCCACTTGTTTTATTAAATTAAATGTATTATTTTTTATCACCTTGTAGTCTTTGCAAGAAAACTTAAATTATACATAGTTTTTCTCTGTTGTGTTAGACGTGGGGATAATAAAAATGTACTTAAAAACTGTCCTGTACAAGCCACAGTGGATAACTGGATGAAATGTGTTGTTGTTTTTGCAGCAGTTCCTCATTCTGAGCATGGATGTGGAGAGAGCAAAAAGAAAAATCTCCTTTAACAGGAAGAAACCATCAGCAGAACCAGAACCTGAAAAAGGCTCAATAAAAAGGGGCATTTGCCACGACTGACTCCATTTTTATGTCGTTTCAGAGCTCTGTCTGGGATTTCTCACATTGAACTCAAACACTTAAAGAAATTTCCTCCATGCCAATTAGTGCATAGAAAAAGGTTGTAAGCAAGGATGTTGGGTTACACATACATCACGGCCAAACATTAGTGATTGGGTAAAGTTAGATTGAATTATTTCAAATTTCAATAGAGCCCACACTTCCAGCAAGCAATGATTTTTCAATAGCTGGGGGCCCAGATTGTCCATACAAAATAAAGTGTTTAGCAAGGGGCTGGTCTACACTATACAAAAAGAAAAAAGGGACTGATTTTTACCAGACTATGATTACAGGAGTAACAACTCCTGTGGTGCTGAGGAAAGACTGTTCCTCAGCACCACCAACTCTCCATGAATCCACTGTGTTTCATTAACTTCAGAAGTTATTGAAACACCGTGGGAACGACACAGGGCATTATACAGGGTAAAAGTCTTGGAGGCAGACGTTTTGGGGTTCTCTGCTGTTTGGTGACAATCCTCCTTTGGTGCTGGGCCCTCAGTTCTAGCTTGGGTTACTGAAACATTACAGTAGCTGTTGGTCACCAAATGTTCCCCCAGTACCAACAAACTAAAAACACAAAGGGACTTCAGTCAAAATCCATCAAGTATTGACTTTGATGCAACCTCATTGTTTCTGTCACATTCCCTCATATTTTTACTGATAGTCCAACACTCAAATGTCAAATACTTGAAACACATTGCTCCACCTCTTGAAGTCACCAAATATGTCATCTGGTGTTGAACTTTTGTCCAAGAAGAAACAGCACCACAAAGATGAGAAGCAAAGCAAATAGATCAGGGGATGTTTAAAGAGTGTTGGGTTCTACAACAACGATGACACTCTGGATGAACAGAGTGTGTAACAACTGCAAACCTACTAAAACAGCAATAAGAGGCTAATGGTAATTCGGAAATGTGGCAAGAAGACATCCATTGGAGCAGATGCAGCACATTGTTCTATTGTGTTTGGATAGGTTATTTAAGCAGCAAACAATATACTAAATTGTTGGCTGCATAACAATATATCATAACATGAGTCATGGAAATCTAATGTTATGAAGGAAGACATGAGACTTCCTTTTTAACTGTAAACTGGGTTATTTTCATCTTGGTACTCTATGTTGCCAGCTGTTTTCAGTTATCAACTTAACACTCAGAGCTTCAACCTGAACACTCAGGACTGTAACGGGAAAAATACAATGAACTGAACCAGAAGTATTAGTTTACCCTGGGAAGTGGTAACACAGCACTAAACTCATGATTATGTCACTTCCTAGAATAATATTTAATGCAATATTACAAAAAATGCCAAAAATATCAGAGTATTATATATATATATATATATATATATATATATATATATATATATATATATATATATATATATATATATATACACACAAGTAGAAAGAGCTGCTCTGATCACATGAGATCATAATAAAATCATTGGAGGTACATGCAGATTGATAAAGGAGGTGAAAACTAAACATAAGGGGTGTAGTGATATCTAAAACTCACAAGACAAGACACAAAACTGACATCACAAGACACAAGAAATTTTTTAATTGCTTAAAAGAAAACTTAAAAAATACAATTTATGGGTGCTGTGGTGGCGTAGGGGATAGCGCATCCCACATTTGGAGGCCTTGAGTCCTCAATTCCCAGACCCGGCGACATTTGCCGCATGTCTTCCCCCCCTTTCCTGTCAGCCTACTGTCATATAAGGGACACTAGAGTCCACAAAAGACCCCCTGGAGGGGAAAAAATATATAATTTATGTTTCATAAAGGTCTTTATTTTAGGTCTTCATTTTCCCACAAACTCAAAAAAATTATTTTTTCTGATATATTTTTATTTCTTTAGACCTCAGGAGAGTGCTTCAACTATAAATATTCTGCAGCACATTTTCCAGCAACTATTGATAGTTTGCTGTGATTGTTTGTAGCTTAATATAGCCTAGATGTCCAGCCATCAGTTGTAGCGATGCTTTCTGCCTCTTTCAGTGTTTGATTAACTCCAGTGTTTACAGTGGATACCGAAAGTATTCAGACCCTTTTAAATTTTTCACTCCGTTTCTTTGCAAGCATTTGCTAAACTCAAAAATGTTCATATTATTTCATTTGGGTTTAGGTCAGGGCTCAGTCTGGGCCAGTCAAGAATGTTCAGAGTTGTTCCGAAGCCACTCCTTTGTTATTTTAGCTGTGTGCTTCAGGTCATTGTTTTGTTGGAACGTGAACCTTCAACCCATTTGAGGTCCTGAGCTCTCTAGAAAAGGTTTTCTTCCAGGATATTTCTATATTTGGCCACATTCATCTTAGATTCAACTGTAACCGTCGTCCTGTCCCTGCAGCTAAAAAACACCCCCATACTTTCGCTGTTGGGATTGTACTGGGCAGGTGAGGAGCAGCTTTTGGTTTCCTCCACATATCGCTTAAAATTAATGTCAAAAAGTTCAATCTCTGTCTCATCAGACCAGAAAATCCTATTTCTCATAGTCTGGGAGTGTTTCTTGTGTTTTTATGGCAAATTCTATGCAGGCTTTCCTATGTCTTGCACTGAGGAGAGGCTTCTGTCGGGCCACTCTGCCATAAAGCCCCGACTGGAGAGCTGCAGTCATTGTTGACCATCTCCCTACTGCTTCGCTAGAGCTCAGTAGTGACCTTTGGGTTCTTCTTCATCTCTCTCACCAAGGCTCTTCTCCCACGATTACTCCGTTTAGCTGGACAGCCAGTTTGAAGAAGAGTTCTGCTCGTCCCAAACTTCTTCCATTAAGGATTATGAAGGCCACTGTGCTCTTAGGAACCTTGAGTCCTGCAAAAAGTCTTTTGTAACCTTGGCCTGATCTGTGCCTTTCTACAATTCTGTCTCTGAGCTCCTTGGGTAGTTTCTTCCACCTCATGACTCTCATTTGCTCTGAGCTGCACTGTGAGCTGTGAAGTCTTATATAGACAGGTGTGTGCTTTTCCTAATCAAGTCCATTCAGATTAATTAAACACAGCTGGACTCCAATGAAGGAGTAGAACCTTCTCAATGAGGATCAGAAGAAATGGACAGCATGAGTTAAATATGAGTATCACATCAAAGGGTCTGAATACTTATGGCCATGAGATGTTTCAGTTTTTCTTTTTAAATACATTTGCAGAAATGTCTACAATTGAGCTTTTTTCTGTCAAGATGGGATGCTGAGTGTATTTCCATGAGAAATTATATGAACTTTTTGATTTTAGCAAACGGCTGCGATTAAACAAAATGTGAAAAATATAAAGGGGGTTGAATACTTTCTGTACTCACTGTAAATCCTGTTCATGGCTTATCACTCTGTTGCCATTAATAGTTGCGTTAGGGGGTGTCAACACTTTAGCAAGGCAGTGTCGTTGCTGGTAGTAAACAGATGGGTAGATGGTCTGTTTACTGTTAGGTCTGAAATAGTGCAGGGCGTCTCTGTGTCGGCTGACAACCAGCCAATGATACACGTCACACACCTCGGATCCTCTGTCCCTCTCTTGGGCATGGGGCCTTAGAGGATCAAGGGGAAATTGGCAACACAAAGCCACTACTGGCATAGTGTTGTGTGCATTTTCATTGTAGAAAAGTATTTCAATTCTACACAAGAAATAAATTAGATCAGGTGCTTACAGCTAATATAGGGTGTGTGCTCACCAGCAAGCATGCTTTGTCCCATTGTGGTGACCGGAGACATGCCTTCACTACAGAAAAGTAACGTATGTCCCTTTATAAAGACAGTAATAAACAGATGGAGGTTACCAGTGCAAGCAAATGATTGGGAATAAGAGAAGGAAGGAAATATGGTCACCAAGTCAGATTTCTTGTCATAGCCAACTGGGTCAACAATGAAAACATTTTTCCTTAAGTACTTTAGATGATGTCTGAAAAGCTACACTTTGTTGTAGGGCTTATTTGTTCTTTCAAACCAATGTAATTATAGGTTAATATAGTGTGTTTGCTGGTTTTTATTAGTTATTATTATTATTTAAATATTGTTTAGTTTTGTCACACTTTGGTTAATGTTTTGGTGCAAAAAATTATAAACCATATATATGTTACATAATACCCTGGCCTGGTCATTTTATATAAGGTTATACAGTTATTATATCATATATAATTACCAATGAAATGACAAAAACGGAAATTCAGAAAGCATTTTTGTTAATTGAAATAAATAAAAATAGTAATTAATGGGGGAAAAACTATCACTAACTAGAGCTATATTGTGCATGTAAAAACTAACTAGCTTTATACTTTACAAATATAGAACAAATGTAGAAAATGGCATCTACTTAGCAAACCAGAACAACTGGAAACAACATTTTGTTTTAAACTTACTAATAGCAACACTGAACAACAATCAAACATCAAGAACCAACATTCAGTTTTATACCTCACTAATCAAGTCTCTATGACTTGTGGAGTACATATTACTTTAGACCAACCGTTAGCTTTATCCTTTAATATCGGAGCAAGTTCCAGTTTCTGGTTACAAGGGACGTTGCAGCAAAGGCATTAAGGTTTCTACCACTGTCTCATTCACATGGAAAGCACTTTAAGCTTCAGGATGGAATTAGTCAACACACCAACACATTGAGAAGTATTTAAAGGCTAACTGTTTGAGTCAGTGCTCCACACAAACTGGAATCATTAAGGTGTAGAATGATGCTCCTGTGTAAACTGTGTCTTAGAACAAAAACAAAGGCAACATTAGTATAAGGTTATGTGTTGCTTATTTGCAAAAAGAAAAGTCTGCCTTTAACCCTCTTGCCCTGTGAGCATACTACAAATAGCTCTTTGAAGGTTAATGAAAGTCATTTCTACCTTTCTCTTCTGGCATTGTCGCTCAGCAGCTGCTCCAAATACTAAAAACAGTTTTTGTATTTCAAGAAGAAGAATTACAGATGAAATCCCAGAAATCGTTTCAGAGTCCACTGGCAGTGTTGGAACACATCCTCTGCATGCAGCAAAGCTCTGGTGTAATAAAAAGCACAGAGTGAGCTTTCTGTCCGCCACTATCTCTGGAATGAGCTGGATGTCATGTGACTGTCTCTCTCTCCCACCTCTCTGAGTTATGGCAAATATTTGTTATAAATAGAAGCATGCAGAGCTCAAAGAGAATGTCACCTCCTCCTGATGAGCTCCTGCTGGGTGTGTCCCCGTCTTCCTAGTCCACACAACACTCAACTTTGACAGCTCACTGTTAACCTAACTATTAAGAATGCCAGAAAAAATAGGAAAATCATCAACTTGAATTGACAAATATCAAATATTGGTCATTCTGAAAAGTTCCACTGAAAAGTAGTCAGTGGCCATGTCAATGGCAACATGAGAAGTTTCAGATTTTAATTGTAAGCTGTGTAGGAATGCCTAAACTGATTATTTAAACGTCTCTCATAAGATCACAGTATGAGGATGGCACTTGTTTATGGCTCTCTTACTGGTTATCCGGCATGGTCAAGCAGTACCGGCTACTTCTTTTGTAGGGGTTTGTGAACTGAGTCATTGCATTAAACACATTAAAGGGAAAGTACAGAGTTTATTGTGACTTTGACCTCTTGAAGAGTTAAGACCCTTCCTATCAGGTTTATTCAGTGTAAGATTGTGTCACATTAATCCCAGAAGAATATAGCTCAGAGTAAAACTCTGAATTTGCAATTTGTCAGCAGGGTTGCTTAAAAGAGTGTCGGTTTTAGATTTGATTATACAAACAGATCTTGTGGTTTGGGCATTTTTAGGTCGTTGTGCCAGCAGCTTGCTAGGCTTATCCCCAAACTCAAAATTCTTCTGCCGTAATTTCCAAAGCAAGTTCCTAACCTAAACATTCACATTACCATTGTATTCATATTTAAGTCTCAGTATTTCCCTATCAGGGGCTTGGCGTACGGACAAATTTAGAAAAGTGCCGCGCACAAAAAATTCAAATGTATAAAACAGGGGTCTCAAACTCCAGGCCTCAAGGGCCTCAAGGTCCTGCAGTTTTTAGATGTGCCACAGGTACAAAACACTGGAATGAAATGGCTTAATTACCTCCACCTTGTGTAGATCAGTTCTCCAGAGCCTTAATTATTCTACTCAGGTGCTGCAGCAGAGGCACATCTAAAAGTTGCAGGACAGCGGCCCTCGAGGACTGGAGTTTGAGACCCCTGGTATAAAACCATGCCTGTGCACACCCCCGCACACCTTTCCTTTATAAATCCCAATTTGGGGGAAATGAAGCGCAGCTGTTGGTCTGTATTGTAGCCACCCAAACATAAAATAGTACAAAAACCTGTTTAGAGTTACTCTACTAATCCAACTCCGTGTCCAATGTGTTACATCTTTGTGTGACAAAAACTGAAGAAATTTACTATTTATATTCGAGTGAGGTTTTCAAATTCTTTTATTTTTATTTTATTTATTTTGTGGGTGTGTGTGTGCATGTGTGTGTTATGTTATTGCACGCAGTTCAGTTTCAATGCTTACATTTAAACAATAAAGATGAAAATTATGAAAAAACCATCAGGTTCGATGGTTCTTGGTCTAAATAATGCTGATGTGGTCAGATTTCAGTGTATTTAGGTGAGTTTTGACACTTTGTATTTTGATATTGACCACTGAAAAAGTTTGCATGGCTGCTGCACATTTTCATACCAGAGAAAAAGTGTGCACGCAAACTTTGACACAAAGTTCATTTTTATACATGCCGACTTGTGTGTAAAATATGATGCTGCACATTTTTTGTGTTTACGCAGGCTTTATGGTTGAGGCCCCTGGTGATATAGAAATTTGGAATTCCTCTTCAAACTGGGGTGAACACTTGATTTTAAAAAAAGGCATTTTTCTCTTTCTTTTTTAAGAGCTGAGGTGCGGGAAATTATATCACCACACAAAATGGTCTTTATTGCTTCCAATAAGGTGGAGTCAGATACTTCACCATTGTAATTTACTTTGATAAAGTTTCTTAATTTTGAAGTTACATTTTTAGCAAAGTTGTTGTCAATAAGAAGGCTCTCATTAAGTTGCCAGGAGTAAGCCTGCCTAGGAGGGGAGAGATCTAATGATATAGCTGGGGACTATTATCATAAATCAGTATATTATTATTTGTAGAATTAGCATTTCAATAGATAAGGTTGTTACTTGTCGGAAAATAATCAATCCTGCTGTAAGATTTATGTATATGTGAATAAAATGAGTAATTTCTACATGTTGGATGTTGAACAGTCCAAATATCAACCATATTCTCAATTTTTTCTAGAAAGGGGTCAAGAAAACCGTTCAAATCACTTACAAGTATTATATTTGAAAAGCCATAATCTGGAAACAAGTCAAAAACTACATTCTTGATAAAATATGTACATACTATCTTCAGTTAATATCTATAAAGCGACCAACACTTGAAGTGACAAGGGAAAGTCAGGCATCCCAACAACATTCCATTGAAACCTTCGTGTGTCAGCACAAAAGAACCCACTGTTTAGCTTTTAAAGAAGAAATGGAAGATGATTAGGTTCTCTTCAATTGCTCTTGGGATTAGATAAATGACTGTTTAATTAATAATGAAACATCCTAACATGACAATACTGTATATACAGAGTGGCAAAACAATGACTTTGTTCTTCATTCAGCTGGTACAGGGTCACCTTAGGGTAATGATGATGATGTTGGACCTTCTCCATGTCCAAGACTCCAACAGAACAATGGCCACCTTTATAACAGTAAACTCCCCGTTCCAACTCATTAGGCAGGGAGCCAGACAAGACTGAATCACATGTCCTGAAGAAGCGGGCCATCACCATTACTGGTCTTATGATTGATCCTCAAGTGTGTGACCTTGTTAAATATGTTTTGCAGTGTAGAATGTAGTTGGTATTTCACTTTGAGAGGGAACAAAACTTTTGCAAGAAAGAGTTCAGGAAAGAACAAAATTGAAGAAACACTGAAACTAAATGCAGAAATGAAGTGATAAGGCAATATGCTGGTATGACTAACCAACAAAGAAATAATCCTAAATTCAAAAAGATGAAAACTGTAGGCACAATGCTGCTTGACACACTCTGCTTTGGTGTCTGCAAAGCAGCCAACCAGGAAGCACCATTCATTAGGTCTCAGCAGCTGAGCGCAGTGAAGGCCTATCGTAACCATAATGTGTATTTTCTTTTAAGCTTCCATCAAATTAATTGACTTTTTGGAGGCCTTAACATATGTGAAAACACGCAAAACTTGGCAATCATCACAGCGGTGTGAAATTTACATATTTTAAGGTAGTTGCAAAAATCACAACAGAAACGGCTCAACAAGCCCCCTGGCAACTTTCAAAACACTATGTGCATAGACCTTACTTCAATGTAGAAGCACGATAATTGGTACACTTGTACAACTCCTCAAGGCCTACAGAAAAGTCTCTTGCACCCCTGGCCTACACCAAACAGGAAGTTACATGGGGAAATTTTTTGCTGTAATTCAAGAGAATACATTTTCAGTATGAAAGAAGGATTTCAGGTGTTTTGCTCTCAAAACTTTTAATACATGAATGAGTTTGGTGTAGAGGAGCTTCACTAGTCTGGACAGAACAACTTTAGGATAAATTAGAGCAGAGACTGTAAGCCAGACCTTCTTGTCCATCATTAGTATCTGACTTAACAGATGTGATCTGAAATATCAAAATTGATATAAGCACCTAAATCCTTCATTCTAAACCCTAGATATAAGGAATAACACAAGTTTTTTTTTTACATGTTTAGTAGATATAAATTTTGACTAAATACATGGGTTTCTTGGTTAGATATATAGATTACGGTCACAAAAAATTGATCTGTACAGTGCTTTTTGTGTTTTATCCTTTGTACAAAGACATCCAAGCTACATAGTAGGGTCACTTGACTATGTGGCTACAGTTATTTAGTGTTAGCCTCAGCTTGTAGTTTTTCTCCTTGTAGTGTAATGAATATCTCCCTTTGAATGCATGGTTGACCTTGATGACTACTGCCCTATCAAAATATCTCCATGTTCAGCATAGATGTTTGAATTAACATACAGCATAGATTAGTTTGGGGCTAGAAAAGTAATGTATAATGGAACATATTACTGTTTTTGTTTTTAAGAAAGTGACAAAAGACTGCTGTTTTTCTCACAAATAAAATCTAAAATGTGTCACTTTGCTAGGCATCAAATAGTTTCCAGTTGTGTTTTTCTCCTCTCTTTATTAATAGAATTGTTTCATTTGAAGGCAGATCATTGTATTCCAGCTTCAGTCCAATATATGTTTAGCACCTCTGAAAAGTCACATGTGAACAAACTGCTTGTGAGAAGGTAAACAACATGGCAATCCCCACGTCATCAAAGGCCTGTGTAAAACAGCAGGGTGAGGGGAAATGTCACAAACCAACACCAGACTGTAGGCCTAATTACTGCTCTGAGTGTGTGTGTGTGTGTGTGTGTGTGTGCGTGCGTGCGTGCGTGTGTGTGTGTGTGTGTGTGTGTGTGTGCGGGTGGGTGGGCGTGCGTGTGTGTGTGTGTGTGTGTGCGCGTGTGAGAAACACCAGTTTAGGGGCTTTGTACCAGTGAGCTCAGTTAGTATTTACCCAGTAAAAAAAAGTTTGTGGCATCCTCTCTGAGGATGCACAGCACAGGAGCTGAGTCCATTGCTTTCTCACTTGGCATTGGTGGTACAGGCTGCAGAAATAATCCAGTCAAATTTGTCTTTAAACTGCAGTATGTTGGAGATTATTTCAGAATAAATTTGTTTAACATGTTAGATTAGAAATAAGACCAGAAAATAGTCAAACATAGTATTTTCTCATTATATCCTAAATGCTTTAACTATATTTGAAAAGAGCCATATGTTAGTCATAAGACAGCAGCTTTTTCTATGAGAAACTCAAGAACATATTTTTTACAGCTATGAATATAATTTACACCCTTAAGTCCAGTTCCAGGTGCTGTTCATATGCTTGACACAGTAGAGGCACCAAAAAAATCAGAGTTGTGAAAAATCATCATAGTTATAAAAATCATGATAACATAATAAATATAAAGGCATTTAAGCATGCTATAGAGTAAAAATAAATTTTTACTCAAGAAAGAATGAATCTCCCTTTCTCCACGTCCTCATGGTCCGTTCAATTATGTTTCAGTCTCAGGTTGGGACAGAACTAGCCTAGCTTCTCATAAATGAAGCCAAGAAGGCATCTGACCTTTGACAGGTATGTGGCAGAACAGGAGTTGTCAAAGTTGAGTAGTGATAGGTCCGGCAACACCGACGCGTCGGCGCATGTGTCAAGCCCATAGACCAAAACCCGCGTCGGTGCGCGTATTGCTTTCAGCAAGTCACGTGATCGATACAGGAACTGTTTTGAAATGACACTGACGCCCCAAACTATGTTTATAAGGAAGCGAATCTGTCAACGGGATGCATTTACCAAAATAATTCTTGATCTTTTATGATACAGTGTCAACTATGGAGCCCAAGGGCGTAGGTTTGGTCTAAGTTTTGGTGGGACCTTACAACTTACTGACCAACCAGTAGTAAGTTGGGGGGGGGGCACCACATTGGCTTAATAACCCCTCCCCCCAACCATAACCATAACTTGATCATACATCTTGTGTATACAACCAGATACAGTCATACTCAGCAGATCAGTTCAAGAACACTTTACTTTTTCCTTTTCAAAATTCAGCAAACATTACAAGTAAGATCAAAAGAAATATCCTCTGGATCTACTGATTATACAACAAACACAATTGCAGATAAGAACAAAAAATGACTTCTTGCACTTCAGGAAAAAGATCCAATTGTTGAGATATTATGCATTTAAGAGGAAAAAAGATTCATAAAATAACAAATAAATCAATAATAAAATAAAATAATTCATAATTATTATAAAATAATGTAATATAAATTATAAAATATTACATAATTAACAGACCTATTCTACCTTACATTCAGTGCTGACCTTACTAAACACCGGACTTTACAACAAATGCGTTGCGTGATAGATATCTAAGTTATGGGTCCACTCACTGTACTTACAGCCGAGGTAGCGAAATAACTTCTAATGTCTGTCGTCCTTTTCTTTTTTGGTGGCGACATGGTCTCGGAGACTCATAATAAATGTCAAACTCAGAAGGAGACGCGTTCACTTTCAGCTCCATGGACCAAGCTTCCGTTCCGCGTGTGGCCAGCTGGCCGCCGCCTGTTGCAGCCAATCAAAGAACGTAGATCCACGTTCTTTGAACCAATAGCGGCATGGGTCGTCATAGTTCATAACAGCGAATTTTAAAATGAATGCTACCACTGCGTAGTACAGTGTTTCCCAACCCTAGTCCTCAAGGCACACTGCCCTGCATGTTTAGTTAAAGAACATCTTTTGTGGAGAAATAATTTATACTGTCAGAGGTGCTGTTCATATGGGCGGGATCAGTGGAAATGTTTCCTTAGAGGATGTTTTGGCCAGTGATCGGACCACTTTTCCGTAACGAGGACTCTAACGCGTTGCTATTTCAACTCCAGTAGTCAGACTACAGTTACTTATCAAAATCCTTTTTGCGTTACTATCTTCTTTTGTTCTTTACTCGTATGTCCTCTACTCGTCTTGTCGGTGACCGGCGTCTCTATGACAGAAATGTAAACAATGGAGGGAGATGCGATTTTGTTGGTGGAAAAACTGGAACTATTTTCAGTTTCTGTCGCCAAGTCCGATTAGCAAATTTAATGAGTGGCGGGTTGCGGCTTTTTGGGATCGTTTTGAACGTGAAGTTGCTCATTTGGGCTTGGAAATAAGCAGAGACTCATAATAAATCCCAGAATTTGTCCGTCATTAAGGTAGTTTTAGTCAGTCTCTCCTTGTTCATCATTTCCAGGATGATCCGTCCCGCTGTGTCTTTGTTAATGTCAAAATTTATTACCTCTGAATGGCCTTGAGCTTGTTGCGCTCCAGAAAACTGCAAACATCGAGACCAATATGAACAGCGCAATAAGCGTGAAAACAGCCACGAATAAGCGTGTCCGGAGTTGGCAATAGTTATAATGGGTTATAATTATTAATATTATGGTAAGTGTCAGCCATCTGAGCTGTGGAGCTGGGACTCACAATACAGAATCTGGGGGGGGCTTTAAAATCCTTCAGAGTTTTCCAGACAACAGTGGACCACACAAATTACTCATGTTTTTTATTTATTTTTTTGTACAATCTCCTCTTCAGTTCAACCTTATCAGTGGAGACACATTGTTGATGTTACCATTATAAAATAGCTTACAATTAAGTTTTGGCAAAGCTCAATGTGATTTTGCAGCTCTGCTGAAAGTAACTAAAGTTACTTTTAGTGTAACAGTTACTTTCAAGTCAAGTAGTCAGTAATATAACTAAGTTACTTTTTCAAGGAGTAATAAGTAGTCTGATTAAAGTTACTTTTTCAAATGTAACTATGCCATCACTGGTTCAATTGATGACTGATTAACAGGCTTTGTTGAACTGCAATCCTTTCATACTTTGAAAACCCCTGCTCTAAAACATGTAGGACAGTGTGCCTTGAGGACCAGGGTTGGGAAACACTGGCGTAGTATATTGAAATATTAAACTAATCAATGTAGATTTTCGTCTATTTATTTTGTTTTTGTTAAAAAATACATATGTTGTTTTTTTTTTAATTAATATGGCAAAAATTGGTCGGGACTATTTTATATCCCTTGAATATTGGTCGTGACATGTCACGACCGTCCATACCCAAACCTACGCCTATGGGAGCCTCAAGGCAAACGAAAGGTTTCGTAGTTTGGGACCCTTTTGCTCATACGTCAGAATATAAGGCATTGGTTATCACTTTGCTGTTGTTTCATCCGGTTCTTTTCAGTTTCTACTCGATCTATCTGAATCCAAATTCAGCTGAAATTGACTCTTAGTTTATTTTCACATTATGTTCTGCAGGTTAAGTGTTGCATACGTTTCTCCTTTTAAATCATACATTTCATAATTTTATAATTATACTACCTTCCATAAATAAAAATCTTTAGACAGAAAAAAAGAAAATAAAGACAACCCCGCTATAAATAAATAAAAAAAGACATTTCCAGCAAAACACATTCATAAAGATCTACGTACAAAATAAATATAAAAGAAAAAAATGTAATTTATATGAACAATGTACTGTGCCACTAAAATCAGTTTTCTTTAAATGAATCCACCTCCTCAGTGCTGAGCCATTATAGTGCATCAGAATGAAGTCCCAGATACACCCAGGATAAACTCAGGTATACATCCATTCTACAAATTACTCTGTTGCTTTTTATAAACTATTTTGTAGAAATGTATTGTTTACATAATATTTTTTCTACAGCAGGAGAAGTTGTGTCAAAAAAAAAAAAAAGTTCAAAATGTTGGAAAAAGATATTTCTTTTTAATGAAAATTTGCGAGAAAAAAACAAAAAAAAAAACAAAAAAAAAACAGTCCACAAGCATCCTTATTCCAAACACGTTAACTTTCATTTTCATCACTTGGTACATGTTCACATTATTTATTGACTGTATCGAAGAATATCAAATATATTTTCAATAATAAACATAATACAATATAAAATACAATGACTTAAATCTTATTGTTTAGACTAGGTCATCAAATCAGTCTGTCAACTATGTTGCCTGTAGGGATTTTTAATGTCCAGCAGGTGTCAGTATTCAGTGACACAATATCGACATATTATCAATACAGTTTTGCTATGGGTCGGAACCATACATGACGCCTCATTTACCCATCACTGAAGTTGAGTGTGTACCAGAACACTATTGAGTGAGTGTTTGTGAGATTTAAAGTCACACATCTCAAATCTTTGTTTGCTCACACAGACATTTGCACATTTCAATCTCACTGCTCCTGGCACAAATTATAATACAAAAGTAAGAATGGGAATCCAGAACCAGTTCTTGTACAAAACTGTTTCTCAGTAGCTCAATTACTTGGAATTCCAATTATTGATTCCTGTAATTTGTGACATATTTGCATGAAAACTTATGGTACACGCTCCGCATTTGCTTTAGAAAATATCCGAGATGGTGTTGTGGTGTGATGATGTGTGGTAGAAGTGGGGACCCAAATGCAGCAGGAAAGAGATGTCAGGTGGTGTTGAATATTTAATATAAATATGAAGAACAAAAACTTACAAAAACAGGAAAGTCCAATGGAAACAGCAAATAAAAAAATGAATCCAAATTCAGAGACAAGAGGAGAATACCAAGGAGATGAGAGGAGAGATGAGATGAGATGTAGGTAGGCGATGACAGTAACAAGATGGACTGACTGCTACTGGGTGAGACACAGAGGCTTAAAAGCTGGGGAAGGCTGTGAACAAGACAAAGCCCTGAGCTGACGAACTAACAGATTGCAGGTGTGAGTGGGTGGAGCAGGAGTCAGACTGAGGGGCAGGCAGAAAATGCCACAGATACCTGGAAGATTACAAAGGGGAACACTGGAGAGAAACACAGGGGAGCAGGAAATACTGTAACTATGAGACTAAAGAATAGACTAAAGAGAACAAACTGCAGAAGAACAACATTAGAGATGTGTGGTCAGGGTTGAAGAAAATTACAAGCTTCAAGCAAAAGAAGGATCAGGTAGATGAAGTCTGGACAGAGCAAATGAGCTGAACACATTTAAACAAGTTCAGTTCAAAAACAAACTCATCATCATCCTCTCCTGTCCCCATCCATCCAGACATCCCACCCTCCTCTGAACCACAACTTTCCTGTCAAACCTCAGATGTTTCATCTTCCACCTCAGTCATGGACTCTTCTGCTTCCACAAGTTTGACTTCAACCAAATCAGAACATGCTGCTGCTCCCTTTACCTCCCCATCCCACTTTTCTGTATCTAGAAGTCAGATGAAGAGGCAGCTGGAGAGACTGAACCGGGACAAGGCTGCAGGTCTGGACGGTGTCTACCCCAGAGTCCTGAAGCTGTCATCAACTATAGACCTGTTGCCCTGACAACCCACATTATGAAGGTCCAGGAGTTGAGTTGGCCCACCTGAATAAGCAGACAATTACAAATAAAGACCCCCTGCAGTTTACTCATTGCCGTGGATTTGGAGTTCCTTGAAGGAGGTGAGTTCCTTCACCTCCTTCAACAAACCCACTGTCATCTGGATAAAGCAGGCAGCACTGTGAGAATAATGTTCTTTGATTTCTCTAAAGCATTTAACACAATTCAGTCTGATCTGCTCTTTCAGAAACTCCAGAAGACACAGAGGGAGGCCTCTCAGAATTGATTTTCACTCTGTACACTTCAGACTTCCAGCACAAGTCTGACTTCTGTCAACTCCAGAAATCCTCAGATGACTCTGCAGTTGTCAGGTGTATCAGAGATGGACAAGAAGCTGAGTACAGAGAGCTGGTGGAGCGCTTTATGTCAGTGTAGAAACAATCATCTCATCTTGAATGTGAACAAAACAAAGGAGATAATTGTTGATTTCAGGAAAAAAAGGATTAGATCAAACTCTCTTTCCATCATGAGAAAAAAAGTGGAGTTTGAGGAATATAAATACCCCAGTGTTCATCTGGACAACAGACTGGACAGTGAAGCATCTATAAGAAGACACAGAGCAGACTGTACTTCCTGAAGAATCTAAGGCTGCGTTAACACTGCACCCTGCAGTGACCCAATTTAGATTTTTTTGTCAAATCTGATTTTTTTGCCAGGGCCGTTCACACTTCTAAATATATACGACCTGTCTGCAGGCACGTGCAGAGGGGGGGCGAAGGGGGCTTGAGCCCCTGCCCTTTTTATCCGTGATGCCCCTAGTGCCCTTTTTGAATTTGTTTTTTCAAAAAAAAAATTTTTTTTTTTTTTTTTATCTGCATGTCAGAAGGCCTGTTTGTGCCCCTCAGCAATAATATTTAGCTAAATATAAGTTAGCAAAATAAACTAGTCTGGCTGCCCTCAGTCTAATAAAGACTCTCACAGACTCCATATTGTTCACACACCGGGTCCATGGTAAGGAGGAGGGGGTGGCTCTGTGTCCTCTAACTATCAAATTATGGGCAAGAATATTTTTTATACATTGGTTAGTGAATAAAAACGTAGGTCTGATGTTGACGTTAAAAAAACTGTATATTTTTATAATCGTTCTTGCAATAGCGGGACAAAATCCGCCTCGCCCCTAAACACAGAAATGCTTCAGCTGCAGAGAAAACTTCTGACTTTAACTTAATCATTCTGTTAAAAGTCTGGTTCACTGCAGGCAGCTTGAGTCGGTCCACCGCAAGTCGTAACGCAGCTCAAAGCCCCGGTACCCCCCGGTACCACCTCCTGCTCTGCTTCTCCTTAACGTTTCTACCAGGCGGTTTAAAGCCGCTACTGACGGGATCTGGGCTGGAGGTTCGCGGCTGTAAATAGAAGTTACTACAGAATCTCAAGTCTTAAAGGAAGATTCGGCCCAATTAGAGCATTTAGACTTCACAAAATAAACATCAGAGAAAATATTGTAGCAATAATTAGAACCACAGCAAAAATCCAAACACGCCACAATGAAATGAATCAAAATGTCTCCAAAGCATCGGCGGACTGACAGGGGCCACCGGGGGATTCCAGGTAGATTCCAGGTAGATTCCAGGTAGATTCCAGGTAGATTCCAGAGATGCGCATCGCAGCGGCTGCTCATGCAGAGCCGGTCCAAGGTAATATGGGGCCTTAGACAGAACCCTCCTCCCCCCAGAACCTGTCCTATTAAGAACCTCAGCATCACTAACATGTTTAAATATTAATAAGGTGAATCTGTAAGAGGGAGACCAGGTTTATTGGCCGAGTTTAAAATCGATCACTGATTATTGGTGATTTGCTGTGATGTATTTGTAAACAAACCCAATTCAAACACAAAGATTACACCATATTGTAGCCACGGTAACACAACAATCAAACTATCAAGATGATTCTTTAAACTTTTACAAAGTAAACTTCCTAATTAAATCCTAAATGTACTATTTATTTTTATCAGCTGAATGCATTAAATAAAATTTAGTAACATTGTCAGTCTCTATAAATGATGCTACAGGTTTAGATCTATGGTCTCTTACAATTTCTAGGGGCCCCTGAATGTCTGGAGGGCCCTAAATGGCCCCTACCAGCAGCTACTGAGTTTTCTTCATCTTGATATTCCAGTCTTATAATTGTAGGTCTCAGAGTTGCTAACATCAAACCCTTTGAGCTATTTTGGATCTATAAATCATTCTGCATCCAGGTTGTTCTCGAGGTTAAATAGATATTATTAGGGCTTAATTAGTAAAATGGCAGCAAATTAGCTTATTTTATAACTTCATAACCAGAGACTTTCTCTCCTCTGATCTGTTTAACAGCTACAGTCTCAGATCAACTCAGACCTCCAGGACTGTCAGCAGCAGAAACAGAAACTTTATACCTGTTGGGGAAAATATAGATTATATTTGCTTTGGATTTCCCTGGATAATGGTAATAATATAGTAGGATCAAATGAGATTCTTGATTAATATGGGTTGTTGCTGTTGTTTTACAGAGTTTTTGTTCAATGTGCCCCTTTTTTAAATTTGAGCCCCTGCCCCTCCATAGGTCTCTGCACGGCCCTGTGTTATTGTAATAAATACATTTTTATGAAAACATTTTGTTGCAGTTCTCTGGCAGGTCTCCGGTTTATGAGCTTTGTGTGTGTGTGCGTGTGTGTGTGTGTGGTGTGGCGAACTGAAAAGCTGACGGTCACCCGGTTGGACAACTGTTTAACCCGCTACTGGTGCGTTCACACCAATGTTGTAATGATGACAAAGTCTTCATACAGACATGCTGTTTTAATACCATCGATCTGTATTCAGCTGTTCTTAGGTCGGCTGCAGGCTTTTATCCTCTTTTACATTTTTCCAGACTCCAGTTTGGAAAATGGAATAAAGTCCAATCCACCATCTAAATACTCTGTGTAAAGCTGCCTTCTGCATGTTCCCCACTGACAACTTTTCACATATTTTCTGATTATTTTCCACCAAATCTCTCTGACCGCAGCACATTTAATAACAAACAATCACCAAACCTAGCCAGACTGCAGCGCATGGTAGAGCCAAAAACATTGTCCTCCAGGTAAGAGATGTTTACTGATTACTTCGGGACAAATTGCCACAAACTCACTGAATTGATTGACAGGTGCCATCATATCAATTGAACAAGTCTGACATTCAAAGTGCGCAACAGAGGTGACCAAACACCTCATGGCCCCCCACCTTCAAAAGGAATCCGGCAGCGCTGCGTCTGCGCCACCATAGCATCTCTCCAAAATGGTTTCATATTTTACAAAACAAGATGAATTTAGGGCCAGTTGAAACTTGTTCAGAACTTTAGGAGAGCTTTGAGCAAAGGGTCTCCTGCTTTGAATATCCCAGGTGATGTTAAACTGCTCCATGTCCTGGTTATTGGATTAATGTATGAATAATTAGACCAATGAAGAAGACAGACACTATGTGGCCCAAGGGATGCAACCTCTGTGCTCCAGGGCTGTTTTCAGTGAACAGACTGGCAGGTTTTCAGAGAGGTGGACCTGGAGGAGTACACCTCTGTTCTGAGCTTCATCTCCAAGTGTGCTGATGATGTCACCACCACCAGGACTCAGGGTCGCTGAATAGGGGGCAAATGTTAGGGCAATTCCAAGGGCCCCTGGCCACCAGGGGGCCCCCCACAAAATAGTTTGTTTTTTGGGAGGGGGTAGGACTGAGGGGGGGTATAGAAATAGAAAACAATCGAGGGCCCTATTAATATAATTAATATGAATATCATGTTTTTAAAATATTTTTAGCAGTAAAATTAAATGTTCCCACTCCCAGACCAAAGAGCACACAACCATATTTGCCCTGAACCCCCTGGATCTGCATGAAATGGTTTGTTCCTGCTTGGCTTGAAGGTGCTGCAGTTTCTATGCAGCTAAGAAAAATTATAAAGTCATATTTTCAAAAAAAACAGAGAGATAGAGACAAAAGGAATGTTCTCTATCCTCAATTTGCCGATGTGTAACCCAGTTTTTCTCCAAGAGAAGTGGGTACTGTGAGCATTTAGCATAGTTAGCTTAGCTACAGACTACAAGGATCCTCTTCAGCCCCTGTACATTGGAGGAGCAGCTGTGGAGGTGATCTCCAGCTACAGGTACCTGGGTGTGCAAATATTCAGTGACCTCACCTGGAGTACCAACACCTCACATTTGGTCAGGAAGGCCCACCAGCATCTCTACTGCCTCAGGAAGCTGCAGAGATCTGGACTTAAGATCTCAGTCCTGAGGAGCTTCTATCGCTGTGTGGTGGAGAGCGTTCTCTGCACCTGCATCACTTGTGGCACAGCAGCTGCTCTGCTGCTGAGAGGACGGCCCTGCAGAGGGTGGTCAAGGCTGCAGAGGACCATGGGGAGCAGGCTTTCCTCCACAATAGACCTCTACACGTCATGATGCAGGAGGAATCTGCTCTGCATCAGGAAGGACTCCACCCATGCTCCACACACACTGATCCAGCCCTTTTCCTCAGGCAGGAGGTTGAGGAGCATCCAGAGCAAGACCAGCAGGCTGAGGAACAGTTTATTCCCTGCTTCTACATCTTACTTTTTTCAAAATGTATTTATTTACACACACATATAAATATGTGTATATTTATATGTGTGTGTAAATAACACACATATGTAAATGCATACATATGTGTATGTATTTATTAGACTTCTTGATGTGGACCTGAGTTCAAATTTCATTCCACAATCAATCAATAGGGAAACGGTGTGACAATAAAAATCCTCAAATAATTTCCATCTCACAATGACATTTACAGTCATATTCAATGAGTCAGAATATATATTCTGACAAGGCTTGTTTATTATATTAAAAGCACAAAAACCTAATGACAAAAAATGCCTTTAAGGTTCAAGTACAAAAACAGTGAAAACATAAGAAATGAACCCATACTTGGTCTGTTATATTTGTCTTGCTGCAAAATGATTTACTTTGAACAGTAATCTTACAGTTTCTTGATCTAAAATAATATGTAAATTAATGTGAGGTTCCCCAAACTTTGAGGACTGTCAGTTTTACAGTTTTTTCTCAGTGACTCTTGTGCATTGCTCATTTCAGTGCCCAACAGATTTGCATTTCTTAAAAAAATATATAGTTTTAAGAAGACTTGTTTTTATTAGCCTTAAATAACTGTTACTTCTGACTGCCACTTTGATTTTGATTTTTTTAATGACAGTAGGACTCTAAAGTCTCAAGTGGTTAGGGGTAGGAGTTTATAAGTTCTCACTTCTTCCTACCCCATTTTGAGCATGATATGTTAACTGAAACTAAAAATCTGTATTTTCTCTTCTTTCTTATGCACTTCTTGTTACTGTGCACTATTTTATTTTTATATTTGTATCATGTTCGAATAAATTTAATTTCATTTCATTTCATTTCAAAATTTTTTGAAAAGGTGTAGCAGAAATTATATCCATGCCACTGAACCAAACTCATATCTAAACATTAAAATTTTAGTTTGACTTTTATTTTTCTCAGTTTCCTTACTGAGAAAAACACACGTTTGTGCATTACCACTAACTGGTCATTTTTGGTCTTGCAGCTTGAACACATTAAAAACCTTTTAAATCACATCTTACGTGACATTTCAATGTAATTTTGCCCCATGGACCCCCCACCCCAAAAACAAATTGCTCTTAAAAATTTTCTGATTATAATGAAATAATGAAATGGGATTTCCTCTCTTTCGAGATTACACTTTCAGAAGTGTATTCTGAAAAGAAAATACACTTTTTAGAGAATACATTTGCTACATGTCTTCCCTCTTTTATTTATTAAGTTGGATAAACTTACTTGAAGTACTTATTACCAACTGAAGCCACACAATGAAGTTGGTTCAGCTATTTTCTTTATTTAGTGTACAAGATCTTTGACAAACTAAAATAACATATTAAAACATGCATTTAAAATAATTTAAATTCAACTTGTATTTTAAGTACAATGTGAGTGATAATGTCATTTTGGATAGTTTAGTTTGGAACAATTTAAAAGTTTGAGTTTACTTTCTGTAGAATTTAGATTTGAATTATTGAAAAAAAAATTATTTAAGTAACAGTGACTTAAATTTGTCATGTTGAAAACACTTAATGAATTAAGTTCAACAAAAAGGTAAATTGATCATCCAGCTCAATGCATTGAGTTGGATGATCATAATAAATGGAATTGGTCAGACTTAGGATACAAAACTGGTATTGAACTCCATTGTTCCAGGTAAAGTCAAAGTAAAAAGTTCCTTTAAACTAGTTAGATTTGTAACTCTTAAGTTAATTGAACAAGAAAAGAAAGTTCTCATCACTAAACCAAATGAATTAAATGAGATTAATGTAAATAAGTCCGTAAAATGAATGACAGTCAAAAACACTTTTTGGACTGTAAGACCTGACAGAATGCCCACAGAAAGCCATAATAAGATCGCCACAGGGTTCAGCCAAGTCCGTCTTATGCAAACTTCTCAGGTAAACTCTTTCACATTCAGGTGAAATAATCACACTGAAACAGGCGTAGATGGAAAGCTCAAGGCAGGATGTAACACTTTGTGTAGACTTGGGGAAACCCCAAGATAGGATCAGGCAACAGCCTACTGTTTGTACTAGGTTAGATATTCTTCATGGTATTTCTGTGAATCTATTGGCCAGATCAGATGGAGCGCACTGGCTCAGTCAAAATGAGATTGAGAATCAGGAAAGAATTAAGAAGAATACTGGAATACAATGAAGCTCCATGCCCCTTTGTAAATTGCACACAATAATAATAAGTCAGTTTAATTCAATAGGATCCCCACTCATAAAGCAAAAGATGCAAAGATATTTGTGTGAAGTGACACCAGAGTGGACGTTCCTGTGTTCCAGGCAGCATTCTTGCAGGCACAAGGTCAGATTTTCTACTAGTCCAATTTCCAGACAAACAATAGCGTTTGGTAAGCTCTTTCACAGGCAGTTTCCAGCTGTGTACTAATGGATTTCTGCTGTCTGGTGAGCCAGACACACTGCATAAATCTCATTAGTAAGTTCCGGGTATTCTCGTTAAAAAAAACAGGACAACCAGGATGTTCAAAGGGGAGGAATAAATCTATAGTCAGGTATCAGCTTATTAACTCGTTATGTTTTTTAGTGAATAAACTATAAGTTATGGAACAATTCTTGTAAAATCCACAACCAAGATTCATCTGAACATGGCCTCATCCTCTCTAAATAGAGCATCTTTTATTTGAAATGACAGTAAGTCTCCCTGATCTCTTATCAAGTCTTGAAACTAGAAAAGTACACCCACAAAGTTGAGAAAAGACGAGCACAACCACAAGAAGCTCAGTGTGTTCAGCAAAGCTATTGAAAACAAAAACCTTTTAAATGCCCAAATCTGAAAAATATTTGACGTTTGAAAAGGTTTGTCAGGATGAGACCTCTCTGGAAACAATATGGAAAGCTGAATTAAAAAGTTGTACCCAAAACCCACACAAGACTCTCTGCCTCTCATGCCTCAGGCTAACAAGTAAGATTATCCTGAAATGTCGCTGTAGTTTTGCAGGAGCAGACAACTTTTCCTCATTTTCTTCTTCTACTACTCTCCAATTTCCTTTATTTGCTGTCATTTCAATTGGTGACATTTTGTGTTTTCTCAGGTAAAAACCTGAAAATCTCTTAATGCTAGACCGGTCTGTCATTCTATTTGGCTAAGAGATGATCCTATCCAATATTAATATCTATATCGGTGCCAATGTTAAGAAATATTCTAGATCAGTTATCGGTTGTCATAGATAACCGATAACCCTATCCATACAGGCAGATCTATCCAGTTTAATTCTATGTTTTGTGCTCTGAATGAACTCATACTTTATTATTTATTTTACATTAGTTTTTAGAATTCCTAATTGAACTTTCTGAACCATTTGACAAACTATTTTTAAAGTTTAATTTGACATGTTTCACCCAAGTTGTCAACTTATTGTTTTAGTCAGTTTCAGTTTATTTATTATTCACTGTACATTGAGTGCTATATTTTTAATTGCACTGACGAACAAATTAAAGTTGTTATTTTTACATGTTTGATCAAGCTTGTGAATTGTTGCAGATATCACTGTTGGTATTGGAAGTAAAAAATGTGGATGGGTGCATCCCTAGTTTGGCTGACACCTTCCTGGAGGACACTGGCTGAGAAAATGCTGCCAACAATCAAACGTTCAATTTTCATAAATATAGAAAGTAATCCTATATCAGTTTGTCTTTTTTTGTGTATTCTGCTCTGCCTTCTCAAGACTCCAGGAATACGTGGTAGATGGTTGCTTGTACTGAGCACTTGTCCTCTCCACTGTGATGTAGAATGGTACATTATACATTGTTTTTATAATATTTCCAACTAAATATTTGGAAACTCTGGTGTGCACATATATTCAATCAAATTATTGCAGAACATCCATCTCTGCTTTACAGCAGTAAATATATATATATATATATATATATATATATATATATATATATATATATATATATATATTCCAGTTTTACTGTTGTGAAACAATGTATTCATCCATCCATCCATTTTCTTTACACCCTTCTTCCCTAATGGGGTCGGGAGGGTTGCTGGTGCCTATCTCCAGCTGCGTCCCGGGCGAGAGGCGGGGTACACCCTGGACAGGTCGCCAGTCTGTCGCAGACAATGTATTCAATTTCAGTTTTTTATTCCAGTTTTTCTGTCTAAAAAAGCCCAGCAAACTGCTTTAAGTCACTGACTTGCAGCTCTTCTGGGACAGTGGACAGAAGATTACATAGAGCTGTTAACTTTGTAGCATTCCCTCATATAGAATGTGGAGAAGAGACATAGCAGGCACACAATAAAAACAAAGACACTGATCCAGGAGTACTTTCTATGTTAACCCAGAAAGGAATCACAGCTAAACACTGTAGCTTCAATGAAGAGAAAAAACACAGAACATGAAGTTAAAAGCTGGATTAACAGCTAATAATGCCAGACTGGAGAGCAGTAGGAGAAAGTAGCAAAGTGAGGGAAAGTGGCCATCATGTCTTCCTGTAGCATAACTACAGAGACAGTTTACCAAAGCCAGTATAGGCTTTATAACAGAGGAATGTAGACAGGGTATCTGCCTCATGGACTATAACCGGGAGCCATTCTACTTTCAGAAACTCTAGGAACCACCAGTAAACATAAAGTCTAAGAGCAAAGTGCTAGGAAGATCTGGAACAATCTTCAATGTTCCAGATATTGAACATTGAAGATTGTTCAAGATCTGGAACATTGCTATTATCAAGCTGTTTTAGAGCTTGATAATAATCAACTGAAACTGACTAATAATTATTATTAGAGCTTGATAATAATCACGCTCTAAAACAGAGCTTGATTATTATGGGTTTTATATGTGAGAAGAAGACTTTGAAATTCTATTCTGGCTTAAACAGGAGCCAATAAAGGGAAGCTAAAATGGATAGATGTGATCTCCATTTTGAATGTTCTTTTTTTTTTTGCCACTAGTGGCCATTAATGAACAGTAGAATAACAGGAATAAGGGAAGACATGTAGCAAGAAGCCCAAGACTGAGAAAGGATCCCAAAACAAGCAGGTCAATATACTCCACACAGAGTCATCTCTGTGTGTTTGGTCATTCTCAGACTTATAAATGTAACTGGATAGGATGGATTTTATTTAGGAGTGCCAGATAAAACGAACACATATGAATGCTGCACTGTTCAAATTTTATTGAGAAAAACCCTCTTCCTTCCACCTTACTTTTGCAAGACTTTGTGTTTGTCTTTCAAATAAAATAGAATCAAATATAGTAACATTTGTGGTTCTAATGTGACAAAATGCTTAGATTTTTTTTCCTGTGTGTATGTTGTGGATCTTGCAACATTAACTAAAACGTGAATTTTTATTACTGTGCTCTTTCAGAACTGCACTGGGGCAGGGTTTAGATAAAGGTTCCCTTTATTTGTCCCATTAGGGTCCAGAGAGACAAAACCAGCTGTGGCAGCAGCAGCGCAGCAGGACAGCAACCTGCCGGGTTCGATCTGAACAAGGAGTGACTGCGGTGTCCCATAGAAAAAGGTCTGTGTGCACCCCATCCTCTATAATTAGCAAACATGATTTTACTTGCCAAAGAACTATGATTAACAAACAATATGTTTGTGCATAAATGTGACAAAATGTTAACTCAAGAAACGAAAAACAGCTTAAACAATGACAGAGCAACAACAGACTGATCAACACTACACAAGATCTGGTCGAAATAGCACTGAATTTCCCTTTATTCTACCTGCAGTCAAACCCTTTAGCAATGTTTTTCTTACCAGTGCTGCTCATGATAGCAGTCAGATGTTTTCTTCAATCAGATGATGCTTAGTAAACAACTCCCCGTCCACAATGACTCTACATGGAAGATGCCAGCAGCAGCAGCAGCAGCCTTAGACAGTGATGAGAGAGGGGGTTGACTCCGGGCTGTCCCCGCCCGCTGAGGCCGCTGAGGCCGCTCAGACCTCCACAAACAGCCGCATCAACAACACAATGTCCTGCGTGGGATCCACTGCGGAGCTGCTCCGGTTCCCCCCCGCGCTCAGCACAAGGCGCAGGCTGGGTGTGGGTACACCGTGGGGCAGCGCCGCTGGAGTCAAGTTAGACTGCCATCGATATAGTCGCTTCCGCTATGACCTTTCAGATTAATCTATCTATCTATCTATCTATCTATCTATCTATCTATCTATCTATCTATCTATCTATCTATCTATCTATCTATCTATCTATCTATCTATCTATCTATCTATCTATCTATCTATCTATCTATCTATCTATCTATCTATCTATCTATCTATCTATCTATCTATCTATCTATCTATCTATCTATCTATCTATCTATAGGTTATTTGCCTCTTTTTGCATTTACTGCAATATAACTTTTATTCAAACCAGTAATTATTTGCTCAAAACTATAATTTGTTGTAACTAAGCTGGTAAAAATGAAGAGTTAAAGTTTTTCTTTTTTAGATGAATCTGTATATTTTATGTGTATTGATTAATTTATTGTGCTATTTCTGCTATTATTTTTAGTATGTCAGTTTTGGTCCTCCATAATACCTAACTTTTATTTTTGTTCTCTTTTTCCTCCAAACGTTCCAACCGTTCACCAGTCAGCTTCTTGTTTTTACTTTGGAGGGGACATATCACCAAGTTTCCGGTTTAGTGTTGGGTAACAGTAAACGCCCTGAACACATGGGAGATGTAGTCCATAACAAATAAAAAGGGTTTATCTCATTTCACTGAGACATTTGTTTTATGTTACTTTATTTGAACGGGATTGCATTTTGATTTGCTCTGCAGGCTGTCTACCAGCTGCTGCCCAGTGGCTGCTGGAGATGGCCACCAAACTATTCTGCAACCCCCATTTTTAAAATTAATTTTACAAAACAATCACGGTCAACAAAATGGGGACTTTTTTTTAATGGAAAAAAAAAAAGAATTACAAAAAAATCCATTAATGTCAAATGAAAACTGACTTTTTTAACATAATGAGACACAGTTAAATAAATGTATGTAACAAAAAATAAGTAATTGCATAAATGTTTACCCCTTTTGTCCCACCTAATTCAATAGAGGCACAACCAATTGGTGCTAGCATGAAAAAATAATAATAATAAAATAATAATAAAGTCCAACAAATTTAGTTGATTCTGGTTAAATTGTACAATCAGTAAAAAGGGTAAAACATCTAAGAGGGTGACAACTTTTTAGGTTTTAAATTTTGATGTAGTTTTCTTATGAAGGATTTATTTCAAATCCCTTTGTGTTTTATATTGTGTGTTTCCATCATCCATCCATCCATCCATCCATCCATCCATCCATCCATCCATCCATCCATCCATCCATCCATCCATCCATCCATCCATCCATCCATCCATCCATCCATCCATCCATTCATCTATCCATCCATTCATCCATCCATCCATTCATTCATCCATCCATCCATCCATCCATTCATCTATCCATCCATTCATCCATCCATCCATCCATCCATCCATCCATCCATCCATCCATCCATCCATCCATCAGTCTTTGTACACATGTTAATATTTTTTCCTTTGTCCTTCCATTTGGTACCTTGAAGCAATCCATTGTGTTCCTCTACTTAAACCACAACGTATCAAGTTATTGTCTTTGTAGTTTCATATACATTTTGGAGATTAATCTATCACATAACACTCATACAAATAGAAAAAAATCAAAAATGCTCAAATCTTGTCCATATTTCATATTAATTGTATGTTACTTTTGTCAGAACTTCATATTATTATATTATTCATATTATTACTTGTACTTGTATTACTTGTATTACAACCAAGCTTTTATGTCAAAGATTCCTATCAGGACCAATCAACAGCTGAAGATGAAAACTGTCTTTACATCATGGGGAAGACAAACATTTATGAATGTTATAAAGAGAGAGCACTCCCTATAAAACCAATTTTGTACCATCTTCCTAGTTCACTATATTTATTTTATTTTATCTTTATTGACAAATTATATAAGAAACAAAGAGAATAATATGGAGCAGCACATCAAAAGCAAAGATTTAATGTACAATGAACATTTTTTTCCCCATCAGCTATTAGACTGATAAATAATAGCTGACTGACATAACACAGCCACTTTATCCACCTGTTACTCTGCACATGCATATGTAACACAGTAGAGAAGGGTATTATATATTTTGGATAAATGGGCCAATAGGTTCGGCTATCGGAGCACAGTGGAGTGTTTAAATGACACACAAGGGCAGTTGGGTATATTTAAAGAACTGGTTTTAGTAACAGAAAACACACAATTAACAGTTGCACAAAACACACAATTATGAAAATAAAATTACACACAATAAAGTGCAAAAAAATAAAAAAATAACAATAATACTTGGCCAAGTGCTAATTCTTAATTTCAAATAATTCGGGTGCACCCTGGTAATCAAATAAATAAATTTAAAAAAACAATAATAATAATGGAGAATGTCAGTTGTAGGTCTCACACATAACTGTGTGTGAAGATGTATGTTACTCTTTACCACACCGCAGGGTGCAGCAGGACTCCAAATGGGAAAGACGAAATTCTCTCTTTAGGTCCAGGTGGGAAGGCTCGCCATCAAAATCAAAGGAGGGATCCACTTCAGGAATGATCCAGTATTAAAAAAAACCTGACCTGTCAACAGACAGGACCAGCAGAAATACAGGACTTTACCAAGCCGTTCTAGCTTTAATCCTTCTTTCTAATACAGTAACAAAACATTACCTAGTTACTAAAACAACGGATATTTTTTAACAACAATGTAACAAATGACAAAAACACAAATAAAAGGCTCCGAATATGCTCACCGATCTCAGTGCGACACACCTCAGACAACCGTATAGTGGGTCTCAATCCGGATGTGTGGGGCACTAGACGATGTAACAAGGCATATTTAATCTAAATAATATAAACTTAATAAAATAAAATTATGTTAAAGCCTAAATTTTACCTTTTATCTATGAAGAGCAAGCTGAAATAACTGCCAGAAAGAGCCAACGATTCCTAACGGCTCTAACGGTAAAAAAAACTGAAGTTCAGTTTATATTCATTTAATAAATATTTCCAGCACAAAAGCTGGACAATCAACATAAAATCCATTCACAAAAGAGTTTATCCACAGCACGTAAAAAATACTTTTAACTGTCGGGATACATACTCTGGCGCTGCCCCGCTCAGCAGTCTCACCGCGTCGGATCTCTAGAGCAAATCCAACGGTACTGCAGACCCGGGGGAGAAGGGCGGGATCTACAACGGCAGCCTACACCCTGATTGGTCCAGACGCTCTGGAAACCAAACTTCTCATTGGCCAGGCAGACCACCCAGCTTCCTTAACCTCTTCTCTTAAAGTGGCATACCCACTTTATGTGGGTTACACATACATATGATTTTTTTTCATATTCATATTTTATTTACTTAGTTATTTAATTGTTTTTGTATTAGGCTGGTGCAGGTAAAAAAGTCAGCTGTGACTGGCTTAACTGACTACTGCCTAGTCACCAACTCAAGTCATTATGAAGAGCTTTGAGAGGCTCATCTTAAAACACATCAAGAATAACCTTCCTGATGGCCTTCTATAGGTTTGATTTGCCTATAGGACGAACCGGTCCACAGAGGTTGCTGTCTCATACAGTCATGATACATTTGCAGCATCCTGACACTTATGTTAGGATGCTATTTGTTGACTTCAATTCACCATTTAACACCATCATCCCGGAGAAGCTGACGGTGAAACTTCACAATCCGGGACTTTCAACATATATGTGCCTTTCTCACCAACCAAACTCAGGTGGTGAGAATAGGGGACAGAACATCATCCACCCTGGTCCTCAATTCAGGCACACCGCAGGGCTGTGTGCTTAGTCTGGTGCTTTTCACCCATGACTGTCTAGCCATCCACTTCTCCAACAGGGTTCTAAAGTTTGCAGATGATATCACCATAGTGGGTCTGATAAACAACGATGAGATCCCTGTACAGAGAGGAGATCCCAAACCTGTGCCAGTGGTGTTCAGTGAACAATCTGGTGCTCAGAAACTCTTACATTTGTCTGCTCAGTATTTATTAAGAAAGAGCCAGGCCTTTCTCCAGTTCATGCTTTCAGTTTTACCTCTCCATTAAAACTTACCTTTAGGTACAACACTGTCCTTTCTATGACAGCACTGATGTAAGTGGTAAGTGTTTGTTGTTTCACTTTTTATCTGTTAGTTTAATTCCTCCAGTGTGAGCGTGAGTGTTTTTGTAAGATCACACAAGTGATTTATTTTATTACTTGAGTTAACTATGGGAATAGCATGAGTTATCTTGTGAAATTCTCTGGAAGAAACAGGAAAACTGGACAGACATAAAGTGCTCATATATTGCCACTGATATCAAAAAGCCCAGTTTTTTAAATGGTTAGATGGTCTCTGTCTCCCTTTTCAATATGGCGGCCAAATTGACGTGTCGCTCCAATGACGTCTCCGACAGGAGGGACGTAAAATGGGCGCGACTTAAAACAGCATGATTGTGGTGTTTTTTGAAGTCGCTGTTGTATTTGAAATTCTGGAGAGAAGCCAGTAACCGAATGTCCAACTCAGACATGGAGATTACCGAGGCAAATATCGACAGTTTTGGAATAGAAGTTATTCTTCCAGAGGAGGGAAAAACAGCGCCACGTTGTCCGCATGGTGAGCGGATAGCGGCAACAACAACAGCAAACTAGGTCGTTTCAAAAACTATATACTTGTTAAATTTAATGTTAAATAATTATCTCTGAGATTAACTTATTCAAAACGCAGGATTTGTGTTTATGTTTAAAAAACGCCTTGAAATCAGTGAACTTTAAAGAGGCTTATTTCTCAAGATGAAAATGTAGAATACTTAAAGATGCTGTTCCGTGATCTGCTTGTTTTCTATAGCAAATGATTTGTGATGACTGATAATCTGCAAAACAACTGGTTTGGATTCCTGTTTCTATCTGATTGGTTTCTCTCCATGACCTTCACTCTTAAATTGCTTAAACGCCTTTTTCTGCATTTATCACCGTGAACAGAATGATCTGCATCATTAACTTGTAATGCTTTAGTTAACCTGGACAACTTGTGTGGTTCTGCCTGCTGAGAGGTGGGGGAGGGGGGTTCTCAACAGAATGATGACAATGGTATGACCTTAGTGATGGTGCATGCATTGGTAGGCTAATACCCGCTCTACCTAGTACCTACTCAGTGCAGCTTGACTCTATTATAATGGTTTTCCACTAGTAACATTAGCCAGGTTCCTAAAAGATAAAATGATAGTGACATCACATGCTGTGTTTCAACAGGTCCTACTTTACTCTTTGAGAAGGTTGACAATGGAGGCAATAAGGGCAGGCGGTTTTATGCATGCTCAGCCTGTCGAGACAGGAAAGACTGCGGCTTTTTTCAGTGGGAAGATGAAAAGGTATGTAAAAGTTACTTGTAATGTTTGGATATTAAGTGTTGCAGGTAAATGACTTTGATATGTTTCCATTAAAGGTGTCAAAAGCCAGGATGCTGGCCAGAGAAGCAGAGATGCTGTCAAAAAGGCCTCTGTTCACTCAGCAGGAATGTTGTAGCAGGTAAGAGTTGTGCTCATAGGACTCCGAACTGGTCTTGTCTCTGATACTTTATGAATAAACAAATGAATGAGAATATTAACAGACCAAAGCTTGTCTCCTCAGGTTTCTGCAGTTTGCTTCACTCCCCTTTATTGAGAAGAAGTTCTGTGAGGATTGTCAGATCCTTCTCCTGCCTGCAGAGCTCAGCGCTCACTCTGCCCACAGGACCACAATGGTCACCACGGCCCAGCTGAGGAGGCCCAGCATCCTGCTGCGTCCGCTAGACAATAAGAAGAGCAACGCCCAGTACCTGTTCACTGATCGCAGTGCACACTTCCTCCTGGATACGTTAGCTGGTCTGGGATATAAAAAGGTTCTGTGTGTGGGGACACCTAGGTGAGACAGATTACATTTAAGGGTCTCACCACATTAGGCAGACTCACTTTTTCTCTGAGACATTGTATTGAAATCACAAAATGACTCAAGGTTCCAAGTTTGCCTTCACAGGCTGTGAATTAACGGGGAATCAGGAGTTCCGAAAGGTTCCATTCATGATCCTATCTTGTTTTCATTACAAATTAAACAAGATGGTTATGAGCTTGTGTCACATCATATGTCATAACTCATATATGTACATTGTAAAAATTAGTATCAGTTTAACTGTCATATCTGCAGTGGGCCAGGAGGGTCAGCAAAATGTAAAAACCACAATAAAATGATTGTGGGAGGGGGGTTCTCAACAGAATGACAACCCCCCACGACTTCTGTTGTGACTTTTACTGGGGGTTTTTTATCCTTCTGGGCCACCGTACGTGCTACAAAACTTTGACTATGCACATCTTAATCTTACATTGTTAATAACAGTTATGGCGGTTTGTCCCAGACTACAGGAACTGATCAAGCTGAGAAACCTGGAGCCAATGAAGAGTTTGTTGCTGGACATTGATTTCAGGTAAGTTTGACTGTATTCTTTATTCGTTCATTTTTTCCAGTATTTTTTCAATGGGAGGAAGCTCCCTATATCTTATTTCTGCACTAGAAGCCCAAATCATTAACCCTCCTGTGCTTTACTGTTGGAATAGGCTGCTTTGCGAGAGTTATTCACATTTCAAGTTCTCTCTTGGACTATTTTGGAATATATTTTAGTACTGGACAATGAATGAATTTCAATAATTCATTGAGTAACAGAAAATGTCAATTATAATAACAATGTAGGCTTGAAAACTCAATAGACAAACCTAACAGCCAACATCTGTGGCCACTATTATTTAAACCTTCCTGTTTATAAGTTCAGTCATTCAGATTCCCCGTCTCATTTTAAGAAACCCCTGTGAAAGGAGGGAAAATATTGTGTTATTGTGACCCCTGGTGGAAATTATTTAGACCGTTCAATACAAAAACATATTTGTGATCCTGTCAAAAACCTCTAGGTTTAGGGTTATGCTATTAAATAATATATAAAAAGTATAAAATGTCTATAACTTGGTTCCTTGATGCATCAGTACTCATACCTATCACTTTTTCTACTCTTTGCTTTGTGATTTATTGTAAAATAAATGTGTGTATAATTTTCTATAGCTTTGTTGAAGTCCACGGGAGGTGATTTGGAATCTAACACTTATCTTACCCAGGTCTTGTGAAGAAACTAATAAAGTAAAAGGAATCATTTGCAGAACTCAAATCTGGAGAGGATAGGAAAATGTTTCAGTGGCACTAGTTTCTTAAAAAGAAATTGTGCTAAGACCACATACAACCATGATGGAGTGGAACATAGAACAAGTTTGGAACCACAAGCACTGTCAATAGAGCTGGCTGTTTGACCAAACTGAGTAGACTAGCCTTGGTCAGACAGAGGACAAAGATACAATCCTAAGACAGAGCTCTAGCTCTGGACATAAAACTATCCATGGTTAAACATTACTCATGCACTCCATCACTCAGAAGAAGACGCTCTTCACTTTACATCACACAGCAGCTCGCTTTGAGTTTGTCAAACTGCAGCTTAGAAACCAGGTTTATACGATTCTCTGGCTTGATGACATCAAAATAAAACCTCCTGAGCTGAACTTCCAGGGGTGGACACTGCTGCTAACCTAGAGAACACCATGAGAAAGTGCCTTCACAGTGATGCAGCATCTGAGATGTCTGTCTACCTTTGATGTCCATCCAGCATCACTAAGCATGGGATAAAGTACACAAAACGGGTGTGCCAACCTGATTGGGGTGTGAATATTTGTGAAAGACTGGATTAACAAACAAGTAGCATTTCAAAACAACACATCTGTATTAAAAATAGTGTTTGTCTTGAGTATTGCTGGGTACTGTGTAGATCTTTGAGAACACTAAATCCATGCCCAAAAGAAGTTTGACAAACGCATGAAGAAAAGTAATTACAACAGCATTAACACTTGAAGGTTGTATGAATTTCAAAAACATAGCTGACATTATCATGTTCATTTCAAGAGAAAGCAAATGCTGCAGAGATCTCAAAAGGAGATCTCTGTGGCAGTGGAGGGAGGGAGAAACTGTTAATTGGTGAATCCTAGTGACGGTGCACAATGTCTCTGTGGAACAAATGGACTTTTAGGTTTAAAGGTAATAACAGAACTCTAGATGGTTTGGCCAGTTCTGGTTCTCTGCTGATTTCAAGAAGCGTATGGCTGGGAACAATGGCTCCGTGAACCGGTGATGAGCTCTGTCAAATATTGGAGACAAGGCTGCTGAAAACCTTTGCAGTAAAACCATACTGTCTGCATCATAAAACATCAACTGACCCTTATCACCCACACTCCCACTCTCCCTGGTGGGCTCTGCCTGGCACCCTGACACACCACATGTTGGTCATTGTGCCAAGACGTTGGATTGCCTTTCTTGAACTCCAAGCACCAGGAGTTCCTGTTCCAGGCCAGGTTGGCACCTTTGTCCTGGCCCTTCCTCTACAGGCTTCCTTATGCCACACCCACTGCCCAGGTGGAGCAACAGCGGACGTCAACTTCCCAGTACCTCACACCTTCTGTGACAGGAGATGACCCCAGAGCGCAGCAGATCTTATCAAACTGGAGAGGATGCTCCAGAACGGCAGGCAGAATGGGGGACAAGGCAGTGCCCCGCCCCTCTGAGGTCAATGTGATATGGCTGTGGCAGGTCTGCATGTCAATCACAATGGGCAATGAATCTGGGGAAGGACGAAGGAAAGCATAATGGAACTAAAGTTCCTATAACCCTGTCACTCTCCCATCTATTTTAAACTAATTGCATCAGAATGGGCTAGAAAGCTTTTTTGAAATACCTAATAGCATATTCTTCCTCTGTAGTTGGGCCTTGAGGTTTTTGGAGATGGAGGAAAGGGTTTTCAGAAGCTTCTCAAATCTTGTCATTAAGTTTGATATCCTTCTCTGTGGCGTCAGGCCTTTTTGGACTGGATGTGTGATTACCCAGAAGAAAGTCACAATGAGTGATATGAAGTAAAACCTTCTAAATTAAGATGATTAACTTACCTGACAATCTCTGACTGACCCTTGAGAAAAAGGACATGCGGAAGTAAGACATCAGTTGAGTACCTTTAGGTGTTGCTGGTAAACCATCATGTTGTAAAGAATTGGAGTCAAACCTTATTTTCCTTTGGTGTGAGGGTCTTATTCAGCACACTCAGGATGATGTTGATGCTCTTTGTGACTTACTCCTGATAGTCCACCAAGTTCTTCAGTATCTGGTCCAGCCTGGTTCTGGTCTGTTTCAGCTCCGTATCCAGAGAGTCGATTACAGCCTTCTCATCCTGCTTTAGGACACACAGCATGTTTTCGAAGTGGTCCTGTACCTGATGTTTCATTACCTTTGTGGTCCGCTTGATGGGGCAGAGGGGCGGAAACGACATACAGACAGATGTTATAGTTCTGCGGTTGAAATGCACGCAGATCATATGTTTAAGTTCTGCCAATGTTCTGTCCCATACTCACTGAGAGATCGGCTTTGCGTTTTTTAAGAGACTGGATGTGCGCGTCTGTCTTGGCTCTCTCAGCTTATAGCTCATCCAGACGTTGGGATAGCAGCTCCTGCAGACAAGTCAGCTCAGTCGATTATTAGTTTTACACCTGGCATATTTTGATATGTTTACAATTTAAAAATCTTGAAGTGAACCAGGCATCAGTAGAGAATGCCAGTCTTCCCTCTCCCCAGCAACTTGAGGGATAATCAATGTCTAGTTCATGGTGCACTAGACATATCTCCATATCTTTAGTGAGGTGTTCTCACTAGATAATTCCTCACTCCTGAGGTATTCTGGGGAGGATATTCAAGGAAAAGACCCAAGACATGCTGGAAGACTTTGACCTTGGGATTTCCTCTCAAGTTGCAACCATTAATGCATGGTTTTGAAATTATTTAACTGGACTTGTAGCCATTATTTTGTGCCCATTGTTGGACACCACACGGCAAGATCGAACCCGATCGATCCGTTATACCTAGGATTTCTGTCAGCTTATGTGTGATCTCTCAGGTTTTGAAAATGGGCCGACAGCTCTAAGATGGTGTAGTGTGCGCTGGACATTACTCTAAGACAGGGGTGGGCAAACTACGGCCCCTGGGCCACATCCGGCCTGCCGAAGATTGGTACAGAATTGCCCAAATCAAATCATATTATAATCATGACTCATTCAGTTGGTCTAGTCCTGTAACGTCTGGCGCTCCACCAGGGGGCACTTTAGGCGCTGTGATACATGACTTGATTTTGTGGAGCTCGGACTTCTCTCCATTAATACTCTGCTGCTGTGAACTCTGCAACAATGAGTGGGCCACAGAGAAGAAAAGTTGACAGCGAGTGTCGAGTGTTCAATAAGGAATGGACAATGCCTTATCTGTCAAGAAACGGTTGCTGTTTTTAAAGAAAACTATCAGCCGCCACTTTTACCCTAGCTGGACATGGTAACTATGCTAACAACCAGTCAACGCAAGGACGGTCATCTATGGCGCTGAGAATGGCAGCTAGTTTCATCTCCCTTCACACAAGACCCTGAAACGGAACCTCAGGAACTGATTGATCTCCAATGTGACTCTGTCTTAAAGGAGAAGTCCAACTCTCTTAAACTGGATGGGTTTTATGCTTCATTAAGTGCAGCCAAATTTCCAAATATCCAGAAGATGGCACACAGGATGCTGGTGTTTGGCTCTACTTACATGTTTCAAACAGACTTTTAGGGTGATGAACAAAACACCCCACAGAGCTTAGCTGAGTGATGAAAACCTCAGATCTGTTCAGAGAATTACCACAACAAAACTAACACCTGACTTGGATGCACTGGCAAAAAAGGGAGATCAACAACACTTTTCCCATAAAAGTGAATGTAAATATTAAAACTAATGCTTTTTTATCCTTATGTTTGATATTTATGCATCTGCTGCTAGCCTGGCCCGGCAGTCAAATTTTAAAAGCCAATGTGGGCCCTGAGCCAAAAGGTTTGCCCACTCTTGCACTAAGGAAATTAGGAAGGGAGGGTCAGTGGAGAGCAGTGGAGTTGAGCCTTTTTTCATTCAGTTTCATCAACAGAAAAAGAAAGAGGCCGGAAGAGACGATAAAGCCGATAATTAAAATTAATGTTTTAATTTATCGTACGATTAATTGATTTATCGTTTATTGTGACAGGCCTAGTCTTATGCATAAATGCTTTGGTCATACAGTGTGTGGTGTAAAGCCACATTGCAGGAGCAACACACTACACCAGGGGTGGCCAACCCTGGTCCTCGAGGGTCAGTGTCCTGCAACTCTTAGATGTCTCCCTGATCCAACACACCTGAATCCAAGAGCTGAATCACCTCCTCAGTGCAGTCAGGTTCTCCAGAGTCCTTCTAATGACCTCATTATTTGACTCAGGTGTGTTGAAGTAGAGATACATCTAAGAGTTGCAGGACACCGGCTCTCGAGGACCAGGATTGGCCACCCCTGCACTACACACAAACCGATTTCACTCTCCACACTGAAAATCTTGCCAAACTTAAGCAATCAAACAGGAGTCCAGAATAAACAAACATGACCAACTGAGAAAAAGCAATGGTGATAGTATATGGACCATAATTAAAAAATATAAACACATCCAAAATGTCCACCAGGTTTTCTGGTGTGCCAATAGCAGTTGTTTTATCTTATGTGTATTTAGGTTCCTCTCACCAGCTACATCACATACAAGGGGCTGCATTCATGTTTGTCCTTAAAGACAAACCGAAAAATCAGACAAGACAATCCACCATGTCCAGCATCCCTGATTTCAGATCGGAGTGGTCCCTCAGTCATCCAAGTGGACCACATAATTCTTAGCGCACCACACACAGCAGGAATATTGCTAAAGATTATCTTAAGAGTCATACGGTCATCCTTAAGATTGTTATAAGGGAGAAATCAGGCCAAAATGTAGCATAAAAATAATGGCACTCTTTGACCCTAGATGAGGTAGAAGATGACGGCTGTAGCACCTAACCGCTATGAATATTGAACATCTGTCTTATCTGGTCATGTATTTGACCAGGTGAATGGACTGTTGTTTGTGCTCACAGCCAATAGATATTACTTATTGTGATATTAATGATATCACAATAACTATTTCAGCTAAACACTGCATGTATTTAATGTTCATTTTCTCTCACTGCAATTTGCTGTAGATATTGTTTGAAAGGCTCTAAGCAATAAATTAACTCGCTTTGTAAATTTGGACTTTATTTTGAGAGTGTGACCAAAGAAAAATTGCTTTTCTAATCTCAGCTTGACTTGGTGCTCATAAACCTTCAACACAAGATTTGAAGATTTGGTTGCAGTATACAACCAAATCTTCAAATCACCACCCAGTTTTTAGAGCCTGAAGAAACTGAGCCACATATTTACCTGAGAGGGCTGGACATCTTTGGCCGCTTTCCTTTGTAGTTTGGGTGATCATGGAAAAGGCTGAACAGGCTGGTCACTGCTGGAGGCCAGTGGAGTGAAGCTCGCTCCATCCTGCAGCAAGCCAGATAGGCCAGCAGAGGGAGCCAAAAGCTCACCTTGAATTGCCTGAACAGGCTGTCCATTGCTGACGAATGCTTTGTTTTCAGCCATTTCTCAGGAACTGCAGCTAGTTGAAAATTACCCAAAATATGTCAAAAATGTTAAATTCATACTTTGATCATATTAATGTTAGTATTTTCTTGTTTAAAACATTCCTGCTGATAGAATAAAATTGCTTTAATAACAGTTATTTCAAGCTGGTGATACTTTGAAGTCTTATACCAGATTTCATCTACTGAAACGATGAGCGAAGAGGATGAGAATGCTCTTCCTAGACCTGAGTGACTTTCTTATGCAGGCATCCTTCATGTCATTTCTGAAATCTGAGGTATTATTCCAAGTCTCACACCATGGTCAGTGTGTGTTTACTTGCAATTAAAGCTCTCAGTTCCCTCAAAAAAGAGTCATCTTGATTTTTCATATCTGTAATCTGCATGGAACTTGAAATGAAGTCTGTTATGTACAATTGTACGCAGGAATTTAAAATGAGCAACATTCTTGGAAAAAAATGTATACTCGGATTAAATCACACATAGGTGAACTGGAAAGCAATCATTTGATCAAGGCTTTTATTTGGGATTTCAGAGTAAAGGGTGTTCATTAACAATGCATGCTAACATTGCTAATTTTGATCTGTAAAAAGTCATTCTTCTGTGTCACATTATGTGGGTTTGTCATGTCAAATCCTGCAAAAATAAACACAATTCAGAGGTTGTTAATGTGAAAAAAATTATAAAAAGTCCTGGGACTGTAAATCACTTCAAGTTTCATAAAACTTTTCTAATCATGCTAGAGTTCTAATCTCTAGACTACTCCTATTCTTTTCCTTTCGTTTCGAGCTGATCATTAATCTTCTCTTCAGTATAGGAGACAGTAAAAGCTGCTTCTAAAAAGATAAAAATAAATTTAATTTAAAGAACTCTTACCTGGGTAACTGGACCTCTTTTCTGGTGTTTCTCTAAAGAATTGTGGACCGAGTGGGTTGTGTCGTTTCAAGCTTCTGCCTCTAGCACAGGTTACCTGGGTACTTTCAGTGGTTCTGTTTTTATGTGTGCACTCCCTAGAACACAGTCAGGCCCAGACAAACCATCACTGGTTCCATGAAGCATCAGAACTATTTGTGTGTGTTTCAGATATGCTCAGTTCTACAGTCAGGATGAGTTCTGTCACTACAACATGTTTAACCATCACTTTTTTGGCGGAGAGGTAAGTGTTGAGTTTGCAGATCCAGCTTAGGGCAGTTTCCAGCTCTGACTGATGGAGTGTTGTCCTTTCAGGCCTCCAGAGCTGTTCTGGATGCATTCCTGACAGAGGCAGATGGGGAGCAGGTGGTGATGGTAGCGGACCCTCCGTTCGGCGGACTGGTCAAACCTCTGGCCAACAGTTTTGCCTTGATTTCTCAAACGTGGAGGAAGCTGCGGAACTCTGGTTAGCAGTTTTTTAGTTCCTTGCCACATGTATTACTAACCCTACGCCCATGGTACTAACAGATTATATTTTTTTGCTTCAAACCTCCTCAAAACATCACAGAGATATCAATAAATGACAATTCTGTGAATATTTAAAATTCAAAAATACTATTGATCCCAAAGGGATTAAATATTGTTGTAAATCATTAATTCAAATTCTTCAAAGAGTTATTGTAGATAGTGATGGCTGTTGGCTGGAAAGATCTTCTATAGTGATCTGTGTAGCAGTGATTTTGAAGAATCCTCGGACTGAAGACACTAAGTTTTTCCAAGACAGTCTCATGGAGAGGATGGTCCTGTGTCCATAATTTTACAGGCATTAGTCTACAGAATATAGACTAATTTCTGATCTAATGCCTACGGAAAGAGGAAAAGTTGCTTTAACCCCTCATGCCTTGAAATGTCATTCAACAGCGATATGGATGTTGTTTGCCAGACTCGTTGTGATTTAAATGCAGGACTCCTGTGTTGAACTCTGACCTCTGTGTGTTCAGGTGACTCTAACATTGACATTCCCATCATTTGGATCTTTCCGTACTTCTTTGAGCCTCGCATCCTGGAGTGTCTCCCTGGACTGACCATGCTGGACTACCAGGTACCAGCTTATTGAAAAATACACCTTTTCATTCCCAGGAGTTTTTAATGTTATCCTGTACCTGAAGTAAAGCAGACCCCTAGTATTTATGGGCTTTAGTGACCACAGCTGCCTGCGAATAGCTAATATATGCAAATACTTCAGACTCCCTCTAAAGCCATTCATAATTACCATTTTATTAGTTTAGACACCAAATATACCTATGTGTATTAATAAGCACAGTGGAAAGCATTTTAGCACTAACACAGAAGCTAACATCCACAGCTTTCCTTATCTCCACTACTGGATCTACAGCCAATCGGCACCAAGGAAAATGAATGCTGCTCCTGGCTTGGCTACTTTGCAAATTGCAGCCAGTAGATTGTCATGTAGCATTGTCCCCAGGTTTTTCAGCTTCTTGGGCTGCATTTCATATATCTTAGGAACACTCTATGAAAGACTCTGGAAATCTTCCACAAATAATCTGGAGTCACATTCCACAGAGGAACCTGCAAATACTGAACTTAAGATAGGCAGGAGTCTACTGTACACAGTAAATGTCTATAAACTGTGGTTGCACCAATTGCAATTTTCTGGCTGATTACCAATATTTAAAAAGCCTGAGTTGAAAAGTTATTAAGTTGGCAAAAGTGAGGCAATTATTGTTAACCATGCTTCTGCAGACGTGACATGGTGGGCAGGTCAGTCAGTCAGGCATCACTACAGAGGACTGTGGCTGGTTTTCAGACCTTTGTGAAGGAAGACAACGGTTTCTTATGTAAGGATCAGCTAATTGCTGATTTTCCAAAATAATGGAAATCCATTAATTTTCAGTAAGATGCTGCAACTACCCCATAGTGTTGGAGGCTTGTCATTCCCTAACGTCATGTACTATTAGTGGGCCGCCAACATTAGAACCTTACTGTATTGGTTCAAAAATGATGCTCCTGCTATAAGCTGGGTGGCCTTGGAAAGAAAGTCAACTACATCTAGTTCTCTGTAGTGTGAACTATTGCATCAGGTAGTCGATGTGCCCATCTTCTCTATTTAAATCTAATGATTACTGAAGGTTAATATAGTATACAGACTTTATAATCTGCAGTATTTATTTACACTTTGGTGTTTTTATTCAAGTACATTTTTACTAATGGAGAATGAGTATCCATTTTATTTTTGGTTTTGGTTGTTTTGTTTATTTTATCAGTTCCAGTGTTAAATGTTCTTTTGAAAATAAAGTGTATCTATCTTTGGCAGGAAATTGCATGCATTATCATGTCATTTCCATTAAATCAGTGTAAAAAGGTCTTCAAATAATATTATCTTTTATCGCAAAAGATCTTGAGACAATTTATCACTCAGCAAAATTTGTTAGTGTGACAGGCCTACTGGTAACAAATATTATATTTTGATGAATCCCATCATCAAAATCCTTAATACACATGTAATAATATGTTGGTCCAGGTTCGTTTTATTTCAGCCACTGCTGAAGACAAATTCTCCTCTGATGCGCGATGAACCCATGAAGCAGCACGGCTCATCGTGCTTTTATTTTGAAAACCGTCACGTAAATGAAGCAGTCACGTGACCTTTGCAATGTGAGGCATCGTTTGTTGCCAGTCACGTGGTTTTCAGCAAGACGACACAAGCATTGAAGCAGAGTTTCATCTGACACGCCCCCTCTTTACTCAGTACCTCCTGGAAGCCTGGCTTCAGATAGCCCATCACTAGAAACTAGCCCTGATAGCTTCATCTATCCACTTAGTCAATCCAAAATTAGGCTTCTTTGAAATGTGTTCCGACATTTTCGGAGCTGCGTAGCTCTGCTACCGGGGCCAGGCAGCTCCAGGCTCAGCCGGCGGGTGGAGTGTTTTCCCCACATACCACAGCCTGTTCTCGGCAAGTCACTGTCGTTTTCCGCTGCCTGTTATCTGTTTGTAGCGGCTCAAAGTGTGATATGAAGAGTTTAATGTGTTTGTAGGTTATATGTACCGTTTGATACGTGTACCAAAATATAATATTCTTCTCTAGAGAGTTCCATACTTCTGAACATATTCTAATATGCACAGTGTTTTAATTCCATCCATCCATCTTCTTCGCTTTATCCGGGGTCGGGTCACGGGGGTAGCAGCTTCAGAAGGGAGGCCCAGACTTCCCTCTCCCCAGCCACTTCTTCCAGCTCCTCCAGAGGAATCCCAAGGCGTTCCCAGGCCAGCAGAGAGACATAGTCCCTCCAGCATGTCCTGGGTCTTCCCCGGGGCCTCCTCCCGGTGGGACGTGCCCAGAACACCTCACCAGGGAGGCTTCCAGGAGGCATCCTGACCAGATGCCCAAGCCACCTCAACTGGCTCCTCTCGACGTGAAGGAGCAGCGGCTCTACTCTGAGTCCCTCCAGGATGACTGAGCTTCTCTCTCTAAGGGAGAGCCCAGACACCCTACGGAGAAAACCCATTTCCGCTTGTATCCGTGATCTCGTTCTTTCGGTCATGACCCAAAGCTCATGACCATAGATGAGGGTGGGAATGTAGATCGAACGGTAAATTGAGAGCTTTGCTTTTTGGCTCAGCTCTCTCTTCACCACGACGGACCGGTACAGCGCCCGCTTGACACCAGACGCTGCGCCAATCCACCTGTCGATCTCCCGCTCCCTTTTTCCCCCCATTTGTGAACAAGATCCCGAGATACTTGAACTCCTCCACTTGGGGCAGGACACCCCCCCTGACCCAGAGAAGGCACTCTACCCTTTTCCCTTCCTCATGAATGTTTTTTAGGTTGTACATTCATATTTTTGTGTGTGAAATATATTCTTCCCTTCGATTGGCTTCTTAAGTGCAGTGTGAACCTTTTTGAAATTATTTATTTTTTATTGTTTCATACAGGCGGCTCTTCAGGAGCAGAGCCTCAGCTCCAGGTTTGGATGCAGTTTCCCAGAATCTCGCAGTGATCCTCTTCCTCCTCCTGACATCATCTTCTTCACTGTCTCATCTTTTATATACTTAAATTATTGGAATATTTGTTCATGACAGAGGTGCTGTAGAGGGGGGAAAGTTATGACAATTCTAAGGGCCCCCTGACCAACAGGGGACCTCCACATTTTTTTAAATTAATAAAAAAAATTTTGTTCATTCATCCATCCATTTTCTGTTCACCCTTGTCCCTAATGGGGTCAGGAGGGTTGCTGGTTCCTCTCCAGCTATGTTCCGGGCAAGAGGCGGGGTCACCCTGGACAGGTCGCCAGTCTGTCGCAGGGCAACACAGAGACAAACAGGACACACAACCATTCACACACACACTCACACCGAGGGAGAATTTAGAGAGTCCAATTAACCTGACAGTCATGTTTTTGGACTGTGGGAGGAAGCCGGAGAACCCAGAGAGAACCCACCATGCACAGGGAGAACATGCAAACTCCATGCAGAAAGACCCCGGGCCGGGAATCGAACCCTGGACCTTCTTGCTGCAAGGCAACAGCTCTACCAACTGCACCACTGTGCAGCCCCTTTTTTTGTTCATAGAAATAAAAATAAAAAATGGGGCCCTGTCAATTACAAAATTAATTAGATTGTGTTTTCTAAAATATTTTTTAGAAGTAAAAATTAAATGTTACCCCTTCTAGATCTAAAAGCACACATTTACCCTGAACACAAAGTTGGCTTTGAATACAAAACAAAGTTAGAATATAAGCTCTGTGAAGGTATCATGGTGAAATTAATTATACTTGTATTAATTGCAGCTTTGGACGAGTGTACAAAGTGTGCAGGTCAGAGAGAACTTCTGGGTCAGACCACTTGTCAAAAATGAAATTATGAAAATCAAAATTGAGCGCTCATTATATGTTTTTTCCATTTCCATTTTGTGCACTAACTGGGAAATCGGATAACGAGCCGAGCCGTTATCCGATTTCTGATTTTGGTTTAATAAATGAAAAACGAAAAAACAAGTCTATTTTTGTTTTATCATTTTTCATTTCAAACGAAAAAAACTAACTGCCTGAAAATCCATGGACCGAAGTCTTTTATGATCTGTTCCAATATCGAATCGTCATGCTTGCTCCCCTTTTAGCAGATACAGCTTTCAATGCTCTGTGTTTAAAAGGAATACATTTATTATATGATCTCTATGTAGACAAGAACTTTGCCTCACATGAACAGCTGGTACAGAAATTTGATATCCACAAATCACAGTTCTTCAGGCATTTGCTTTTGAGATATTGTGTGATCTCAAACTGAGTGCTTTCTTCTGGGTCCTTTCATTTCCCTTGTGGATAATATTCTGGAGTCTAGGTCCGACACAAAATGTTTAGAATAAACGTTAAGAATTTATTCATTGCTCATTTCAAATAGTAACACCATCTTGGATTCTCTGAAATACAGATGGTAGATAGACTTGGAGGAATCCATATCAGACTCAGTTTGGCAAAAGTTTTTTTGAAATATTTATTCTTCTTCAATATGTCTCAGGCATGTTATTGTTCAGTTTAAGGTAGTACATTGTCTACATTGGTCCAAAGACATATTGTACATGTAGAAAGAACTTGGATCCAAAATGTGATTGATACAAATAAAAACCAGCTCCACTTTTACACATTCTGGACTTGTCCAAAGCTTCATGGGTTTTGGTAGTCTATTTTTGACACTTTCTCAGGAATATTTGGACAAACTGTACATCTGTTATCATCCATCCAGCTTTATGCTTTCTACTCATTCATTCTTGGACTCATTCTTTGTAGATGGAAGGATCCACATCCTCCAGTAAATGGTCACTAGTCAAGGGAGGTTATGTGTTACATTCACTAAGAGAAGATTAGTTATACAGTCAGAAGATCTGTTCAATTCTATAACATCTGGCAGCCATATATATCTTATGTTGAAGTCTGTTCAGCAGATATATTTGTGTCATGGTCAGATATTGGTTGAATCATTTACAGGGCCGAACTGAGGAGGGTGTGGGCCCCTGGGCTTGAGGCAAGGTGTGGGCCCTACGTAATCATGGTTATACAGTTACAGATATATATCTGTGTGTGTGTGTGTGTATATGTATATATATATATATATATATATATATATATATATATATATATATATATATATATATATATCCCCGATTTCTTTCCCTTTGGGTGGTCGGCACTTGGCCGTGACTTACTTGTGGAACCAATCCTATCCACAAACCTTATCTACCTACAGGATCACAAAAATCAGCCACTGTCCATCAGCCTCTCATGGTCTCAACCACCAGGTCATTTCTCCATGCAAGGTTTACAATAGTCACTCCATGATTGACAGCTTTTTTGTTATCTTTTGCATGCACAAATAAGTTTCAGCAAATCAGATTTTTAAAGATTGTGATCGGCCAGAAAATTGCTACCGGTGCACCTTTAATGAATGTAAAGATCATTACTACAAACAAAATAGTGATTAAAGAAATACTTGAACATCTTGACTATGTCTATTCAACAGAGCTTCCCTAAGGAAGAAAAATGTGTCAATGTTCTCTATCCATCCTCAATGTACAGTATTTCTTTCTATCCTTCATTTCTATCTGTCTCCGTCCCTCTTTCAATTTTTATCACCTGTATCTTTCTCTGTAATTATGAAGTTTATTTCCTTACCAAGTTCAGACAGTCAGGTTATTTCCCCTCTGACAGCCAAACCTGCTCAAAACTTTATTGGGTGATGACTGAACTGTAACTGCGTATCAGGTCAGGCCAGGACGCACTCGAGCTAATTTGTACAGTTGGCCCTTCGCCATTTCAATAGGACAGTTCCTCTCACTGCTGCTTGCTGGAGCCTAAAGCTAGTTCCGCTTTTTTAACTTCACATTGAGCGAGCAGAGCATCGCATTACTTTTCTGTGACTTTAGCCATTTTCTTTCTCTTTGAATCGTTCTGTTGCTTATTTCCACTCACAGGAACCTGTTTCAAAGCATCACTAACATTTAGCATAGTTGAACATACAAAACACAGCTGCGGTGGATGGAGGATAAATCAGCCACTGGGTTTGGATGTACTCACCACTTGGAGCTGGCTTTCAAAGCGCGATCTGGAGAAGAATCGTTTCTGATGTTTGTGAACCTGTTGCTCTGATGTTTTAAAATTAACATCCATATTGTGACACCTCCCTGTTTCTTGTTCAGCCCAGTAAACTCATCAGTTTTTACCCAAAGCACAGGAACTCAATATTGTATGGATTATCCATCGTTGCACATGGTGCAGAAGTTCGCCCTTCCACCGCCTCTGACTCTGCAGGCGCCAGATCTGACACAGCTCCAGGTTCTGGTGGCACCGTAGAGCCGCTACCGGTTAGGCTAACGTTTTGAGAAGCGGAGAGGGACGGTGGTTCTGTTCCATGTCCAAAATGAGTTTTAAAAAACCCTGTCAGCTTGGATATTTTCTTCATCACCTCTCTGTTCTGCTCTTCTTTTTCTTTTGTTCTTGCACTCCACTGTCATACTTTCTGTTGTCCGCCATTGTAAGAAATTACTGCCTGATGCTCTTCCCCGATGCGCAAGACGTGTCAAATTTGGACCAATAATAATCAAGCATTCAGGATGGGCGTTTGCCAAAACAGATCAGACAGTTTTTTTAACAACACTGTCAAAATCCTTTTAGCCAGTGACAAAAGTAAGTCATTCTGACCTTATTTATTGACAAAAATACAAAGCATCTTTCAAGGCCCCTGAAGTACCGGGACCCCGGGCTGTAGTCCCAGTAAACCCGTGCAAAAATCCAGGATTGATCATTTATGCACAAACCTGAAACTTGCATTGGTTGTTTTATGAGCGTAAAACATGTACGTATCGGGGTAGTAGAGCCGGTATGGGAGGGATTTCTGTAGGCTGTCTTTGCTATTGGTTTGTGTTGTTTGCATAAAAAAACAATAAAAAGACTTTGATTTAAAAAAAATTAGGGCAGATTTATTGGTGCAGCCCTTTCTTTAAACCCTGTCAATACAGGGTACAAATGATACAAAATCAATTAAAGCCCAGTTTTGATCTGCTTGATTGGTTCAACCTGGGTTGCAGGTCATTAAGGGTGTCTTTGGACCAGTTTCTTCATGAACAGTGAGGAGATGGTTTGATAAACAAGTGATAGACCAAGTAACAAGCAAGTTACAATGTCAGTTTTCTGCCTTTACACATGAACTTTACTATTGGTCTTCTTGTATACAGCTCTCTATGATTGTTTTAAGTCGTAGTTGGTGGACAGCATTAATCTGTCATTTAACGAAATGATTGAAATAAAAGTGACAAGTTAAACACCCAGAAAGACTGGCTGGATTAGATGTAATCTGGAGGTTCAGGGAGATGTGCTGTCCCGAGCAGAGTAGATGCTGATGGGGCATTCATCAAAGTTTTTTTGATTCTAACTGTATTTTTATTTAATTTTTTTTTAACAAGGTGGACTATGACAACCATCCTCTCTATAAACACGGGAAGACGGGCAGGAGGCAGTCTCCTGTCAGACTCTTTACTAATATTCTACCCAAACACGTTGTTCTGCCCAGAGAGGAGGGCTACAGGTATTGACTTGTCATTGACTCCTAATACAAAAGAGTTCTGTTTTGTATATGCTGTTGAAACAAGATGTTTACTTACACTTACCAATACTATTTCTGTTTGCTAAAACCAACAATAAGACACAGAATATTTCAGTGATTTATTTTGTAATGTCTTCAAAATTGGAAGTTTACATACAGAATGCTAACTATCTGTTCAAACAACGGGCAGAAAGGACAATGATGATGTCATGACTTTGGAAACTAACCCAACACCTGGAACTCACTGCTTTCTGGTTTGACACGATGGGTAAGGTCAAAAGAAATCAGCCACGGTATCAGGAAGAGAGTTAGTACAGCTGCACTAGTCCAGTTCATGGGATCAATTCACCAAATCTCTTCAAACAATTATATGCAAGTATAGACATCTTCTAGAAGGAAACCAAAATGCTTGATCCAAGTCATGTAGTTCAAAGACATTGCTACTAAATACTGAGAAAATGTACATAAACTTCTGATTTCCACTGTATTTGTTCTACATCATCTTACATGATGTAGAATAATGTATCAAAGTTTGTGTTTAATACAGAGTTGTCCCATAATTTTTTTATTTCTTCAGATTTTGCTCCATGTGTCAGAGATATGTGTGCTCCCTGAACAAACACTGCACTAAATGCAATCTTTGTCCATCCAAGGTATGACATGTTCTTCATAAATGTATTCTAAAACTGCTATTGTTTCTTAAAGTCTATAATAAAAATTCTATTTTCTGTCTGTGATTTGAGGACGGCCGTGAATGGAAGCACTGCTCAGCATGTGGGAAATGTGTGAAGCCATGTAAGACATTAGATATTTTAATATTGTTTAGTTTTTTGTGCTGGATGTTGAGAATAAAAAAACCTTTTCCGACATCAGCCTGGAGCCACTGCACGTCCTGTGGCCGCTGCGCTCTGCCGGACCATCCCTGTCGCCAAGGTGACGGGGGCAACGGCTGCTTCAGCTGCGGCAGCCTGGAGCACCAACGGAAGGCCTGTCCTCTCAGAGATATGCGGAGGAAGAACAGGTAAGCCACATCACATCCTGGAAGGGATTACATATTTTCCTTCACCTACATAGAATTGAATATGGAGTGTCTTAACTTGTCTCTATATATCTGGTTGTATGTATGTGTGTGTGTGTGTTTTTCTTTCCTTCTTTTAGTTTTGGGTCTAAAGCCAAGAGTCTGGGGAAGAAAGCTTCACATTATCTAGCGAAGCCTGGAGCCAAGAAGAAGTCTGAAGCAGCAAACAGAGCAAAGAAAAGAGCTGCTCATGCTCTGTGAACTCTCATCAGGTTATTTCTGTAACATTTATTAAAATTAATTTTTTCCATATTTGTTCCAACTGACACCATGTCTTGACAAAATAATACGAGACAGATAATCTGTGAAAAGATCAAAATGCACCACTCCTCGTTAAAAACGACCATTCAGAGCCAGAAGGAGGGTCTTAAAGCTGTCAATCAACCATGTGTACATGCTGCTTCATGTGCTAAGGGTGGAGAAACGCCACCAAATTGTTACTCGTTGTCATGCTAACTGCCATGATTGACAGCGCTAAGACCCTCCTCCTGTCTCTGATTGGTTGTGTCTGACTAAGTGGTATAATTTTGCCGTTAGTACTGGAAACACTGGGAGAAGGCAGAGGAGCTCAATTTTTATCACACATGATCTGACTTATGTTACACTGTTACAAAGATAATTTTAACAAGTATGTAAAAAACCTATTTTCTTATAAAGATGCATACTGAAGCTTTACCAGCTTCAAACATTGTTAGAAACTAACTATAGATGTGGAAAAACATATAATTGACTCACCTGTACTTTTCTAAAACAAAGATGAAACCAAGTTGGAAAAGGTGTGTGAAAAACTAGTTGACTGGATATCTTGTAGAACCCCATCCAGGAGTTGGTTCCGACACGACATTTACATCAGACTGATGTCTGGGCTTTGACTAGTTCATTGCAACAACTGAACTCTTCTCCAGTCATTCTGTTGTAGATTAACCACTGAGTTGGGGATTATTGTTCCCTCGATGACCTGACCCAGCTGTTGGACAGAAGGACTAGGGACTAACTAAAACACTTTGATAGTTGCTATGAGATGTTTCTTCTGAAGTGCTCTTTTTCTTTGCTCTCACCTTTGCTGTCATCTGTCCAAAGGACATTGTGTCAGAATTTAAATTGTGCTGCTATATTGTTTTCAGAGACGAGAAATCTTCTCCTGGAAAACCTTCCAAACAGCCAATCTTTTCAGTACAATTGTCCTACAGTAATATTAGTAATAATTTTAGAATCTTTTGAACCTCAGATTATTTTTATCAGGATGTGATACTTCAAATTAAAAGAATAGGTACTTTTTAAACTAGAAATAAAAGGCGGACTGGCTGTTGTTAAAAATTCTATGTTTGAGTGCAATAAAGAAAGACTCAATGTGAAGCTCTTGTATAATTTTTTCGCTGATCACTTTGTCCTATTTACATTATATATATATTCAATACATGTGAGTCAAATAATAAGGTCATTATCAGGACTCTGGAGAACTTGACTGATTCAGCTGTTGGATTCAGTTTGTTGGACCAGAGAGACTCTAAGAGTTGCAGGACACCGACCCTTAAGGACTGGAGTTTGACACCCCCTCCATACAGTCAAGTGCAGCGATATATTTATAGTTTTCTTCTGTTATCAGAGATAATAATAAATAATAATCACAAAATAAGCATTAAGCCTAAAACCACACTACTGCAACAGACTGAATGTTCTGCTCTTTGTGTGGGAAATATGGTTTTTTTGTGGGGTTTTTTGTGGGTTCTTTTTGTGGCGTTGTCAGTTGCTATGGCAGCAAGTCTACGCGTAGCTGCGCTGATACAGAGGTCGAGAAAGAAGTGGTTTTGAGTTGTACTTTAATGGCTTGTCTCTTTGCTGTGGAGCACAACACAAAATTAATAATATCTACATGTCCAAGTGTGATTGAGTTGATAGTTATTCCAGCGTGGCTAAGCATGACATGGAGAACAATAGTCTGTTTGGCCTCAAGCGTCCGCATGCGCGAAATTTCCTTATGTAATCAGTAATATGCAGGGGGTTTGAATTTGTACATCTGATTATGATTCAGTCAATGTCTCACCAGCTATGAACCTCACTGCACATCACTGATATATATATATATAGCAGTATATATTTACATAGAAATAAAGAATATATAGTTTTGGTATCTATAATGCACGAGAAATTAATGGAATATGGTTCAGTTTCAGCACCAAAATTAAGAATATTGCGGACCAAGTCAGGACTGCTTCTTAATGATAGACAGGAACGGGTAGCTAGGCAGCAGAGCAGGCAAACTAGAAGGAGGTATGTCATGGTACACTGCAAAAACAGAAAATTTTACCAAGTATTTTTTTTTATTCCTATTTTTATTGATATTTTTGCACACTGAACAAAGGAGTTAACATATTCCAGGGTGCAAAAGTGTTTCGCATAAACAAATTGTTTACACCATTGACTTTAAGATGCATGTTTTCAGGAACAAAAACACATGCAGAACACCTCCAATAGTAAAACAGTGAAAGAAAATGAATAGTGAAGAAACACATACATATGTACACACTTACATAGTTACAGCCAAATGCATACATGCATATATATATATCAACCTTCCAAACCTCTCAGATCTTTTGGTTCTGGTTCTGCTCTTCATCCCCAGAACCAGAACCAAACATGGAGAAGCAGCATTCAGTTTCTATGCGCCACAAATCTGGAACAAACTTCAAGAAAAATGTAAAACAGCTGAAACACTGACTTCCTTTAAATCTCGACCAAAAACCCTCCTGTTTAGAGTTGTATTTGAATCATAAAAACTGAACCATTGACCAACATTTTGATGTGTAATGACGGTACTTGGAAAATGTGTGTTTTATTGATTTTTGTGTTTTTATGATGTAAACCATTTTGAACTGCCTTGTTGCTGAAATGTGCTATTCAAATCAATTTGAAGTAAGATCTAACAGATAACACAAAGCATGAAAAATAGTAGGTTCCAGATAAAGTCAAAATCACTGCTAGTAACTGGCAGATTATTTCATTTTAAATTCTTTTACTTTTCCTCTTCAGCTATTCCCATGGTGTTTTACTTCAGCACACTGAATTTCATCTGGATGTTCTGTGTCATAAACAGCTAGAACTGAATCCATTTTAAAAATATGTTTTCAGTTGGTTTTGATGCCCTCGTGTGATAAAGAGCAATTAAAATGAATTACTTCATTTGAAACTATGATGTTAAATACTTTGAGCAACTTTTAGATGGGAGGAAAAAACTAATTAGGAAAATATCTAACAGAGGAAACTCACAAAAGAGGAGACATAGGGCCACTGAAGCATAGAATTACCACATAAAGGTTGATGATTTAAATGCTAAACAGATAAAGGAAGATCTGTATGTGAGAGCATTCTCTTCTATGAAATGGAAATGAGGTGAGAATGAAAACAATGCTCTAATTAGACATTCAGTGAAATGTGAAATATCGGACCTTTTTCACTTCAACAGTAGCAGGTTTTCTATTGAAACATCAAAACAGCAGAACAGAACAAAGTGACAGTCTAAAGAAAAGGGGAGATCTAATGAACTGCTTTTAGCGATGAAAGGAGACATAAAAAAGTGTGCCTCTTTAACCAATGAGAAGAACAGTTTAGTGGTTTTATAAATATGAATCCCCCATCCAGGATTTTGTTTAGATACAAATAGGCCTGTCACAATAAACGATAAATCAATTAATCGTACAATAAATTTAAACTATCGACGTCATTTTAATTATCGCCATTATCGTCTCTTCCAGCCTTTTTTTCTTTCTGTTGATGACACTGAATGAAAAAAGGTTCAACTCCGCTGCTCTCCACTGACCCTCCCTTCCTCATTTCCTCAGTGTAATGTCCAGTTCACACCATCTTAGAGCTGTCGGTCGATTGTCGGCCCATTTCAAAACCTGAGAGATCACACATTAGCCGACACAAATCCTAGGTAGAACGGTTCCATCGGGTTCCATCGTGCCGTGTGGTGTCCAACAATGTACACAAAATAATGGCTACAAGTTCAGTGAAGTCATTTTAAAACCAGGCATTAATCAATTCTTTACTACAATCTACCTGCAGTGCATGTGGCTCTAGTGTCAATGTAACGTCCTGACTGAATGAAAATCATTAGAACCTATTTATGTCACGTTAACGAGGAACAGCTGAAAAGTTACCGGGTTCATCAACTGGTAGCAATTTGGCTCCAACTCCTCCCCTCCTCATTTCTGTATTCTTTGCACCAAATGTTTTATAAACATTAATTTTGTTTCCACATATTATCTCCAATGTCTGCTGGACTTCATGTTGTGCTGCGTCAGCTGTTTGGGATTCCCCTCTGTAATTTCCCCTCAGAAAGCAGGAGGAGAATCCGCGCTTTCTGATTGGCTACCTGTCACATTCAATAAGCTGTTTTCCCCTGATTTAGATCAGAGCGGCCACAACAATCTACCTTAACACACCACACACTACAGGATGATCGAAAGAGACAATCTTAGAACGATCAAAGTTTTTTATTCATTTATGTATTTTTTTAAATTTTATTATCATATGCAACAAACATGGTATCAGCATCAGATGTACACAAATCTGAAAAAAGTGAAGAAGCCAACCTAGGATGCTTCCATAGTTACAGAAATGACAAAAAGAAAAAACAAAAAGCAACACAAAAAGAACAAAAAGCAAAAACAAATAACCTAATAAAAACACACAATAGGGGTTTTCCATCAGATTCAAATTGTCTATCATATTATACAGTTCTGCATCTTGTTCTTTGTTCATGAATTTTAGAGATGAGAAGAGGAGGCAGAGTTCCTTGTGAAAAGTGGGGAAAGATGGTTTGGTTTTAAAAAAACGACATTTGTGAATGAAAAATTTGCCCATCATAATTTTTACATTTAGTAGCCTTTCAAATTTCTTTTCTTTTCTCAGAGTCCCAAAAATAATGTCTTTCTTAGAAAATTCAGGTAAGTTTGGAATTTTAGGGAAAAGCCAGTAGTGCACATCATCCCACAAAGCTTTGCAATAAACACATTCATAGAATAAATGTTCAGTCACCCTAACGACCAAAGTTCTAAGATTGTTGTAAGGGAAAAATGTAGGTGTGAACTAACGTGTAGTGTGAAATATTGCATCGGGTAGTCGATGTGCCCATCTTCTCTATTCAAATCTAATAATTACTGAGGGGCAATATGGTATTGTAACAATTCTGTGTTTTAGTTCTGCTGGGGTCCATATAGTTATTTGTATTTGTTATAAGTTGCATTATGATCCATTTTGTTATACAGTGGGGAGAACAAATATTTGATACACTGTTGATTTTTCAGGTTTTCCCACTTGCAAAGCTTGAAGAAGACTAATTTTTATCATAGGTACTCTTCAACTGTGAGTGATGGAATCTAAAACAAAAATCCAGAAAAATACAATGTATGATTTTTAAATAATTAATTTCCATTTTATTGTGTGAAATAAGTATTTGATACACCAGAAAAAATAAACTTAATATTTGGTACTGAAACCTTTGTTTGTTTGAAAAAATTTGCCCTTTTGTCTTTGATTTCCAATTTTGACTTCCAATGATTCACTTCCTGCTAAAGAGCCCTGTGGAGACTGAATAACAATCCACAGAAAAGCTGCACTGGGCTACAAGCCACATGGTCAAAGCGTGGGAAAAAAGTAGCGACTTATGGTCCGAAAAATACAATAAGCTGAATATAAATGAGAATTTCTGTCAGATTTATGTTTCTAAACCCTTTTTAAATGTAGATCACAAAAATTAAAACTCTGTTTATTGCATATCTTTTCAAACTGTTGCAGATTATTTTAACTGCTGTTGTAAATCCGTAAAGCTGTTCCTATACAGGTGAACACAAACCCAGTTCTTGTACTTGTTCTGCAGGAAGTGTGTGTGTCACAGTCTTCTGTTCCAAAAAAACAAAATTTCCAATAAAGGCCGTGGGGGGTAATAGGTGGTTTTTGAATTTGTACGAACTTCCAAATTGACTTATTTATTGTAAAAGTAGAGACAAAATAATTACTAAAAACATCTTGTAACTTAGTCGAAATAAAAAAATAATCTCAATTTAATGTTTGAAGGTATTAAAAAGTGGTCAAAAAAGCATTTTACAAAACCTCCTGTCCACAACAGACATTTACTGAACAATCAACCTCCACCAAGCCCCTGGTGTGTTCTTAATTACTCAAATTAATGGGAGGGTCTAACAATTAACAACATAAACTAAACAATTTCAAATATAAAAATGAATTACAAATTTTGGTTCTAAATTAACTTAAATATATTCTAACTAACTCTAGTTATAGTTAGTTATTAGATATAACTAACTATATGGGTGAATTATACCCACCACGGTCTGTTACATCTAGGCCTAGATTTCTGACCCAGCAGTTTTTACATTGCAGTGTCCTGACGACATCATTTAAAGCAAACCTGTCTTCACTCATGTATGCTCCTGTTGACACTTTTCATCCAGAGCAACAAGATCGACTTAAAATGTATTTCTGTGCAGTTCCAGCTTTTTTCTACTGCTTCTAAAACTCAACACTTTACTTTAAGCAATGCCCTTTGAAAATGCTTTAGTTTAGCATTAGTAAATGTTCAATTATTTGGTTATTGAAAACATTATTCAAACCGACTACACAGCTATATGCATAATGTAAAGCAGAATTGGAAAACAAACATGTCCTATTCTTTTTTTATGGTTGTTCTGACATGGAAACATGAAGCAATGATTAGCAAGGATATTGAAAATAAATATTTTTTTTATTTCTTATATATTACCAAAAATACATAGTTTTGGTAAAAGAAAAACATAGATGTGGTTCAGGAGTTTCTGCTTTACTGTGTCTCAACAAAAGTTATTTTATAAAAAAGAAAAATGGGAGCCTGAGATAAAATATCTGATTGGCATTTCCTTTCATAGGTTTTTGAATCCATGAACCCTCTGTGACCTTTTGAAGCAGGTGCTGTTTGCTGTGCTTTAATCTACTGCTATCAAAGACAGAGTACTGCAGGTGGTCACTCTCTGAACAAGAACACCTGCCAAATATACAAAAGCTGGGGTGGTTGTATTTGAAACGTGAAGTGTGCAAACACAAACTCACTATCACTAAATTTTACTTCAAACAAAACAACATCCAACCACATAGATGTTATTTCAATAACAAAGCTAGTTATGATAATGTTCAGCATTGGTCATTGGTATGTATGTTTGTATCAGTGTGTGAAGCTAGGCTAACCTCCAAGCAAACTAGCAGATGATGCCAAAAGGATGACAAACAAAATGGAGGCAACTTAGAATAAGACGATGGCTACTAAAGTGGCAAAAAATTAACCTGATCTTGTGAAGTTAATGGAGTATTGAAGAATGCAGTTTTGTTGTATCGACTGCTTCATCCCTCCAGTCAAATGGTAATGCTGCACACAGCTAAAGGACCTTACCAAGCTCCGCCCACAACCGACCCACCTGACCACGTCTCACAAGCAAAGCCTTGCGGCACATTGTTTCTATGTAAACATGACTTGATTAGTGCTTCATTTCTACGGGATTTTCACAATCAGCGCTTCCCTGAACACAGCGATGGTCGATTGACTAACTGTACTTGGTGCTAGAGAGGCTAACACGAGGAACAGTTTAGTCCAAAGCCTTTTCTGCTAAAATAAAATCTTTAGTGTATGTCAGATACAGTACACGTTGCATATTGATCTATTTAGCAAATGTCTGTGTAGCAGACAGGCTTCAAGGTGTAGAAGTTGTATCAGTGCTGCTTTATGCTGTACTTAGCTAACAGGAAGCGTGTTTGGCCACACACCTGACCATTGTCAAGAAATCTGGTATGTGAGTGTGAGATCTGTCCAGGTTCATGCAGAAAAACGGATCATAAAAAGCCTTGTGTGTTGATTAATAATGATTTCTTAAGGTGTAATCTCTGTGTTTAGTATGTTCTTTGTAACGATGAACCAAAATCAAATAATCTATGGTTGTTGATGAATTGATGTTTTAAATGCATATAAAATAACATTTACATTTATACGGTTAAATGAAGTGTGGAATCAAAAGAGGAAAAATAAGACCTGAAATGTGAATGCAAGTGCTGGATGGAACAGGATGTGGTTAGAAGCGCAGCTGCATGCTACCAAACGCCCTCATTTCTTAAGCAGCTTTTGTCACTAGAAACGGCATGCTGCCACGGATTCTCAAGTTTCTAAAATAGGAACGAAATGTCATAAGTCAAGAAAATGTCAACAAGGGTAACAATGGTAGTAACAAACACCATGTAGAATGGGCATCAGCCAATGAAACTTTCTTTAGTTCAGCTGCTTTTAAGTGATCAAATATTAATAACAAAATATAAGAAATTATTAAAAATTATAATATGCCCAAAGCACATAACATTCACACAAATAACCTCACAGATCTGATGTACAATTTCTTGGAAAATTTTCTTGCCTGTCATCTTTGGTACAGTGTGAGCTTCTAAGGCAAAAATTTCTAAAAAATTTCTTGAGTAGCGCATTGAATTTGACTACCTCCACCACTATAACACAGTTTATTGGTTTGCTCTACATTCGCATGGAAGAGGAGCCAGCGTCATGTCAATTGACAATTTTTTATAGTTCAGTTTACACCAAATATACCGTTATATACATTAATGCATACCGTGGAAAACATCTTAACACTACCAGATATGCTAACATCCATGGTTGCCCTCATCTCCACCTCTGGGGATACAGCCAATCAGCGCCAAACAAAATGAATGAGGCTTCTGGATTGGCTGCTTTGCAAACAGCAGCCAATATTTTGTCAAGTAGCGTTGCGCCAAAATACTTCAGTATCCCAAGCTGCATTTTCTTTCACATATTTTGGATATAATCTTTGAAAATTTCACAAATTGGCAAATAATCCTTAAGTGTCTTGGGAGTTACATTCTACAGACAAATCTACGAATAAACAGAAATCTACAGTCCTTGGTCATCCTACAATTTCTCGGGACTATTGGTATAGCTGCTCCCCTATATCACACAATAACAGATATTTTGTACAATTTATTGTTGTGTGTCACTAATTAGATTTGGTTTTTGAAATCGTTAGCTCCTGAGGAGAAGGGGAGGAGAGGGTCTGAGAGTGGCCAGCCTCCCTGGAGGCCAGCAGTCTCCCAGCTACGAAGGAGAAGGAGGAGGAGAGATGAGGGAAAAGCACAGATTATTGAAGGGAACTGAGGTATAACCACAGAGACTGAGAGGCTCCCAGCATGAAACTGGTTCTAATAGTCATGCCACCTCTGCCTACCTGAAGCACATTTAAATTAATTAGAAAACATTGTGAAGTTCCAGATAAGGAAGCAACTAAAGTGAGAGAAAATAGTGAGGAGACCTCTCAGGAGGAAAACCCCTTTGGTAGAGCCATGAGGACTTCTGTCCACTGCCATGGGGTGAGTATGATGCTGAACAGAACATGGAGGCAGCAGCTGGCTTCAGCAAACCACAATTGCATTTATAGAACCATAAGAACCATTTATAGAACACACACCCCAACACCCTGTTGGGGTGTGTGTGTGTGTGTGTGTGTGTGTGTGTGTGTGTGAGAGTGTGTGTGTGGTTTAGGGAAAACAAGGAAAGGACACCGTTTTTAAGGAAGACAAAGCTACGAAGGAGAAGGAGGAGAAGAGAGCACCAGAAAAAGTTATGTTAGTGAAGTCTTTCTAACTTCATGATGGAAGGGCTGGATCATTGCAGTGTACCGTAATCTTTTCTGGGCAAGACTTACTTATCATTAGAGGATAAAACTGCTGCATCTCAACCATAGTTGCTAAACTCAACTTTAGGTTTCAGCAAACATTCTGAGTAACTTTTCAATCTCAGCTCCACAGAGTTACTTCATGAGTATCAGATGTGTTTTTCTGATTTTTATTCTCCAAACATTTTCATGTTTGGAGAATAAAAATTAATTAAAAGAATATGTTTTCCTTTTTATTTCACAAAGGTACTGTACTTAGATGATCTGTCACATAAAACCGTAGTAAAATAAATGTCAATAACCACATCCTGTCCAAAAAAGAAACAAAAATGCAAGAAGAATGCAGGTCATACAGGCCTGCATTTCATAATACTTCCCACGAAGTCATGGGACATGTAGGCTGGGTTATAGAACTTGAAAGCCAGCAAATCATCCCGTTTGCCCAGATTCCTCCCAATTTAGAAGTAGTTTACACAGTGGACCTCATTTTTGACTTTTGGATTTGAATGTTTTTTTAAGTACTGCTTTCTGTCTACTGTTCCTCGTGCTTTCAGTTTCTTTCTCATGTCACATTCTCCATCTCTCTCTCAAATTATTTGTTCACAAATAGTAAACTGCTGTTCTTCACATATTTCCCTTGTGAGCTCAGAATTCTGAACATTGTTTTCCTTTTTTGCTTCTAAAACTCATCAGCTGTATTGGCTTATTGCAGAGCTTTGGAGAGGTTGCCTCGGGTCACTCCAGCATGAGGATGAGTCTGCTGTGACTATATAAGGCCTCTGTATGCTCTGCTGCTAGGCCTGCAATTTGGTCTCTTTAATAGTGGAAATATGTCAAGAGGCCTTTTTGCTTTGTTTATAACCACATGGGATCAGAGATGTTTATCTACTGACTGTGTTTTAAAGGTTGAGGAAATTGGATGAAAAGGAGCACATTGGGCTGTTTTTAGTCTTGGTTTTGATGAGGGTAAGGTGAAGGAATTAAAGGTCTGAAGGCAAAAGAGGGAAAAAGTTTTTACTGCTAAGCTTCTAGCAACTGACATCCCATAAGTTATGGAATGTCGACAGTTTTATTTTAAGCTGCCTTTTTTTGGACATCTTAATAGCGTTCTTGGGGTTCACTGCCAGGAGCATCTATCTGACAATGAATCGATTGGTGCAGGAACCAGATGGGGGAGGGGCAGGGGGCAGGAACCAGATGGGGGAGGGGCAGGGGGCAGGAACCAGATGGGGGAGGGGCTGGGGGCAGGAACCAGATGGGGGAGGGCTGTGTGGAACCAGATAGGGGAGGGGCAGGGGGCAGGGCTGGAAGAGCAGAAGAGTGATACTGAAGGGTTTCAGAGTGGGCTCTAGTGTCACTTATACGAAAGTAGGCTGACAGGAAAGGAGGAAGTAGAGGGGGAAGACATGCAAACATTGTCGGGTCCGGGAGTTGAACCCACGACAGCCTTGTCGTGGACTCAAGGCCTCCAAACATGGGTCGCGCCATCCCATACCCCACCGCGGCACACCCATTTTTGTCCTTATAAGCAAGCCTGATTCCAGTCTTCCTCATCCATATCTTCAAGAGTATCTCTTCTCCTAGCGTCTAACTTATATATTGTTGAGTCCTTAGAGGAAAGAGTCAACAAATCATAGAACACAGAAAGAAAACTTCTCCTTTTTAAGTCCCCAACGCAGACCTCTTCTATTTTTGTAAAGGGTGGAATGTCAACTATTCGTTTCAGTTTTGATGACATATAGTTTTTCAATTGTAAGTATTTTATAAAAATGTTTTGGGGGGTATTAAATACTTCTTACATAAATGATGTAAGAAGTGTTTAGAAGTATTCATGCTGTTAATTGTTCTTTCCACTTGCATCCATTTTATCCTCCAAGCCAATAATTTACCGGCCTTTTCTCCTTGATCATAAAATGCTTGTTTAGTCCACATTAAGTTTTTGCCACTTTCTCTGTTGTTAATTTATCATATCTGGTTCTTAAAACATTAAGTTTGTGTAATTTTGTATGATCATTGCTCTGATAAAGTTCTGCTTTGGTGGATTTAATTTGTCTCTAATGATTTTAATTCTTGGTTATATTGTTTATTTTATTACTGCTATAGCTGATGATTTCTCCTCTAATATAAGCTTTAAAAACCTTCCCATCTAATACTAGCTGTTGTTTTATCTTTATTCATTTCAAAATATTTGTCAATGCAAGTTTCTATAAATGTAACAAATTTTGAATCTTTTAGCAGAAGTGTCTGCATCCTCCATCGTTTCACCCTTGATCAATCTTATTTACTTTAATTTCCAGGGACACTGCAGCATGATCACTAATTACAATACTGTTATACCAGCAGTTCTCCACGTGAGGCAATAACTCCACGGAGATGAGAAAAATAATCAATATGAATGGGATTGGTGTGAGCTTGAATAACATGAAAATTCCCTGCTATTTGGGTTCCTTGTTCTCCATACTTCATATTTTCCTGGTTTGTGTATGACTGGTATCAATTTGAGTAGATTTATCCAGACTTGGGTTTAGGGTGCAGTTGAAGTCCCCTTCTATAATATAAAAGTCCCTCCAGGGTTGACAAGGTTAAGAATAAATTTTCATAAAAGGATGGGTTATCATTGTTAGGTCCATAAATATTTATCAAATTTAGTTTTAAAGTTGAGATGTGTCCCTGCACAATAATATATCTCCCATACAGGTCTTATAGTTTGAAATGGTATTGACTTATGTATAAGAATAATAACTCTGGTGTGACTGATAAAGGAAGAGCGTGATACACCTGACCCTGCCATCTTTTGGTTATCCGATGTATTTCTGGATCAATAAATGAGATTCTTGTAGAAAAATTATTTTAGATTTCAAATATTTTAATTGGTCTAATACTTGTTTCAATTTAGTTAGCTTTCTTATTCCTCCGACATTCCAGCTTGTAATTTTGATATTCAAAATATTTCCTTTGGTTGTCTTCTCCATATCAGATTATTTAATTTGCCGTTAAACTAAAATAAAGTAAGTAAAGATAGTACTGAAAATGCAGGTTTGTACATACTTTCACACATTCACCCATACAAAATACAGAACTAGTCGTGAACAAACCTCAACAGAACTTTTGCATTCCCTTGTCTGAAATGCCTCCCCCTCCCCTTCAACCAAGTATCTGGAGGATGTTGATTCACACTACTGAGGAGCAGCCAGTCAGCATGACCTCACCAAAACTCCATACAGTAGACAGTGTCTAACTATAGAAATAAAATAATACTGTAGGAGCTATTTATCTACTTTCAGTTAAATCTTAGAATTTATATTATTTAGTTCATTTTTATTTGCTTATTTTCTAGTTGATTTATAATTAGCATGTTTAATTTGTTATTTTTAAATATGTTTTTTGGCAAGTAATTAACTTAATTAGTTAATTAATTTCAATTTGGGACGTGGGTGTGTCACAGTAGGTTTCAGGTAGGTCATTATGCACTGGGTGGTCATATGGTTTTTTACCAGTCAGTCCCAGTTATGTCAGTTGTCAGTCAGTCAATCAGTGAGAGAACAGGTGCAGGAGTCAGAACAGGAGAAATAGTATCCTGTGAAACCTGTGACTTGTTTTTATCTGGAAAATTGAATAAACTAACGAAAGAACTGCATTTTGACCCTTTTTGATCTTTTGGACTACGTTAGCCAGGACCCACAGTGTATTGAATTTACCTTTTGTTTTGATTACGTTTAAGTCTCAAGTAGTGTTTTTATTTATTTTTTTTTTATTTCTGAATTTGAGTTTTTGGACAAATAGTCACTACAAGCACCATTAGCCCTTGATAGAACGGTAATAACTTATTTAAGGCTTAACTTTTAGCATTAATTCCAGAACAGTTCAAATTAGGCTTAGAATACGTGAGCATATAAGAGCAACCAGCTATGTTTATATGAACTGCCCATTAACATAGAACTAATCCTGCTGATGTTCCTGTCATTAATCAGTTCTATTGGAGCAGGAATAGCCACATAGAATGTTTTATCAGTTTACCTGTTTCTTTACCAGCTTGTCTTTCATGACTCACTAATCAAAAGCATCCATTGTATTTGTTTTGGAAGAGTCTTGTAAAATTTTTCAGCTTCTTGAGGTGTTGAGAAGAGATGGATCTTTCAACCGTGGGGGAGGATCCGAAGTTTGCAGGGGTTGTGTTGGAATCCGCGGAATGCAGCGATGTCAACAAACAGCTTCACCACCGGTTGAAACCCGCGTCTGATCCGTACCGTCTCTGCAGATAGATCCTGTGCAAACGTGATTTTGGCCCCATCTTGTATAATATCTCTTTTCCTTGCCTCTTGGTACACAAATTTCTTCTCTGGGAACTTTAAGAAGCGAATCAGAACCTCTCTGCCCTGGTTTGGTTTCCATGCAGGTTTAAATTTAAATGCAAGCTAAGTCTGGACTATCTGGACTGACAAGAGGCTGTTTGTATAAAGACTGTTTGAATTTATGTCACTAATAAATATATTGTTTTACTGTGTAATTGTAAAAAGAGCAGTGAGACAGGAAAAATTGACAGACTCCCTGGAATGATGCTAACTAGCTTGTTACTGTAAACAGTGTTGCTCACCTTTTCAACTGGGACAGGAAGGAGGGATTATTCTGATATTAGGGTTAGAGCTGCTGCAGACTGACACATCTGTTAAGTGTGGTAAAAGGTACAGGTACAACTTAAATATATGAATATGTTGGTAGATATTTTTCTCTCCTTTAAATGCTAGGGAAATGGAGGCAAACAGTCTGCAGCTAAGCTAACTATCCTAAATCTCACACAGTCTAACCACCTCTCTTGGAGAAAAACTGGGCTACAAATTGACACTTTTGTCCTTTTTCTCTCTCTCCTTTTGAAAACCTAACTATCTTCTTCTTCTTCTTCTTCTTCTTCTTCTTCTTCTTCTTCTTCTTCTTCTTCTTCTTCTTCTTCTTCTTCTTCTTCTTGATTTTATTGGCGGTTGGCAACAAACTTTAAGCAGCATTACCGCCACCTACTGGTATGGAGTGTGGTTCGAAATGGACTATCAACTTATATAAGTATTTGTATCTTCCTACCTTTAATATATAATTTAACTAAATGAATTTCCTATTTATATATACCTACATACTCTCATCCATTTTTATATATATCTTTATAATCCACCCCCCTAGATCATGCACCCATTCACACACACACCTATTTTAATCATATTCTTTGAAATAATTTAGTTTTCTTTAAATATTTAATAATTATTTGTATATGTTTACTCCCCGAATTCTTCCTCAAAATATCTATCAAATTAATCTTTTCCTTAATACATTCAAACTCTCCTTTCATACACCTTCTTTCTCTTTCATACTTATGGCATTCTAACATAACATGTTCTATCGTTTCATATCTGTCACAATAATCACATTTTCCATTATTATGCGTTTGTATTTTAAAAAGTGTATAATTAAGACCTGTATGCCCTAATCTTAATCTTGTTATCACCCTTCCCTCCTTTCTATTTCTTCTTTCATTTCTTTTCTCTCCTACTATCTTCTGAATTTTATAAAACCATCTTCCTGTTTTTTCTTCATCCCACCTTTTTTTCCATTTTTCCATCAGTTTTTCTTTAACTATACTCTTTCCCTCAGATTTACTTGTTTTAACTTTAAAACTAATATTATTATGAATTGCCCTTTTTGCCATATTATCTGCCCTCTCGTTTCCTTCTACCCCTATGTGCGCTGGAATCCATACAAATACAACTACCAGCCCCATATTCTGTATTCTATACAATGTATAAAATATTTCTAATAAAATGTCCATCCTACTATCTGATTGAAAATTTTTTAGACTTAATAATGTTGAGCTTGAATCTGAACATATCACTGTTTTTAATGGTTTTATTTCTTCCACCCATTGCAAGGCTAACAATATTGCCAACATTTCTCCTGTGTATACTGATAACCCATCTGTGCTCCGTTTTCCAATTTTTACATCGAATTCTGGCACCACAAAAGCTACTCCTATCTTCCCATTTATTTTTGACGCATCTGTATAAATTTGAATATATTTATAATATTTGTTTATATGTATCTGTACTGAATATCTATCTACCGTGTATGATTTATCTTGTTTCTTTTCTATTATTGACCTGTCTACATTTGCTTCTGGTAAAATCCATGGCGGTATCAAACCTAACTATCATGTTTCTTAGCAGCATAGTAACTGCCACAGTCATTATTGTTTTCTTCTTCTTCTTCTTCTTTTTTATGGCGGTTGGCAAGCAACTTTTAGATGTGCATTACCGCCATCTACTGGAATGGAGTGTGGATCGGGACGCTAACTATATACACCCCCTCAAAACAAAAAACAAAACAACACAAAAAAACGTATATCTTTTCTAGCAATTTTGTTTTCTTAAGGTAATTAATTAAATAACTTATATCTTCAGAAGTAGAAATTTTTCCCAAAATATCTTGTAAATTTAACTGTAATTTATTTTCTTGTAACCGACTAATTTCCTTCTCTCAACAGAATATTTGGTACAGAAAAACAAAACATGTTTTACCGTCTCTTCTTGACAACAAAAATCACAACTTCCAGTTCGATGTTTTCCTATTTTAAATAAATTACTGTTTAACCTTGTATGTCCAAAACGTAACCTAGATATAACTGTTTCCTCTTTTCTATTTCGTCCTGTTCTCCTCATTGCACCAACTTTTCTTTGAATACTGTACAGCCATCTACCAGGTCTATCTTCCTCCCACTGTCTCTGCCATTTTTCCTTAACCTTTTGTTTAATAATAGATTTGATTTCTTCTTTACTTAATGGAACTAATATATCAATATCACTATATTTTGAAGCTTGTTTTGCATATTTATCAGCCAAAACATTCCCTCTTATTCCTTTATGTGACGGTATCCATGAAAATATAACTAATAAACCCATTGCTTGAATTCTATAAATTATTAACTGAATTTCTAATAAAAGATCTGGTCTACTAATAGCATGATTATTTTTCAATGAATATAATGAAGAACTAGAATCAGAGCATACTATGCTTCTTAATGGACGGACTTCCTCAATCCATCCTAAAGCTAAAATAATTCCCATCATCTCTCTGGTATAAACTGATACTCCATCAGTAATTCTTTTACATTTTTAACTCTGAATTCTGGAACAATGAAAGATACCCCATTACTGCTACTTGAGTTTTTAGATGCATCTGTAAAAACTTGGACATATCCATAGTACTTATTATCTAAATATGATTGGACCAAATATGGATCTGAAATGTTTTCTCCTTTCCTTTTCTCCAACAAAGTTAAATCAACAACATTATTATGAAATAGACGGATAAACTGGCGAAAGAGGAACTGTTTGACTAATATTTATATCAGATAAACCAAAATCTTTTATAATATTTTCTATCTCCCATCCAACAGAATTTAATTTCTTCTTTTCTTTTTCCCAACTAGATTTTAAAATTTCTTGACATGGATGATTTCCATCATGGCCCTTTAAATTACACCAATAATTGGTCTTTAACTGTAATCTTCTAAGATTAAATGGCATCCCTCCCATTTCTATTAGCAAAGCTGAAGTTGGAGTTGTTCTAACTGCTCCTGTACATAACCTCAAGGCTTGATACTGAATACATTTTAATTTTTTTAATTGTGTTTCTGATGCTGATCCAAATACAATACTTCCATAATCAAATACAGACCTTATTAACCCAGTATATATTGATTTCAATGCCTTCCTCTCAGCACCCCATTCACTTCCCACCAAACACCTCATTACATTTAAAACTCTCTTACACTTATTCATTACTTTTTGAATATGATTTTTCCAAATGAGTTTTTCATCCAACCATAAACCCAAAAACTTAAATTTCCTTACCATTTCTTATTCATGATTATTTGCAGTTTTAAATTTTCAGTTACTTTCTTCCTTGTAAAAAATAAAGTCTTTGTTTTGTCTATAGAAATTTTAAATCCCCATTTAAATGACCAGTCTTCTATAATATTAATTGCTTCTTGTATCTTTTTAACAATGAACTTTAAATTTTTCCCCCTCTTCCATATTGCTCCATCATCAGCAAATAAAGAAAACCCCATTCCACTCTCCAAATTGTCAAACATATCATTAATCATAATAGAAAAAAACAAAGGACTCACTATACTTCCCTGAGGTGTACCATTCTCAACAAAAAACTTTTCTGTTCAATTGTTGTCCTATTCTTACTTGTATTGATCTATCTTGTAAAAAATCTTTTATCCAATAAAACATTGATCCATTAATTCCCATTTTTTTCAATTTAATTAAAAGTCCATCTTTCCACATCATATCATAAGCTTTCTCTATATCAAAGAAAACAGCCACCACACTCTCCTTATTAACTTGCCCTTTTCTGATTTCATGTTCTAGACAAAGTAAAGGATCCATAGTGCTTCTCCCTTTTCTAAATCCACTTTGACATTTTGATAAATATCCCCTCTTTTCAACAAAGTAGCTCAATCTTTCATTTACCATTCTCTCCATCATTTTACAAATATGAGAAGTTAAAGCAATGGGTCTGTAACTTTCTGGATTTGATTGATCTTTACCTGGCTTTAAGATTGGAACTATGATTGCTTCTTTCCATGCCAGAGGTAAAATACCCACTTCCCATATCTTATTATAGAATTCCAATAAAACCTTCTTAGATGAATTGCTAAGCTTATTAACCATAATATAAGAAATATTATCTTTTCCTGGAGATGAATTTTTTGATTTTCCTAAGGCATTGTTTAATTCAAATAAAGAAAAAGGACTATTCAATAAATCATTATTTCTTACATTTTCTTCTAATAAATTTACATTTTCATTAATTGTACAAGTTCTTCTGCGGTTTTCTTCTGCGCTTAAATTATTACAACTATGAACTTTAACAAATTTTTTAACTAACATATTTGCTTTCTCCTCCTCAGTCACAGCAATAACATTTCCATCTTTCAGAACTGGATATCCATATTCACTTCTAATTCCATTCATTCTCTTTATCATTCCCCAGACTTTTGAAATCTTTGTTTCCCTACCTACAGAATCACAAAAATTACTCCAATAAACCTTTTTTGCATTTTTCATTGTTCTTTTAACCAGAGCTTGTGACCTTTTATATTCAATAAAATTCTGAAAATTCTGATTTCTCTTTAACAATCTAAAAGCTTTATTTCGAGATTTAATTGCTCCATCACAGTCCTTCGTCCACCATAGTACAATTTTCTTCTTATATTTTCCTTTTTTCCTTTGGATTGTTTCCCGAGCGGCTCCTAAAATAGCATCACAAATAAAAGAATTTACCATCAACATCCAAATCTACATTAACTTTTTGCATCTCTTCATCATTTATTATTTTATATTTTTCCCAATCAACATTTCCAAATATCCATCTTTCTAAGGTCTCATTAACAATTTTTCCTATTTCTTTACCAATTTCAATAACTATAGGGTAGTGATCACTACCTATAGTTGATTCTCTTAATATTTTCCACTTACTAATCCCGGCCAAATTCTTTGAAACTAAAGTTAAATCTAACGCTGATTCTGATCCATTTCTAATATTAATTTTCATCCCTTCTCCATTATTAAGACAAACCAGATGTTTTCTATCCATTATTTCTTCCACCACTTCTCCATTTGCATCATTCCTATTACCCCACAAAGTACTATAAGCATTAAACAAATGAACTTTCTTCCTATATTTTTAAACATTTCCTCCATTTCATCTAAATCCAATTTTTTACACGGATTATAAAAATTTAATATTTTAATACTTTCTTTATTAATCAAATTTCCACAGATAACCATTCTAGTGAAGCTCCTTTTCCTAAAATCTATACTGTATTCCTTGTTTAATAAATATTACATCCTCCTCCTCCACTTTCTTGTTCCCTATCTCTTCTAATACTATTATACCCTCTTATGACAAAATCTAACTCTGGTTTAAGCCATGTTTCTTGAATACAAATAATATCTGGTTTATTTTCCAAATAGTTTAAATATCCTTAAATTTTGACCATTTACAACAAACTTCTTGCATTCCATTGTAAAATAAGCATTAAATTCTTCCTCCATCTTGCTTCCCATCTATTTCAAGCCTTTTATTTATCAACTCCCAACATAAATCCTTCACAGCTAAAAAATTTTCTGCACCTTTCACTATAATCTTGATTTTTTCAGTTTTCTGTTTCACTATTATTGTTTTCTACTGACTGCTGCTGAACACCATCATGTCGCCAAGCAGGAACGAACCATTTCATGCAGATCCAGGGGGGTGTTCAGGGCAAATATACATGTGTGCTTTTTAGTATAGAAGGTATTTAATTTTACTGATAAAAACAATTTAAAAAACACAACATAATTAATTTTGTAATTGACAGGGCCTCAATTTTCTTCTATTTCTAATAAGAAAAAAGAAAAACTATTTTGTGGAGGGCCCCCTGTCAGTCAGGGGCCCTTGGAATTGTCCTAACCTTCCCCCCTCTACATCCCTGACTAGGACAACTAGATAACAAGGTTCAAGTAGGCCAGTCACAAAAACAAATTTTGCTGAGTGATTAATTGTTTCAAAAATTATTGCGATAAAATAATATTGTTTGGAGACCTTATTACACTGATTTAATGGAAATGGCGTAATAATACATGCAATTTCCTGCCAAAGATAGATACACTTTATTTTCAAAAGAACACTTAACACTGGAACTGATAAAATTAACAAAACAACCAAAAAAATAAATAAAATGGATTCTCAGTTTCCATTAACAAAAATGTACTTGAATAAAAACTAAACAACATAAAACCAAAGTGTAAATAAATACTGCATTCAACTAAAAGAGTGCAGATTATTAAGTCTGTAAACCATATTGCCCTTCAGTAATCATTAGATTTAAATAGAGAAGATGGAACATCGACTACCTGATGCAATAGTTCACAATACACGATTGTTTTTGCCCCAATTTTCCCCTTCCGACAATCTTAGAACATTGATCGTTCTATGATTGTCACTTGCAATTTCAAAACCGATCATCCTGTAGTGTGTGTTATGGTACATGAATCTTACCACAGGGCCGCTTTCATTGGCTGATGCCCATTCTACATGGTCAGGTGTGTGGCGTCTCACAAACACGCTTCCTGTTAGCTAAGTACAGCATAAAGCAGCACTGATACAACTTCTACACCTTGAAGCCTGTCTGCTACACAGACATTAGCTAAATAGATCAATATGCAATGTGTACTGTATCTGACATACACTAAAGATTTTATTTTAGCAGAAAAGGCTTTGAACTAAACTGTTCCTCGTGTTAGCCTCTCTAGCACCAAGTACAGTTAGTCAATCGACCATCGCTGTGTTCAGGGAAGCGCTGATTAATAACGGAGAAATAAATATCAAACCTGGAAACTTGATATTGTAACGGACTGAATGTTATATATTTAACATAATCTATGCTGGTCTTGAGGGCGAGAGGCGGTTGCCACAGTAACAGATGTGCTTAAACCACAAAGACAGAGAGAGAATAAAAAGGTAGGAGTGGTTTTGAGTTGATCACCTGTTCAGGTTATTCAAAATTTAGACTTACTGTGTAAAACTTTCCAGCATAGACTTGTGTCACTTCCCCTTAGTGAAAAAGAATAAATAATTACATCAATACATTTTAAAGTATTTACTGACTACACTACAGTAGTGTTCAATACAATCTACATATTTAATTTACACTGTAATAATTTTATTGGCACACTTTATACCTAAAAGAATGATAGTTTTTAATGAGTTTTATTAACAGAATTGTTTGTGTAGGACCAAACATGTCTTCTTTTTTTCACTTTGTATATATTTTTAAGTGAAATATCTCAATCTGAAGTATTAGGGTATTAAGACAGATTATCTAATGAAATAAAAAAATATTTAGTTTGTTGAAATTCTTTCACGCAGTGTCTGTCAGAGTTGACAAATTATACTTTAACAAATATTTTTATCCTGAAAATGTAAGAAAAATATTTAGTTAATGTTTGACAATGACTGATTTAACAAAGTCGGTATTAAAAGATGAAATCTGAATTTAGATGTGTAAGGATCTGGGGTTGTGTGTGATTTCCAGTTAATTTAGTTCTTGTGCCGTTTTGGATGCCCATCATTGGTCCCAGCAGTCTTGTGTTTCCTTGATTATTTTTCTCTGTGTATTTATACTCACAGGTGTCTTAGTTTCCCTGCTGGAAAATATGAAACGATAGAGCATGTTATATTAGAATGTCATAAATATGAAAAAGAAAGTTTGAAAGTATTAAGGAAAAGGTAAATTTTTTAGATATTTTGAGGAAGAATTTGGGGAGTAAACATATACAAATAGTTATTTGATTTTTAAAGAAAACTAAATTATTTCATAGAATTTGATTTTAGTTGGTGTGTTTGTGAATGATATAGAGTTGCATATGTGTGTGTATAGGTAGGATATATTTTTATATACATATATATACATATGATAAATAGATAGACCATCACAAACCACATTCCATACCAGTAAGTGGGGGTAATGCTACTAACAGTTTGTTGCCAACTGCCAGTAAAACCAGTAAAGAAGAAGAAGTTTCCCTGCTGGACCCTTGTCATAGTATGTAGTTATCTGTATCTAGTACTCGTTGATTACCTGAGTTTCTTGACTTTTTTTCTTGTGAAACATCATTAAACTTATTATTTCCACTTCGTCCTGGGTCTGATCGCCGCCCCAATCCTCATTTAAAAACCACCTCATGACCAGATGTGTGTGATGTAATTAGAGTCCAACTGTTCTGTTTCTGGGCTCAGAGCTTTGTTAGAGAACCTTAGATAACAGACAGCACCATGAAGCCAAAGGAATACAACAGATAGAACAGGGAGTAAGATGTGGGTCAGAAGTCAAACACAAATGCTGACCAGACCTTTGAATTTGCTATTTCTACAACTGTTGAAAACTAAGGATCATATATCTTCCACTAGGTCACATCCAATCACAGTGGAATGCATGGAAATTCCTGAAAAGTGAAAATGACAAAAGAACCAGAAGAGCTAATTACAGATAAGCAGATGCAGCTGGGAAAGAGAGCGGGAAGGAACAAATGTGTCATGAGTTGATGGTGAGGCAGAAGACCCAGGATGAGATGAATAAGATGGTTTAATGATGAAAAAGTCCAGAAATCCAAAAACATACAAAGTCGAGGCAGCACAAAGGAGCAGATGTAGAAGCTCCCAGATAGTGACAACAGGTTCTGGACAAACACGACAAGGAACAAAGAACACAGGTGGGGTTAAATACACAGAGGGTAATCAAGAAGACAAGAAACACCTGGGAACAATCAAGGGGAGACAAGACAACACAGAGACACAGAAACTCAAAATAAACACAGAAGAGGAACAGATCCTGACAAAATGAGGAAATGAATAATAGTTGGTTTGGGGAGTAGAATGATAGACTGATGTAAGGTGGAAAAAACCGAAACAAAGAAATGGGAATTAATTCATTAGATTAATTCATTAGAATTAATCTAATGAAGCAAATCCAAAACACAAATATTGAGAAAAACTTAACCAACACAAGGTTTAAACTAAGAGGGCCAGATATAAAAAAAGAACAATGAAATTATTAAAATAGAAAATAACAAAATGTAATTGATCATAATCGCTATCAGGACTTGGGTTTCATACATAGAAGAGGACTATGATGAAGCAGCATCTTTCTCTCTCCCCTCTCTTTATCTCTGATAAGAACTCTGTTGTCTTTGTTTGGCTGTTTCTGCCAACAGAATAGGGTAGAACACTTGATGGGGTTTAGAGGGGGTGGGGAGGAATTTCCCCCAGGGAAACACCAGCCGCCATCTGTCGGTAAAGTGACACCATCAAGGGGACTCAAGTGTCCAGTCGGAGGACACTGGAAACCTGTGCAGTAAATACAAATTCAAACCTTATCACTAGAACCCTGACTTTCTATTTCTTGAGAAGAAATATATTTTGTTAACACATTTTATCGATATTTATTAAGGCAGCCGAGTGTTTGCATTTAGTTAAAAATGCAATGCAATGTAACAAAAGAAATCACTGAAAATATCAATAGATGGATGCCCCTTCCCTTATCACTGATTGGTAGGATCAACACCTACAAAATGAATATACTTCCAAAATATTGTATATTTTTCAGAATGTCCCCCTGCCACCTCCTGCCAACTGGTTTAATCATTTCAGGAAGTTAATTGTTGGGTTTTATGGCAAAATAAACGGCCCAGGGTTAGAATGTCGCTCTTACATTTACCTCACAATGAGGGAGGACTAAGGTGTCTGAATATGAAGTGGTATTACTGGACAGCCCAACTCAGGACTATTAGATATTACTTTAATGCCTCAATGGACAGAAATGGAATCTGAATCTGTAAGTCCACCTTTACTTTTATACATTTTTTCTGATTCAGTCCCAAGACTGTTGGGAAAAACGGTTAATCCTATTTTTAAAAACATGATTGAAATATGGCATGACATAAAGAAATTCACAAAAGAACCAATTATACTATCATAGTTTACTCCAATATGGTGAAACCAAGATTTTACTCCTGGAAGAGCAGATTCTGTATTTAAACAATGGGCCACAAAGGGAATAGTTAGAATTCATGATTTGAATCAAGCAAATTTGGCTAACATGATATCTTTTGAGGAACTCAGGTTTATTAAATATAAATAGAAAATACTTCTTTAAATACCTTCAGCTCAGAAGCTACATTAGGACAAAAAAACAATGATTTGACCAAGCCACCAAAGTCCCTGTTAGAAGAAATTGCTTTCAAAGATAGTGCAAGTAAAGGTGCGATTTCAGAATTCTATAACTTTGTGGTTTTGAATTCACCAGAGGACTCAACACTGAAACTGGACCTGGAAGTAAACCTGTCACTGGAGGATTGGCAGTCTGTCTGTACAAAGGCTCAGAAACAAACTGTTAACTCTCGCTTAAGGTTACTGCAGTACAAGTGGTTGATGTGAATCTATATTATACCAGTCAATTGAAATCGGTACAATCCTAATATACCAGATGTATGCACAAAATGTTTAGAAGAAAAAGGGACTTTGTTTCATTGTATCTGGGAATCTTTAGATGGACATGAATCCTGGCCAGGCAGTCACGTTTCTCAATTGCACTTCACCTTATTTGATTGAAGAAAACTTTTGGGTCCATCACAACGACAAATTGTGATGGGCTTATTTTTGTTATTTCAGACTTGGCTGTAGGATTATTTAACCCCTCATATGTCATGATAACACCACTGTCCTCATGTCTTTTGAAATACAATGTGTCAAAATTATGTCATTTCATACGTTTAGTGTATGGGACCCCCAAGAACTTTATTGTAACTTTCTTATGTAAAAATCAGAAAAGCTCCTAGGATTAATTCCAGGAATCTTCAACTGCATTCAATAATTCTCTGAAAATTTACAGATTTTCTGCATGTTATCATCCAACATAGCAAAAGAAAACAAGAAAAAATTATGCTTTGAAGTACCATCACAGAAACGTTATGTCTGTATAACATCAGCCTAATAAAAGATGACGAATTTTTTAAAAACTGTATTTAATATATGACCTTCATAAATCTTTTCCTGAGGGGAACATGTGGGAGCTTTAACTCTATGGAAAGATATTTAAAACATCTCAGATTTACCGCTGTGAGTTTTTTTCAAAGGAAAAAGAAGAACCAACTGACAACCAATTACTAACCTAATTTTATTTGGAAGCATCACATCTCTTAATGCCTGTCTTTCAAACAACTTTACACATTCGCAAGCGCACCCCCCCCACACACACCCACACATACATATATATAAGATACTATATGTAGTATCTTATTATTTTTGGGGTTTATTGTGAGGATTTTGTTTTGTGTCAATTTAGTTTCTGTGTTGTCTCGTCTGCCCTTGATTGCTCCCAGCTGTGTATTTATTTCCGTTTCCTGCTCCTTGTCGGATTCTTGTCTCTACTGTCGTATGTCCTCATTGTTTTCCTTTCGTGTACTGTTTACCAGTTGCTACCAGAGTCTGAGCTCCTTGCCTCTGCTCACCTGTGTTGCCTGGATTTCTGTACACTTCCTCATTAAAACCATCGTTATTGCATTAACCTGGTTCTACAGTTCTCCAGCTGTCAAACCCCCACCTTATGACATGTAAGACTTGCAGAGGATGTTGAACGCAACATGATCTTCTGATAGCAGTGTTGTATCCAGCATTTTTCGGGAGGATGGGTGGGTGGCTCATTTTGTCCGCCACTGGAGAGCAGTCTAGTGACACACCTGTCGATATTAAAGAAAGACACATTTTCTGAAAGCCCCACTTCTTGAAAATCATGTCATTTTGTTATAATTGTCTATCCCTGAAAAGAAAAAGATTTTGTCGCAGTTAAATTCGGCAGAAAGTTCTGCATGACAAGTCTGCAGACCGGCATGTATTTTCAGCCCTCACAACTTGCGTGTGCTTGAAAGTATTAGCTGATTTATAGACTCTGTTGCTGTAGGGGTTGTTGTTTGTACAGTCTCTCCGTCAGAGGGCTACTTGCTGCCCTCTGCCTCTCACCGTCGTGCTCTACTCAGCCCTCCCAGACTCGATTCAGCAACTAGGAAGCGCCGCGCGCAGTCTCAGCTACTGGCCCACCGTGCCTTCGGCCAGCGAACGGATTTGCGCTCGCGCCCCTAGTACTTTATCGCCCTGCGCGCTTTCAACCAGCCGCTCCGCGCGCAGATGTAAGACATCGGAGTTTTTCAGAAGGAGAAGACTTGCTATAGTTGTTACGGCTCCATGGAGGACCGCTGCTCCCCGGAAAATGAGAGGATGGAAGCGTGGCTGGACGACCACTTGGAGTTCACCCACTCATACTTTGTCAAGAAGGCATCAAGGTAAACATACGAAGCGCATGACAGAGTGGTCTCCTGTTCAGTGTGTGTGGGCTTCACTCTGACAATTCACCAGCCAATTCACAATCAGCTGCTCCTCTTAGTGATGCCTCCAGCACTGTAATCATTAACTTTTACTGCTGTTAGGGGCTGTTTTTCAGTGGTTAGTGTTGGATCGGTCCTTGGTGATAATTATACAAGCCTACATATGTGGGCCAATATCATAAATGAATGATATTTGTGTTATTGACACCAAAGAGCTGGAAAATCAGTCGGTTTACTTCTCGAACAGATCCGAGATCAGTCTTCCTGGAGACCTAAGAGCTACTGACTTTTAAATGCTTTTTATTGGCTTCAAGAGGTTTGCACACAGCAGGTTCTCTGCTGCTTTGACAAGTGGCATTTATTCCAGAGGTATTGATTCAGCCACACCTTCTATAGATGCATTAAGCTTTGTTTTGTTGGAAGAAAGGGAGTCTACCAGACTGAGTCTGATAAGATATTGTGATTTGATGCACTTAACTGACACAGACTTATGTTATAATTTCATTAATAGTATTTCAAACATTGCTGACATTTAGATTGACTGGATATTGGTACTTAATTATGATGCATGTTTTATGTCAATGATGTAAAAGTTTGATTAATGTGACATCACTGTTCAGACTGCAGCTTTGAAAACTATTGAAAATCTATCAGATTTAGTACCCCATATGAAAGTGACAGAGATTGGATCTTTTCTTTGGTTTAAAGCCAAAGCAAATAACTGTTCAGAAAACACCAAACCAAAAGGCAGCTGTTCAGGCTGCTGTAAAAAAGTGAGATTTGGGTCTTGTTTGGGGAAAAATATCGGATTTGGGTGCATTTGCCTCCTATGTACATATAGCCATAGTCACCCCACCCTCTCTAAACACACACATCGTTTTGCATGTACAGATGAGCCGAATATTATTTAAATTATGGGTGCACTTTTAAATTGACCCCCACTTAATTTCCTTAATTTTGGAAGAGCGGACGATACTTACACGAGAAATCCATCTTATCTACCAATCTCTACTTCCTCCTCAAAGCTCTGAAAATCAGCCACTGTCCCCATGTGCTCTGCTGTGAGTGAAGGCTGACTGACAGACCTGCCCACCAGGCCACTGTACCTGTGTGAATGACTGATAGATTGATCAGTGGGCAGATCTGCAAAGGAAGAGGTGACCTGCCATCCAAACTCAGTTCCACCAGTTCCATCTGGAGGAATGGGCCAGAACTCCAACCAGCTATTGGGAGAAGCTTCTGCAAGGAAACCCAAAATGTTTGACTCACATCATGCAGTTGCTACCAAATACTTAGGAGATGTATGTAAACTTCTAATTTTGAAGACATTAATCAACAAATTTCTGACATATTATTTTGCTCATTACTGTGGCATTAGTAAACAGAAATAATTTTGCTTGTCCTATCTGATCTCAAACAAGATAAGTTTGGTCTGATTTAACTTCAGGCAGTTATGGTAAAAAGGGTGGGCATGTCCCTTTATTCAGTGTATGTAAACTTCTGGTTTCAACTGGACCAGTAATTGGGATTTTTCCTTGTGTCTTTACTGTAAGTCATGAACATTTTTGTGTGAAGTCAGTGATATTCCTCAGTGATTTGTGTAAGAAGCCTGAATGAGGCAGGAAGTGGATGGCAGGATGACGTATGCATTATGACTTGTTAATGTCTGTTACATTAACACAATGAAATCGCATTTTAATGAAAGAACATTTACCTCTCTTTGGTCAGCCATTAACTAGGGGTCAGCATCCTCTGTAAAACTAGGTGCTACTTTAAGAATGCTGAGCATTATGAAGGGCTTCCCATTAAATACCAGGTTACAAAGTTGCACGTTTCGCATGATCCTGTCTCACAAAATGATTTTTCTCATCAAAGTTTGGTCATTATGAGTCCTGAATGTGACAGTGAATGCTTTGAGCTTATTGTCAAAAGTGTCTTCATTAAATGCCTCAGGAACGCCAGGAACATTTTAAAAGACTCACACCCTGGACACAATTTATTCCAACTGCTGCCATCTGGCTGCAGATACAGGAGCAATAAAACAAGGACAATCAGACTGAAGAACAGATTATACCTGGTAGCCATAAGGGCATGAAATGCCACCGAGTACCATTTATCACCCAATTTCTTCATAATCCATGTAATTTTATTGAATGACAAAGTTTATTATTATTATTATTATTATTATTATTATTATTATTATTATTATTATTATTATGAAATGGGCAGATTATGCACAAGAGTTGGTCCAGGTAACCCATGCAACAGCTCATGTCAGCGTCTGGAAACAGAGTGTCAGTAGATTCTCTTTGTGGCTCCATCTGAGCAACAGTTTGTTGCCTGGCTATTGCTATGCACAATGTGGAAGCTTACCTTAAACATGACGAGGCTTGCCGTTTCTTGCTGATATTTAATGTCAGAACTTGTTAGGATAATAGTTTTGATGACATTAAATGCTAGTCTACAACTAGCTAAGGGCTCAGTCTGACAAAAGCGGGCTTCCATTTTGTGCCATCGGTCCTTCTGACCAACACCTGCAGACAAGGCACATTTCGCCCCACAACATGGCACCCTGGGATAGGGGTGGTATATGGATGACATGCCACCCACATCAGAAACTGCCACTGCAGTCAAGCATGCCAGCAGCTGTTTATATTTAGGAAATAGGTTCTATATCATGTCCAAGCTGCATTTGTGTTTTTTAACTGGATTTGCATAATAAAGTTGAAAATCTGTGCAGTGTCAACAGCTTCTCTGTTCCTGTAATTTCCTCTTTTGTTGTCAAAGTTCTTTAATATCTACCTTAGCCAAGCCCTTCAAAGGAAATTCTCTGAATATTTCTTCATATTAGTTAGGTATAAAGATTTCTTGGAAGAGTTTCATTTGAATTAAATGTGCAAATACACCCTGCACATTTCTTGGTAAATAGCTGTGCACTATGCAGTCATTTTCCAGATGAGCTAACAACTTGTAATTGCTGATATATTCTTCAAGGTGATGTGTCTGTGCAGTGTTGGAGCTATCTACCATGTGCTTCAGATCCTGGATATTAAATATTCTATTCTATTACGATAATTTTGAACTGGACTTAACTGGTTTTGGCTGTTTTATGGTGATACAGTGAAGGACATCTCTTCTTGCAGTCTCCATCACTGAACAGGCATAGTTTCTACTGGTGGGGAAGGATGCTGGTCAGACCTGGCAGGCCCAAACATGCTGTGAGGGTCTGCTGGGAATGTCTGGTGGAATCCCCTGTGGGACGGAGCTTTAACTCCCATCTCGAAGAGAACTTTGAACACGTTCCGGTGGAGGTGGGGGACATCGAGTCTGAGTGGACCATGTTCCGTGCCTCCATTGTTGAGGCAGCTTATCGGAGCTGTGGCCGCAAGGTTGTCGGTGCCTGTCGGGGATGCCACCTTCTGTGGAAACTGTCAGGCTGAAGAAGGAATTCTATCAGGCCTTTATGGCCTGTGGGACTCCAGAAGCAGCTGATGGGTACCGGCGGGCGAAGCGGCATGCGGCTCAGGTGGTGGCAGAGGCAAGACCTCGGGTGTAGGAGGAGTTTGGAGAGGCCATGGAGAAAAACTTCCACACAGCTTAAATGCGATTCTGGTTCACTATCCGGCGTCTCAGGAGGGGGAAGCAGTGCAGCATGACACGACTACAATATTGCATAGACATTGGCGGCAGTGTTCAAAAAGGAGGACCTGAGGGTGTGCTCCAATTACAGGGGGTCACATTCTTAAGCCTGCCTGGCAAGGTCTATTCAGGGGTCCTGGAGAGGAGGGTCCATCGGCTAGTGAACCTCGGATTCAGAAAGAGCAGTGTGGTTTTCATCCTGGTTGTGGAACACTGGACCAGTTGTACACCCTCAGCAGGGTCCTGGAGGGTGCATGGGAGTTCGCCCAACCAGTCTACATGTGTTTTGTGGACTTGGAGAAGGCAGTGCAGCCTGTGGACTTTGAGAAGGCATTCAACCTTATCCCTCGGGGAGCCCTGTGGGGGGTTCCCGAGTATATGGGGTACCGGCTCTGTGATACGGGCTGTCAGGTCCCTGTATGACTGGTGTCAAGAGTCTGGTCCGCATTGCTGGCATTAAGTAGGGACCGCTTCCGTGAGGGTTGGACTCCGCCGGGCTGCCCTTTGTCAAAGATTTACCAGTCAAACTTTGTTCCTACCCTCATCCATGGTCGTGAGCTTTGGGTCATGACTGAAAGAACGAGATCACGAATACAAACAGCCGGAATGGTTTTCTCTGTTGGGTGTCTGGGCTCTCCCTTAGAGATAGGATGAGAAGCTCAGTCTGGACGCCATACATCAGGGGTGGGCACTCCTGGTCCTCGAGGGCCGGTGTCCTGCAACTTTGACATGTTTTTCTACTTCAACACACCTGAGTCAAATAATGAGGTCATTAGCAGGACTCTGGAGAACCTGACTGCACTTGGGAGGTGATTCAGTTATTGGATTCATACACGATATATATATCACAATATTTGTAAATGAGCTTCAAATGTTATTTTAAACTATAGACCCCTTGCAGCATAATTTCACCACACAAGTTTCCACCCCATTTCCTGCTAGACTTAAATGTAATCTCTATATGGAATAAAAAGGGATGGAGTGTTTGGCTATGAAGTGTCCACACTAAGACTAGATAACAAGGTCAGAAAAATATTTAAATTAAGAAAAAATAGCAATGGAGAAGGAAGTAGGTCAGTTGCTTGCTTGACTTTGACAAACGTAACATATGTGTTGGGGAATAAAGTGCTTTGGTTCATCTTAAAAATAAAAAAGGCGACCTACACACAAACTGACAGATCATCAGTAAAACAGGTGTTTAAATGAGCTAATCAGCCACCACTGTGTTAGCTTAGCCAGTAGCGGTGGTAGCTAATCTACCACAACAATCACTTATTTATTTATTATTTATTTAAAAATACATGTCAAGCCTAAAACCTCAAAACTGTAAGGAACTGAATGTTCTGTTCTATGTGGGGGCAATGTTTGAGTGTTTTTGGTACTGAACTCTGATACATAAAGTTGTGTTTTTGTCAGTTGCTATGGCAACAAGTCTGTGTGTAGCATAAAGCCAACACGGATAGCAAGAAAAAAAAAAGAATGAATAGTTTTGAGTTATTTTTCCCATTGCATAGCACTTAAATGAATCATACCTAAATCTCCAGGTTTAACTTTAACGGACTAGTTCTAATGCGGCAGCGTGGCTATAAATGGCATGTAATAGAACAGTCTTATTAGGTGGTGAAATAAATTTGTGGTTCAACTTTTTGTGGCAATAGTTTTATAATATGTTTCGTAAATTACCTCATTTGGTTCGACATTCTCCGTTTAAAATAGGAACCACTTCAAAATTTTTAATCCAGTGCTGTTTCTCTTCGGGACTACACTAGTTCGATTCCTCTTCAGTTACGTCTCATTCACGGCTTGCCTCAAGCTCTCTGTTATTTGTTTTCTCGGTGGAGCGTGATCAAGTTCACCTGTCTGCAGCAAACAGAAAGGGGCAGGACGGACTACTGGCAGACTCAGACCTTATGTGGAAATGGGACCATTGCACTCCAGAAGTGAAGGGGCGATATTTCCTGTATTATCCGCGGCCTCACATTTTTATTTCCTTTTGAAATCTGTGATATATTTTTAGCTTTGGGAAGGAGTTTCACTCTCAGCATGTATTTGAACTTTTCTCTTTTATTTACTTCAGTGCAACTCACAGTTTTGAACAAATTCTGTAGCTTTTGGTGTATTTCAAAATCTGCTCCTTAGTCGCATCTTTTCAGGGTCTATTGCTGGCTCTAGTGGCATGGAGATGGTAACACAACTAATCTAATTACATTACTAAATCAGAATAGCACAAAGTCTTTATTGTTAATTCTGGCATTAAAATATAAATTCCCTCACAAAAGAACTTTTCATCTCCTCTGCTAATTTGGTCACATGAGCTGCAGACTAACAGACAATCTTTTAAGAATACTTTCAGTGGCAGGTATAATAGCAGGTAAATAGTAGTGAAACCAAAAACAACTGTGTTTCAACTGTTTGCTGAAAGAACATGAAAGATCGCAAGAAATATTTTAGCAGAGAGCATCCATCCTCACTTTTTGTCAGTTTGAACTTCTGAGCTCATGAAGGTGTTTCAGTGATCATCTATTAGAAGTCATTTATTGACAGTGCAATAATTATTCTTAACCAAACTAAATAACATTTACCTATAGCGTGCTAAGTGTTTTGCTCTATTCACAAACTGTTTGTGATTCTATGAATATGATTTATCGTTTTAGAGTCGAAGGAAAATTACCACGTTGATAGACGAAATAGTTTCATCTTATTTTTCCCTATACATAAGACTCACAAACAAAAAGTCTTTTAGAATAATATACATGCCACAGTAAAAACCAAACTGAATATTTGGAGCTGTTCCTCTACAGTGGCGAGAACAAGTATTTGATACACTGTTGATTTTTCAGGTTTTCCCACTTGCAAAGCTTGAAGAAGACTGTAATTTTTATCATAGGTACTCTTCAACTGTGAGTGATGGAATCTAAAACAAAAATCCAGAAAAATACAATGTATGATTTTTAAATAATTAATTTCCATTTTATTGTGTTAAATAAGTATTTGATACACCAGAAAAAATAAACTTAATATTTGGTACAGAAACCTTTGTTTGCGATTACAGAGATCAGACGTTTCCTGTAGTTCTTGACCAGGTTTGCACACACTGCAGCAGGGATTTTGGCCCACTCCTCCATACAGATCTCCTCCAGAGCCTTCAGGTTTCGGGGCTGTCGCTGGGCCACACGGACTTTAAGCTCCCTCCAAAGATTTTCTATTGGATTTAGGTCTGGAGACTGACTAGGCCACTCCAGGACCTTAAGATGTTTCCTACGGAGCCACTCTTTAGTTGCCCTGGCTGTGTGTTTTGGGTCGTTATCATGCTGGAAGACCCAGCCACGACCCATCTTCAGTGCTCTTACTGAGGGAAGGAGGTTGTTGGCCAAAATCTCACGATACATGGCCCCATCCATCCTTCCTACAATATGGTGCAGTTGTCCTGTCCCCTTTGCAGAAAAGCATCTCCAAAGAATGATGTTTCCACCGCCATGCTTCACGGTTGGGATGGTGTTCTTGGGGTTGTACTCATCATTCTTCTTCCTCCAAACATGACAAGTGGAGTTTAAACCAAAAAGTTCTATTTTTGTCTCATCAGACCACGACCTTCTCCCATTCCTCCTCTGGATCTTTCAGATGGTCATTTGCAAACATCAGACGGGCTTTGACATGCGTTGGCTTGAGGAAGGGCACCTTGCGTGCACTGCAGGATTTTAATCCTTGACGGCGTAGAGTGTTACTGATTGTTTTCTTTGAGACTGTGGTCCCAGCTCTATTCAGGTCATTGACCAGGTCCTGCCGTGTATTTCTGGGCTCATTCCTCACCTTCCTCAAGATCAATGATGCTCCACGAGATGAGATCTTGCATGGCGCCCCAGACCGAGGGACATTTTCCGTTATTTTGTATTTCTTCCATTTTCTAATAATTGCACCAACTGTTGTTGCCTTCTCACCAAGCTGCTTGCCTATTGTCCTGTAGCCCATCCCAGCCTTGTGCAGGTCTACAATTTTATCCCTGATGTCCTTACACAGCTCTCTGGTCTTGGGCATTGTGGAGATGCTGGAGTCTGATTGATTGAGTGTGTGGACAGGTGTCTTTTATACAGGTAACGAGTTCAAACAGGTGCAGTTAATACAGGTAATGAGTGGAGAACAGGAGGGCTTCTTAAAGAAGAACTAACATGTCTGTGAGAGCCAAAATTCTTACTGGTTGATAGATGATCAAATACTTATTTCACACAATAAAATGGAAATTAATTATTTAAAAATCATACATTGTATTTTTCTGGATTTTTGTTTTAGATTCCATCACTCACAGTTGAAGAGTACCTATGATAAAAATTACAGTCTTCTTCAAGCTTTGCAAGTGGGAAAACCTGAAAAATCAACAGTGTATCAAATACTTGTTCTCCCCACTGTATATCTCAATTTTGGGAATCTGTTTTTGACTCACTTTCTGTGATGGCCTCAACCACAGTACAGCTTTTCCCACTCACTGCTGTATTTGAGCTAAGGGCTCCTGTTTAACAAACTTGGTTGTAAAAACCTGGATTGTTATTCTTCTCTGAACCAAATTCATTTGTTTGTTATTGACTTTTGCTCAGTTAAATTTCTTGCGTCTACATTGCAAATGGTATTTTTATTATAGATGATCATGTTGCTTTTTATGTAGGACCAAAAACTGACGTCATAAGGAATAAAAGCATACATATATATTTAGTTTTTGTACATGAGTTGCCATCAAGAAATGTATATATTTTCTTTTTAATTTCCCCTGAACATGAGATTTTTCAGGAAAAGTAGATATTCTGTTTCATCTTTTCCTTATACAAGCCCTCCTTATTTTGTCTTTGCCTCCTGTCCTTTTTCTACATGTCTTTTTTCTACTAATCAATCAATCAATCAAATTTTATTTGTATAGCACATTTCAGCAGCAAGGCATTTCAAAGTGCTTTACATCAAATCAAACACAGAAACACAATGCAACATAGAATCAACAATCAAAACATTAAGTCAAGTTCCATCATTAAATTTGTAATTGATTACGTTTCATTGAATACAAACCTAAACAAGTGGGTTTTTAGTCGAGATTTAAAGGAAGTCAGTGTTTCAGCTGTTTTACAGTTTTCTGGAAGTTTGTTCCAAATTTGTGGTGCATAGATGCTGAATGTTGCTTCTCCTCGTTTGGTTCTGGTTCTGGGGATGCAGAGCAGGGCCTGATCACTGGTTTTTAGTTGTACAGTGAATTTGATGGCGAAAGCTTATTATTTGAACAACAATTTGTACTTGATGGTTGTGATATTGGCATTTAAACCATCGTAAGTAGAAAAACTTGCGATATATTGAGTATATTCGATACATCGCCCAGCCCTAATTGGTGTTTGTGTTACTTTTATTTATTTTTTAAAATGTATTTCTGATTTTTAACACAACAATGAATGCCATGTATAGACATTAAAAATATGACATTAAAGAGTAATTTGAATAATAAACTCGAACCAATAAATGACAAAATAAAAACCAAAGAGAAAACAAAGCACACAAAAAAACTAGCCAGTATTTTCATATCACAGTAGGTGGATAAAATGTAAATAACTAAAGAACTAACAGAGGTTACAGAAAATAAACAAAATATAAATTAACTAAACAGAAAGAAAAATCTATTATATTTTGTGCTTCTATAATTGTTATAAGAGTTAGGTAAAGGATGTACGCTGTTGTTGTACAGAAAGTGAGGGGAGAACCACTCATTAGGTCACATCAAGCATCAAAGACATGGCATGATACACAAATGGTGACCAGATTCTTGAAAATGTGATTTAAGAACCTTTGAGAGAATACCTATTTTTTTGTTTTATGAAAGAAAGGACATCTTTTATCCAGTGAGTGTGTGTGTGTGTGTGGGAGAGGATTCTTCCAATGCGTCATCTTACTAGGAGTGTGAGAAACCCACAAGGTCAGCAAGATGGGGTGGCAGTAATTGTTTTTTTCAGAGAACCCCAAATAAAGCAGTGAGTGGGAAAGGCTGTGCTGTGGTCGAGGTGATTACAGAAAGTGAGTCAAAAACAGATTCCCAAAATTGAGATATAGAGGAACAGGTCCAAAGCATATGGCTGAGAGTGGCTGGGCCCAAACCACACTTCACACAGCTTGAATCCACATCCGGAAAGATTCAAACTGGTTTACTTTTATACCAGTGTACTCTATGGACTACTTTACACTGAGTAATTCTGTGTTGGGCACAAATTGATGAAGACGGAATACATTTTAGAATAGTTTGCCACATTTCATCATCAATCTCTATGTTAAAATCATCAGACCAAGTAATGTGAAGATGAATAGGCCTAAGAGGCAAATTGGACATGAAGAAGGTTGCATATTTTTGATATTCCATCCTTTGGAGTGGGACTGACCTCTAGCAGTCCATCAGCCTTTTTGGAGGCAGGAATGATCAGAGAATGAAGAGCACGAATAAAGTCCCTAACTTGTAGGAATCTAAAAAACTGGCCTGCCAGTAGGTTAAAATCTGAAGATAAGTGCTTTTTTCTTTTTTTGAAGATCAAAGCGTTTCCCTGTCTTTCGAATAAAAGACCATGTGGCTTTTCAACACTTAAAAAATCTCATCATTGACTGAAGGTGGAAATAGAGGTTTAAAATTTAGTGGTGATAAAAGAGGTATTGTCTGGATCCCAAATTATGGCATAATTGGAGCACATATACTAAGGCAGTTCTTAACAATTACATGGTTAGTATGATGTTGGGGAAGGCATAAAAGAGAGTAAAGAAGCAGAGCTACATGAGGCTTCCTCTATTGGTAATCATTTTGTATCACTTTGGCCGCCATGCATAACGTCTGTTGTTGAGACCAAACATTTGATCACTTCATCTTATTCCACATTGAAGCTGGCTTGTCCAATTGTGTTGTTCCATACCTCAAGCAACTTGTGCGTGCAGAAAAGGCTTCTGTTCTCATGTATAGCTTCATCCGGGAGTTCACCTCCTGGATGACTGAGCTTCTCACCCTATCTCTAAGGGAGAGCCCAGACACCCTACGGAGAAAACCATTTCGGCTGCTTGTATCCATGATCTTGTTCTTTCGGTCATGACCCAAAGCTCATGACCATATGAGGGTGGGAACGTAGATTGACCAGTAAATCAAGAGCAAGGTAAATGCCTGCTAATGAATGGCATTTACTGTTGATGGTGTCTATAAATCAGATCTTGAAATTAACAATGTTAAAAAAAGAAAAAAAAAAGCTAAAAATTATATGCTGATTTTAATTTAATAATAGGTGCAACATACAGGCTACTTAGTTGTTGTGATTAAGACAATTAATCACCTTAAATAAGGTGATCATTTTCAAGTTGTTTTCCGGATTGACTTCTCTTTAAGCTCCAATCAATAGCATGTAAAGTAGCTTTGCATCTAGGTGTTTCCACTTCCTAAGCTGTGGACGACAAGAAAATATGCAGTCAAATGTTTCACAAATAATTTGTTCCACAGAATAATCCACAAATACTGAATCGCAAAAACAGGTGGGAATCCACTGTATTGTATAAGCATGATTGCTCTATGTGGATACTAAAGTCGACCCATCTATTCTAGAAGTTGTAAGGGACACTAGGGTCAGACGGTAAGCACCGGCATCTCTACAATAATACTGTGACTCTTTCTCACTAAGAAACTTTCAAGCCTTTCAATGGATGGAGGGACAATATTATTTCAGCAGTGAGTTTTGGATATTCCGATATCCTTCCAGTTGGATGTGCCAAAAATATTAAAATAATTGGAACTTGTAGGCCCCTTAGTCAGCCCTTTAATTGCAGTAGTAGTAGTACTTATGACTTGGCTCTGGGCTCAGGTCTAATGTCTGAACTCCTCAACCCTCCCACTCACCAAACTAAACTCATGACCATTATCCTCTTTTGTCAGAGCACAGTTCTTATAATTACTTTGAGTTCCAGCCAAATATGTTGCATAGTAATACATGTTCTTTTCTGTGTCCACAGGGAAATGGTGAATGCCTGGTTTGCTGAGCGTGCTCATACCATCCAGCCACCTGTCCCTAAAGAAAACTATTCCCAGCAGCGAACCCACCAGTCCTCCTTAGATCTTTGCTCTTCTTCTAACTTCACCACCCTCTTGGACAACTGCTGCCCCTCCCCTGCCACCGTACCTAGCCCAGCTCCTGGTACCCCAACTCGCAAAATCTCAGCTTCAGAATTTGACCGCCCACTAAGACCCATTGTGGTCAAAGACTCTGAGGGGTCCCTCACATTTCTGAGTGACTCGGAACGGGAACCCATCCCTCTCTGTGGTTCGGTGATGGGAGAGGGTGGTGGTGATGATGGGAATGGCAGGGAGGTTGACCGCTGCACCAGAATGCTGGAGCTAGTAAAGGAAGTATCAAGTTATCTGGATGTGACAGCGCTCTGCCATAAGATCTTCCTACACATCAATGAGCTGATCACTGCAGACCGATACTCACTCTTTCTGGTAGGAACCTTTGACTGTTGCTCTTAAGTTAAGTTTACTTAAGTTAACTAAGTATAGAAAAAGATAGATTAATACAAGCTCACGCTTATTTCACTCTAACACCTTATTTTTAACTGAATCCCAAAACCTGGAACCACCTTCAGAATGAATTCAAAAGTTTTAAATCCAATGATTTTATTGCCACAAAAGCACAGATTGTAATATTTTTGTATTGGGATGTAACATTGCTAACCTACTGTGCAGTGCAGGTTATCCACGAATGTTTAGCCCGGTTTTCCCCAGAAAACTTGCTAAGGTGGTCCACTGGTGGTACCACCGTTCTTTTGTATAAAAAGATGTTAAGCTGGCAGAAAATGTAAAATTTTACTGGGTATTTATGTTACTGGCAAACATTGTTGACAATACGCAAACCCACAAACACAGCAAATCAAAAATGCTATAAATATCATTTTAACACAGACCACAGATATACAAATTTAACATTTGTTTCTTAAAAATTTTACTGCCACAATTTTAGTTGACATGTTTTATTTTGTATTATTTATATTTTTGTTATTACGACTCCTATTTTGAAAGGTTAAAGTAGGAGTGGAATCCAGCATGTTGCTAGGGAACCAGAGAAAGAAGATGCGATATAAAAGCACAGCTTTAACAAGTGGCTGTAAAAGGGTAATTTAAGTTTAAGAATTTATTTAATAACCTCATTTCTACCTCGAAAGGAAGGGTCAGCTAGCGAGGTATGTTTATATGTATTTATGTAATTTTTTATATTGTTATTTTCATTATTGACACCGTCTCACTTAAATTTATGTTGTATTTTAGTTTGACGGTGGTGTTGGTGTCAGAGAAACAAAGTGAAATTGTAACAAGAGCAACTTTAAATATTGACATTAAAGCTGACTTCAGTTCAACAAACTCTTCATTGCTATTAAGAAGAAGAGGTGGAAGTGACAAAAAATATAAGTGCTGTTGAATTTGATTTAGTGGTTTTAGCAAAGATAAAATAAAAGATTTCAAATGATACATGTTTAATATTTACATTTAAAATTTTAAGGAGCTGGCAAGTTTACTTTGTAAAAATTCAAAGAACAATCTTTGTGGTTAGATTGTTTTGTTACCACAGCTACAGTCTGATGCTGTGAGTTTAATATTTAAGATTGAACTCTGTTTGTTCACAAATACATCTCAGTAAATTATAATTATCACTGATTGCTTTTAAGGTTGGTTAATTAAACAAGGCCCCTTTTCCCAGAATTTAATAAAGCTGTGCAATCCGCACCAAGGTAAACTTCAGAGATCAAACTGGACAGCATGTTCCTGCATATTTAACTATGCTCACATGTTCTGGGTTATATTTTCTGATTTCTTGAAAAAGGGCATAATAACGTAAAGATAATACCTCAAATTTCAACCTTCTGCAAACAAAAATCTAGGTTTCACTTCAGCTGCATCTTGTACTGGTACTGAAACATTTCATGGAATTGTTGAAGAAACATCACATCCAAGGAATTTACTCAATCATTTACTTCAACATTTAGCATTCTAGTTGTGTAGTCAAAACCTTTTTAAGAAAAGGCTTGTTTATTTAAATAAATATGTGAATATTCATCTAAGTAAGGTCATAAGATTCCTAAGAATTGCTTAAGAAAAATTTGTTTAAAAATGCACTGGGCAGGGTTCTGTGATTCAGAATATATTATTCACTCAGACACGGCCTATTACTTTAACCCAATATACTTGTGTTGCTTTTCATGGGTTTGGTTTGGAGATTAGTGTAGATGCTTTGTTTAAACATTTTCTTGATTACATTGTTTTTGTTGACACAATTAATAAGAAACAAACATGACATTTCAAATAGTTTCACTCTCTGTAACTATTTCTGTTCCAATTCTGTCAAAAATAGTTTTCCTTCCAACCTGTTTTGTCACACTAAAGTTACGAGCTTTAAAGTATTCCATTAGAATTTTATAAGATCGATCAACCCACAGGAGTAGCTAATTGTTAAGCAGAAGGAAAATTCTGCATGATTTTTACACAATGTGCATATATGTTCAGCCCGCTTTATTAAATACCCACCGCAACTCAAGACCAGGGTCTTTAGCTGTTAGGGTGGATGGCCTACTCTGGGTCAGGGGTGGGGTCTTGTCCTACTTCTTTATAAAATAGGGCAGAAATTTATGATTACTTAAGTAATCAATTACTTTATCAATTATTGAACAACTAATCAATTAATCTGATTAATTTAAGACTTTTCATTGAAATATTGAAGCTTATTTTACACAATGTTAAAAGCACATTAAAAGATGAAAATGAAGAAGTCTATCAATCAATCAAGTTTATTTGTGTTGCACGTCGCCTACAAATAAAAAAAAGTTATGAAAACACCATAAAGTTAACAATTGAGAAACCAATAAAATACATTTTGATGCGTGCCATCATCAAGATCATTAATATGTAACAGAGCAGGTTACATAATCACAGGAACTTGAGGTAAGGTTTTTACTTTATCGTGGTACTAAACCGCTAAGTGATTTATTAACTAACAATGTTTTAAAGTCTTTGACCTACAGGGAGCCAGTGGGAGGATGTTAGAACTGAGTGGTGTGCTCTATCTTCCTGGTATTAGTGTGAACGCCATCAGCAGCGCTCTGGATCAGTTGCAGCTGGAGGATTGAGTTTTTTTATTTATTTATTTTTTGGCAGACTTGAGAAGACACTGATCTGGTTGAGACATTAATGTTTTAATCCTGAAGGCTGACTTTGTTTCTGTCTTTATGTGACTCTTTATGTGACTCTTAATGTTCAGGTTTGAGTCCATCATTATACCTAGATTTTGGTCCTGATCTCTAGTTTTTAACTGGAATAAATGAAGCTGTGTGCTGACTCTAGATCCTTCCCTTTTAGATCCAAAAATAAGAAGTTCTGTTTTGTTTCTGTTCTATTCAGCTGGAGAAAGTTATGGCAGATCCACATATTTATCTGTTCTAAGCATTTGTTCAGCGCTAGTGGGAGCATATAGATATTGAATAAAAGGAGTCCTAGGATAGAACCTTGGGGTACCCTACATGTTCGTCATGATTGTTCTTGGTACTTTTTTGACCCACATGCAAACACTTAGAAGAAGGAAGCAGAATTCAGAAAAGTTTATTTAAAAATAAAGATCTGAATGTGGCGTTATGATCAGGTAGATCAAAGTCAGCAGGAAGCTCTTTGGGTTCAGCAGGGAGATACTGGCAGCTCTGGGAAGCTAGCTCCGGTGGAATAGGATGGTGAAGACCAACCATGGCATTGTTTGTAAGCGCCAATAGTTCATCCCACGAATACGCAAATCTATTAATGCTGGCTTGCATTAGCAGATTTAAAAAATAATCCACACAAGAAAAAGCTTATCACATTCACGCAGCACAGACCAGTGAGCAACAAATGTGCAGCCTCAGTCGCGCAGTCGCAATACTGGCTCAGAATTGACGTCAAGAGGAGCCAGTTGAGGTGGCTCGGGTATCTGGTCAGGATGCCTCCTGGACGCCTCCCTGGTGAGGTGGTCTGGGCACATCCCACCGGGAGGAGGCCCCAGGGAAGACCTAGCACATACCAGAGGGACGATGTTTCTTGGATGGCCTGGGAACGCCTTGAGATTCCCCCATCGGAGCTGGAACAAGGAACCAGTGGCTGGGAGAGGGAAGTCTAAGCCTCCCTTCTGAAGCTGCTACCCCCGCAACCTGACCCCGGATCAAGCGGAAGAAAATGGATGGATGTATGGATGTTGCATGAGTTTAACAACAGCCCAAAAAAGTTACAAAGAAATATCCAAAATCTGTAGTTCAGACTGGAGCTGATTCTACGCTGCAGGAGCCAAGACACTGCATGCTGCCTTCACGTGGAACATGCAAAAGAAAAAATTATATTATTGATGATTAGATCATTCATATACCTGCTATACACTTATTGCATCACTGAGTGTTGTTATTATTATATCATATTATATCTTTAATATAGAATATATTTATTGGCCTGTCAATTTGTTGGCGCCGAATTCCTTAATTTTGGGTGATCGGTTATCAGCCAATACTTACATCTGAAGCCGATTTTATCCTCTGATAAGATCGGTTTAAACCTCAACAAAGTTTTAAAAATTAGCCTCTGTCCTATTCTGCTCTTCAGTGAGCGGTTTGATTGACAGACCAGCCCACCAGATCACGCACATTTGCAGTTAACAATATTCACTGCACTGTTGGTAACTCAGTGACTTTCTTGCAATATGTAGGGACATTTCGGTCATAAAGAAAAATTGGTAACAACCAAAATTAAAACCAGCAGGTCAAGCGTTTTAAAGATTGGCAATTGGCCAGAAACTGCAATCAGTGCAGCCCTACTTAAGATGGAATACAGACACATATATTTATGACATACTTTGATTAAATTAATTTCTCATAGGTTTAATTACAATAGACAAAAGTTAAAAGTCTTTCTCGTATGAGAATGTCGACCAGTTCTGGGCTGAGTCTGAGACTTTAAATAATTTTAATAGAAATTTCACATAGCTTAGACATTTAAGTAAAAATAATGTTTCATTAGCCACAAATCATCAGCAGCAAACCAGCATACAATTCACAATGATTTGTATGCTCACTGTGAGCATAGAAACAGGTAGCAGGTGCTATCTGCTACCTGTTTGGAACAGGTAGCAGATAGACGCCTGCTACCTGTTACAAACCTTAAAGCACAATGACAGACAGCATTCAAAGTCTCAAGGCATTTGGTTGAAGCATTAGTATGCAAAACATCGCCATAATACAGGAGTGGTAAGAATATTACTGATATCAATTTTTTCCAGCTTTGAGGATCCATTACAATAATAAAATCCATTCTTCATTTTTAGTGTCTGTAATAAATCTTCAATGTGTTTTTCAAAAGAAAGTTCTCTATCTGAAATAAGACCAAGATATTTATAATTACTGACAAACTCAATTTTGTGCACCTAGAGTAGCATCCCTGAACGGGGACATGGATTTTAGTGCAATATCATGAGATGAGAGCCAGACCTTTTGAACAGGAGTATACTGGGGTGCAGGAGTCCTTTTATGGTTGGCAAAAAGGCCTTTTTGTCCTGCGCCATAATTCGGGATATTTACAGGAAAATACTAATATGGGAGCACAGCGGGAAAGGGGGATAAAAAACAGTAGTTTCCTAGCTGAAATGGGAGACTCGACAGGTATGGCTTGTGGAGAGATGGCATACCTCTCATCATAGGTATGCCATCTACCTGTGGAGATGGCATACATGTGGAAGACGAGAGCAATAGTGTGACTTGTATTTGAATGGGAGGACAACTTTGAGGTGTGAAAACAGTGACTGAGATATGCTCGGATTGAGGTTGGGACATTGGTCCAGTTGGTAAGTCTGGTTCCTGGATCAGTTTAATCTCAAATGGTTTGGCCCACAATGTTTTCAATGTCCCATGAGAGGGCACCCACAGTACATGTGGGAACAATTGGCACTGGAATCATTTCTGTGTCATCAATAGAGTACTGACAAGAGAACATTTGGTTTTACAAACCTTTTCATTCAGGAGTAAAGGCTTACTCCTGGACGGTATGAAATGGGCAAGTTCAAATGTGAGAAGAACAAGTACCTATAGAATTGATGTGAATTAAGTCTCTTGGCAGATTGTAAATAAAATCAGTTTTTATAATCTGTCTGAACCACCACAGGATGCAGGGCTCACTCCAACCCATGGCACCACTCCTCCAGACCCATCTTAATGACCAAGATCTCACAACCCCCCAGATCATAGTTTTGTTCTGGGAGAGACTGTCTATCAGAGAAAAAATTGCAAGGATTAAGCTTTTGGTCTGTCTCAGAATATTGCAATAAAACAGCTCCAACTCCTGTTTCAGAAGCATCCCTCTCTCCACAAACTGCTTTTGGGAATCGGGCTGAATGATTGTGTGCTTGTTTTTCCAGGTGGGTGAAGACAGCTCCAACAGGAAGTTTTTGGTCAGCCGGCTGTTTGATGTTGCTGAAGGATCCACATTGGAAGAATCATCCACCAGCTGCATCCGACTAGAATGGAACAAGGGGATAGTGGGGCATGTAGCTTCCACAGGACAGCTGCTCAATATCAAGAATGCATATGAGGTGAAGTCTGTGCTTTTTTTGTAATGTGTGGTTATTTTTTACCATGGTTTATGAGTTTGTGTCTGTGTTCTAATAGTTGGATTTGCTTTGGGATCAATTAGTTGTTCTTGCTGACAGAGTAAAGGTCTTGACCACAGCTCACAAGAGACTAAACCAATGAAAGTGAAATTTCGTCAAAGGGCTCATTTGAAGGCTTTATCCTTACTATACACACAAATACACACACACACTTATTTGCTACTATAATGACCATTTTAGTAAAGTGATCTACATGGTCATATTTCTCCAGCTACCAATTGAAAAAAAAACTATTTACAATGACACTATCCATCCATCCTTGTTGTGTCGTAATTTTCTATTTTGTCTGTCAGTATGTCTATCTCTCTGTCTGACTGACTAATAACACTAACGAAAAAAGAGCAATTTACAAAATACATCCGTGGGTCCATCCATTCATTGTCCATTTATCCATGAATTGTCCATCCGTTCAACATCCATCCATCTATCCATCCATCCTTCTATTGCCTGACCATCCATTCCACCATGTCGTTAGTTCATGTCGTCGGTCCATGTCGTTAGTTCATGTCGTCGGTCCATGTCGTTAGTTCATGTCGTCGGTCCATGTCGTTAGTTCATGTCGTCGGTCCATGTCGTTAGTTCATGACGTTAGTTCATGTCGTTAGTTCATGTCGTCGGTCCATGTCGTTAGTTCATGTCGTTAGTTCATGTCGTTAGTTCATGTCGTTAGTTCATGTCGTCGGTCCATGTCGTTAGTTCATGTCGTTAGTTCATGTCGTCGGTCCATGTCGTTAGTTCATGTCGTCGGTCCATGTCGTTAGTTCATGTCGTTAGTTCATGTCGTCGGTCCATGTCGTTAGTTCATGTCGTTAGTTCATGTCGTTAGTTCATGTCGTTAGTTCATGTCCATGTCGTTAGTTCATGTCGCCGGTCCATGTCGTTAGTTCATGTCGTTAGTTCGCGTCGTTAGTTCATGTCGTTAGTTCATGTCCATGTCGCGTTCATGTCGTTAGTTCATTGTCGTTAGTTCATGTCGTTAGTTCATGTCGTTAGTTCATGTCGTTAGTTCATGTCGTTAGTTCATGTCGTCGGTCCATGTCGTTAGTTCATGTCGTTAGTTCATGTCGTTAGTTCATGTCATTAGTTCATGTCGTCGGTCCATGTCGTTAGTTCATGTCGTCGGTCCATGTCGTTAGTTCATGTCGTTAGTTCATGTCGTCGGTCCATGTCGTTAGTTCATGTCGTTAGTTCATGTCGTTAGTTCATGTCGTTAGTTCATGTCGTCGGTCCATGTCGTTAGTTCATGTCGTTAGTTCATGTCGTTAGTTCATGTCGTTAGTTCATGTCGTCGGTCCATGTCGTTAGTTCATGTCGTTAGTTCATGTCGTTAGTTCATGTCGTTAGTTCATGTCGCTAGTTCATGTCGTCGGTCCATGTCGTTAGTTCATGTCGTTAGTTCATGTCGTTAGTTCATGTCGTTAGTTCATGTCGTTAGTTCATGTCGTTAGTTCATGTCGTTAGTTCATGTCGTTAGTTCATGTCGTTGGTTCATGTCGTCGGTCCATGTCGTTAGTTCATGTCGTTAGTTCATGTCGTTAGTTCATGTCGTTAGTTCATGTCGTTAGTTCATGTCGTTAGTTCATGTCGTTAGTTCATGTCGTTAGTTCATGTCGTTAGTCCATGTCGTTAGTTCATGTCGTTAGTTCATGTCGTTAGTCCATGTCGTTAGTTCATGTCGTCGGTCCATGTCGTTAGTTCATGTCGTTAGTTCATGTCGTTAGTTCATGTCGTTAGTTCATGTCGTTAGTCCATGTCGTTAGTCCATGTCGTTAGTTCATGTCGTTAGTTCATGTCGTTAGTCCATGTCGTTAGTTCATGTCGTTAGTTCATGTCCTTAGTCCATGTCGTTAGTTCATGTCGTCGGTCCATGTTTTTGGTCAGTGCTGCTGTTGCCTGTTCTCTTCATCCATAAATAAGTGATCAAAATATTTATATAAAATATTAATGTTTTCAAAATGCTTACATTTCTACCTTGTATTTTCTTCAGGCATCTTCCGTTCCCTCCCACTCTTTCCTCAAATGCTCACAGGTTCATTTTGGGACTGTCAACAATTGTCCAAACCAAACATTCCTGACAAACAAATTAAATAAATGCCTTGCCTTGTAACTAACTGACACAAAAAAGTGGTAATTAGTTTTACACAAGCCACTCTATTAAATTTTTAAGTCATATTCAATATTTTAAATAATTTTAATATTAAATAATATGATGTTTTCTTCAATAGCTTCCAAGTGATTTTGAGCCCATTGACTCAAAATCAGTGTGAAATTCCTCTACTAAACTGTATATATGAGGGAGACTCATTCTTACTCCATTTCAACCCATTTTATATTTTTTAGCAATTGTTAATAAATTTTGATAATTTTTTGTCAAAATTTATATTGTCAAATTCTTCAAAATTTAGTAAACTGCTAAAAAAATATGAAAAGGGTAAAAATTGAGTGAGAATGAGGGTGTCTCATTCACACACTTTAGTAGAACATTTTCACACTGATTTTGAGTCAATATGTCACATATCCCAGAAGCTATTGAAGAAAAATACAAAATTTTAACTAAAAAAAAGTCAAAAATTAAAAATGAGCTAAAATGGAATAAAAATGTGCCTTTGTGCTTTTCTGCAGATGAATTGACAAGATGACAATGAGTAATAACCATGACACAGCTAGAGACATAACATACGGAACATCTACATGCAACATCAACATAACCATAAAGTCTGTCTAATCGTGGTTAATAAAAGCATTTGACGACAAGTGAATTCAGCAGCGCTTCGCTTTCAGAGATGGTGGGGAATACGTCCAACTTTTATCGTCACTTTGAAAGAAAAGTAAGCTCTGTGGAAGTTATGTTGGCTAGCTGAACAGGACAAACCTGTTGCATGCATGGCCGATGATAAAAGCTTTTACTTGCTGCGGTTATTGTGCGGAGGTGTTGACTCCTGTGTCACACGTCCGTCAACGCTGTGACCAGGGTTCTTCTTGGAACGAGTTGATTCTTCTGAACCGTTCTTCACTATTAATGATAGGACTCGAGTCTCACTGAGAACTGTTCTTTGTTTTTGTAATGCTCAGTGCACACTGCAGTAGCTATTGTTTTAATTTATTAATATATATATTTAATAATGGGGCTGCACAGTGGCGCAGTTGGTAGAGCCGTTGCCTTGCAGCAAGAAGGTCCTGGGTTCGATTCCCGGCCCGGGGTCTTTCTGCATGGAGTTTACATGTTCTTCCTGTGCATGGTGGGTTCTCTCCGGGTTCTCCGGCTTCCTCCCACAGTCCAAAAACATGACTGTCAGGTTAATTGGACTCTCTAAATTCTCCCTAGGTGTGAGTGTGTGTGAATGATGGTTTGTCTTGTTTGTCTCTGTGTTGCCCTGCGACAGACTGGTGACCTGTCCAGGGTGACCCCACCTCTTGCCCGGAACGCAGCTGGAGAGGAACCAGCAACCCTCCCGACCCCATTAGGGATGACGGGTGTTCAGAAAATGGATGGATGGATGGATGGATATATTTAATAATCGAATAAATAAAATACAAGAACGATAGATCACACATAGCACATGCTCATTGCGCTTTGATTATTTATCACCTGTCATCTGTGCGTTACCTGGATTCTTGCAGCGGGAGACAGATTGACAGTCATGGTGCCCTCCTGTTGCTGGTTACTTCTGGCTTTTTTCCACTTGGTCAGTGTTCATAGGTGAGAATTGTTTACCATTAATGCATGGTCATGATTGCTCTGTTTCATGATTCAGACAGTGGTGGTTTCTGACATTGGCCATATGAGCAACTACCCAGGGCATTATGTTGTTTGGGGCGACATGAGACCTCCGCAGATTGTGGCACAGAGATTTGAAGCAAAACATAACAAAGAGCTTAAATTGATAATTATTTATTTTAGCTCTAAGCATTAATATCTAGTTGTTTTTATGAGAATGTGGATTTTCCAGATCAATTTTAGAAGCACTTTTTAATCATATGTCACATTTTATTGTCATGCAGAGTGGAGCGCTGGGCTTGGTCTTGACTCGGTCTCGACTTCCCTTGTTCTTGGTCTCGACCTGGTTGTTTTGGACCCTAAAAGTCTTGGTCTTGTCTCTGTCTCTATGCCCTCTGGTCTTGGTCTTGACTTGGTCTCGGGTTAGGTGGTCTTGACTACAACACTGCTTGTAGTTGAGGATATACCAGATACAAGCAGAAGTGTAATGTTTTGATAAATGTGAAGCCTGCCATTTCTTACCATCACCCAATAAATAAGTACACAGACCTATTTTCTTCTTAACAGTCTCTGGTTGAGAGTTGTGTGGATGTGCACTTGTGTAGGCTTTCTAGCAGTTTTTTCCCTTCCTCATAAAGAAGAGTTCGTGCATCCTGATTTGAGTCTGTGTAGGACTACATTTTCGCCTGCTTGGTTGAAACTCTGTGGTGGAGTGAAGCTGTATCAGTGAGTGTAAGTCGCTGAAGTGCTTGTTGAAGTTAGGTGACGTCTGGATCTGATGCTGATGCATTGTTCAGCCATTTGCTGTTCTTATATAAGCTCTGCTTACTGTCTGTTGACATTTAAAGTTTGCACACAGCACATAAGAAGTCAAAAAATTAAACAAACAGTTCATTCATTTGCTGTAGTGTAACCTCTGTTCTGCAACTTCTGAGCAGTTTGTTTAAGTCAGGGGTGCCAAAAGGAGGTCTCTGTAGCTGTGCTTTGAGCTGGAGATGGAACCAGTTCCATTTTTAACCCAGGAAGTATTCATACCATCTGAACATTTTGTCACATTAGAGCAATTAACATGGATGGGTTATATTGAAATTTAATGACAGTGGGAGTGCAACTATTGCAGTTTTCTTGCTAATCACTGATCTTTAAAATACATGAACTTCACCAAAATTCACCAAACTATATTACACTGAGAGGTATATGTCTTTAAAATGTCTTTAGCTGGCAATGCAGCCAAATGTGGAAACATGCATTGCTCCTGAACTGCTGAGGGAAAATACATTCCAGACTTTTCAGACCTTCATTTACAAAAAAAATAATAATAATAATTGTAAATTCTGCATCTTTTTTCCCTTTCAATTCATCAATATATACTACTTGCTGTTGGTCTGTCACATGAAATCCACATAAAAGAGTTCAGATTAGGGGTGAGTCTTATGGAGTCAAGTTTTATCTCAATATTTTGTGATACTATTGTGATGATACTAAAAGTGGTTATAAGAGCTGGTCACTACTTCTTTTGAGGTAACTGTATTGCTGAGATAGCAATAATAGCCCCACAAACAGAAATACTGCTCTTGAAAAACATTCCCATATGATTCTTTAGGACACCAGTCACAAAAAGAAGTGCGATTTATATCACTAAGCTGCGCACAATAACTGCATTAATCATATTTTTGTATTTCTTTATACTCTGACTGAACTATCAGTTGAGAAAATTGTAACAATAAAAATCCTTACAATATGGGCAGTTTTGTTTTGTTCTAAACAACATAATATTAAATTTATTGTGACAACAAATAAAAAGGAAATTTTCCACAATAAATGATAAGCGATGCGATAAATGCCCAAATGTACTTCAAGGGATGTGAACACTTTACAAGCCCCGTACTTATCTTAACAGCTATTAGTATTGGTTTTATTTTGCACCATACCATGTTGTGAAAGAACATTATGTTTGGGACTAAAGTAACCTCACTTCATACTAACAAGATGACTTGTGGAACTTCTGCCTCCCTAGGATCCAAGATTCAACGCAGAAGTTGACCTGATCACAGGCTACAAAACCCAAAGTATCCTTTGTCTACCCATCAAGAACCACAGAGGAGAGGTGAGGTGGCATATCTTTACACTCTTCAATGCTTTCTGTGACTGATGAACTAGAAATCAGATGTGCCACAATTTCAGCAACCTAGGTGTGGATTTTAAGGTGAATAATGAGGAGGTAGAACTTCTCCTTCTTTGTAATTACCAATGAACAATGTGTAATTACCAATGAACAATGCCTGGATCAGGGGCTCCTTTGTGGATCTGCATCATCGTAGTCCATGCAGATATAATACTGGCTTCCCACTGCAGGGTTTCCCCCAGAAAACTTGCTAAGTCCGCTGGTAGGAGCTCCATCAGGTCCCCCAGGGCCTCAGGGGCCCCATAAATGCTAATATCTTAACACAGACCACAGATACATAAATGTAATATTTGTTTATTGAGATGATCATTGCTGCTAAATTTGATTTAATTGTTTCAACCTACATTAATTAAAACATTTTAAATTGTTTAACATTTAAATGTAAGATTTTAAGGAGCTGGCAAGTTTACTTTGTACAACTTGAAGGAACAATATTCATAGTTAGATTGTTTTGTTACCTTAGCAACAATCTGATGCTGTGAGTTTAATCTATGAGTTTGAATTCTGTTTGTTCACAAATACAAATTAGTAAACTGCAAGTATAACTTATTGTTTTATAGGTTGGCCAATTAAACTGCTCCCCCTCTCCCAGATTAAATCTAATACAGAGCTGTTAGAGATGCTGATGCTTTCAGCAACAAAAGGGATTCCTAAGTCAAATTCTGCTACAGGCCTCCTACAGCCTTGGACCGGCCCTGCATGAATTAAATCTGCTGCACTGCACAGACATGTGGAACATACGGGAGATTCAATTTAATGCTGCTAATGTGGCTTTAGTAGCTCTTCCTTTCTGTCTGAGTTTTTAACAAGGGGACACTGAAACTATTTTGGATGGTCCAGTTTGTCAGATCTCCATGAGGCCGCGCACATCAACTCTGACTGACTAACTGGACAAAGGATTTGATATGGTTTGATGCATTGTGTAACCAGACAAATAATACTAAAAATAATAATAAAATAATATAAAACCAGCGTGATGTGTGACTGACAAGGAGAGTGCGATAGCTCCTCCCTGGGCTGAACTTGCATGATGAGGGTAGCGCTGTCCGTTAACCACTAACGCTCCGACCAACCGGGAACACAAACTTTATTAGCGCAGACCGAGCTGGGCTCTGGGCAGCGTGTTGACATGGAAAAGCTGCACATAATTCTTCGTGAACAAAGAATTTTTGCTCAACGCACGTCTGAAAGTACAACTACAAGTTATTTCTGCAGTTCACGTAGAGCTGCGACACCAGAACTAACGCTCTGGGGTCTAAACTCTTACACTGGTCAAAAACTCTGGAAAGAAACATAATTCCTCACTGGGGGTTGATGTACATATCCATATAGGTCAGCCTGAGTCCAGTTTGAGTGAAAGGAGGCATGCGCAATCCCGCTGAGATAAACTTAAGACATCCAACTGCTATAGTGCGCAAGGAAACGCGCAGAGATTGGTTCAGCTTTATAAACCTTACTTCTATAAACATATCTTTTAGGAATTAAGGAATAAATCTGCTCTGCCAGTAAAATGCTCAATAACCGAGACGCTTGCAGTCTGGCTTGGAAAAAAAAAGTGTTGTTTTTTTCAAAGTTATTATTATTTTTCTAAAAACATAAACAAGTGAAGCTTACCCTAGCGGTGGGGCTAGTAAAGCATGGCGGGCCACCAGACCGTTACACTGGTCTAGTTTCCAGGTTATGTGAAAGTTGAGTTGGTTAAGTTCTTGAGATTTGAACCTATTAATTAGTTAATTTTATTCTCAGTGTAAGTGGTCAAACGCCTTGTCCAAGTCCACAAAATCAGCTCATAAGGCAGGTATTTATACACTGGCAGTATATTTTTTTATATTTTACAGTGTGACACATTTAACATAATCCTGCTGTGTCGAGATCTTGGGTTGTTTTGGTGTTTTGATTATTTAATTCTAGCTTAATTATTCTGTGTTCCTTAGTCTTTCTTTGTTTAGATCAGTCTTGTTTCTGTTTTATTTTAGTTTAGTCCTTCTTAGTATTTCTACTAATTTTTGTCTAAATACTCCTTAGTGTTAGATTAAATTTCTTTCTCACCCCTCTCTGCCCCCCCATCTATTTTTTCTTTCTCTCCCATGACCCTGCTTTTTGCTGTTTCTCCTCACACCTGTAAACTTTTAACTCATCAGTTTGGTGATCATCATATATAAAGTGTGTGTATGCACAAAAAATCTGATGCACCATATTTTATGCACAAGTCGGCAAGTATAAAAATGAATGTGGCATAAAGGTTTGCGTAAATATATGCAAATTTTTACCTGCCATGAAAATGTGCGCCAGCCACACAAACCTTTAGTGTGGACAATAATAAAGCGTCAAAACTCGCATAAAGATGCAACTGTGTATCAGCACTGAAACCTGACTCCATTCAGACCAGGAACCTGATGTTTTTTCATAATTTTAGTCTTATATTGTTTAAACTTAAAAGATGAAATTGAACCACATTTATCCAATGACAAAAACATAACACTCAAAAAATAAGTAAAATAAAAATTAAAGAAAAACCTCACTCGACAATACTGGTGGTAAATTTCCTCAGTTTTGTAAAGATATAACTGCGCATTGGTCTGTCTGTCCAAGTGCATGAAATGCATGTTGTCTGTGGGGTAATTTTATTCTCATCCATCATCCATCCATCTTCTTCCACTTATCCGGGGTCGGGTCACGGGGGTAGCAGCTTCAGAAGGGAGGCCCACACTTCCCTCTCCCCAGCCACTTCTTCCAGCTCCTCCAGAGGAATCCCAAGGCGTTCCCAGGCCAGCAGAGAGACATAGTCCCTCCAGCGTGTCCTGGGTCTTCCCCGGGGCCTCCTCCTGGTGGGACGTGCCCAGAACACCTCACCAGGGAGGCTTCCAGGAGGCATCCTGACCAGATGCCCGAACCACCTCAACTGGCCCCTCTCGACGTGAAGGAGCAGCGGCTCTGAGTCTCTGAGTCCCTCCTGGATGACTGAGCTTCTCACCCTATCTCTAATGGAGAGCCCAGACACCCTACGGAGAAAACCCATTTCGGCCACTTGTATCCGCGATCTCGTTCTTTCGATCATGACCCAAAGTTCATGACCATAGATGAGGGTGAAAAAGTAGATAGACCGGTAAATCGAGAGCTTCACTTTTTGACTCAGCTTTCTCTTCACCACGACGGACCGGTACAGCGTCCGCTTGACGGCAGACGCTGCGCCGATCCGCCTGTCGATCTCCCGCTCCCTTTTTCCCCCCATTTGTGAACAAGATCCCGAGATACTTGAACTCCTCCACTTGGGGCAGGATACCCCCCCCTGACCCGGAGAAGGCACTCTACCCTTTTCCGGCTCAAGACCATGGCCTCGGATTTGGAGGCCCCAGACAGCATAGCTCCCAGCATCATTGGGGCCCTCAAACCGGTTAAATAAAATATACAATTATTATTATTACAGCTACTTAAAATACTACAAGCAAACAACCGTTTCCATGGTTTTTGCTTCACGTGGTGGCAGACGTCTGGGTATTTATTCGAATTTACAGATGTATATACGGACCAGCAGCTGAGCTCCATTTCTCGCACATGATGATGTGTATAGGAAAGGTGTGTGGCCAGGTGTGTGCACATTTTTATACATCAAATTTTTTTTGTGCACTGTACTTTTCAAAAATATTTTCATACACCAATTTTTAGTGTGAAAGCTGTGCACTCTTTTATACATGAGGCCCCACGTCTTTTGTTCAGCATTTAGCCTCAAAGTCTTTAAACCCTTCTCTTATTTGGTTCCTCCCATTATGCCCTGTTGTTTTGCCGTTTTTTACTGTGTCTCTTGCTGGCATTTTCCTTGGATTTATAGTTTTTGGTCTGCTCTGTCTCCCTGTGCTTTTTATTTTTTTCATTTTTCACTAAAACTTTCTAATAATCCATGCTCCCAGCTCCTGTCTGCAATTTCAAATTCACATCATGACATGCTGTTCTGAAACGGTTTCTGATTATATAAATCTGCTCTAAGTGAATTACTTTGTTTTTGCTTTATTATTATTCCATCATATTGCAGGTTGTTGGAGTGGTTCAGGCTATTAACAAGAAATGTGGAGAGAATGGTGCCTTCACTGAACAGGATGAGAAGGTTGGTCAGTTTGACTGTGTAGCATCTGCTATCAGCCAGTGGTTTTCTTCCCTGTTTTACTGTTGGTTTTGATAATCCTCATCCATAGTCTGGTAAAAAACAACCCTTTATTCTACACTTTGCTTCATCCAGAGGATATAGATCCTTGGATATGGAGAAGTAATTGCTTGCTAGAGGCATAGACTCTGTTGAAGTCTGAAATGACTGGATCTGATTTGCTCCAATCGCTAACATTTGGCTGAGGCATATGTAAGGCACTAGTTTGAAGCTGTGAACCATACCGTAAACAACCATCTTCCACTGTGAAGAGAGAGGTCCTGAGCCGAGCAACATGTTTGCTTGAAATAAAATACCTTAAACATTCCTCTTGCTTCAACTTATTAATTAATTTCCCAGACAGAGCAATAAAGGGAGATGAGAATTGAGCAGAATTATATATGTACAATTGCCAGGCTAGTTCATCCATAAATAAAGCAGCATTTGGGTCTCTTAGCATGTTCTGTTTAGCCTTGTCTACAGAACCCAGGAATATGTTTCATTCAACCAGATCTGCCTGATGATGGACAGGTGGTGGTGGACTTTATGAAAATGATTAAAATGGCTGTTGTAAATGGCTGTTTCTCCCAGAAGAGGCAGAGAGATACGGTGACCTATAAAAGGAGAAGGTAGGAGCACATAGGTGGACTACATCTTATTTAGACATAATCTGAAGGAAATTAGTGACTGTAAGTTGGTGGTAGTTAAGAGTGTAGCTGGACAGCTTTGGCTTGAGGACTGTAGGATGAAACTGATAGTAAGGAAGATGAAGACAACAAAGTCAGAGCAGAGGACCGGGTGGTGGAAACTGAAAAAAGAAGAGTTTTGTGAGGCTTTTAAGGGGTAGTTAAAGCAGGCTCCTGGCGGTCTGTAGGCAATCCCTGGTACCAAACCCCAACAACCAACCTTGATGCCCCAGACGCCCCATCCAGGGGGTCACCCTGGCATCCATGTGCACTGCATTGTACCATCCCACTTGATTGGATAGCTCCAGGGAGCTCAAGGTAGCTGGAGCCTCATCTGGGTCCAACTCAATCCCTGCAGCCCAGAACATCTCTAAGAAGCATCTACCACCAACCAGGAGCCCACATGACACGCTGAGAGCCCCAGTATCACACCAGAGTTGCACCCTTCATCTCAGCCCAAAAGTCTTGTATGAAATGTATATCTGCTTATATTTTACCATGAAGCACTTGCTATATAGATAAAAACGATTTTTTACTTACCTCCTACTACATGGTACTGGCTCACTGTTTTGTTTCCCAACAGGATTTTTCAGCCTATCTAGCCTTTTCAGGCATAGTTCTGCACAATGCGCAGCTGTACGAGACATCGCAGTTGGAAAACAGACGCAATCAGGTAAGAGTGGATGTCTGCGCAGAACCACATACATGCAAGTGTAGCTTAGTGTGTGATGTACTGAATGTTCAGGTGCTGTTGGATCTGGCCAGACTGATCTTTGAGGAGCAGCAATGTTTGAAGGTTGTGCTGCGGAAGATTGCCGGAACCATCCTGTCCTTCATGCAGGCTCAGGCATGCACTATTTTCATTGCTGATGACGACTCAATGGTCAGTGCACATGCACACATAGACACACACTGATCAACCACTTGTATGATGCCTTGCAAAAGCATTCACATCTTGTGTAATATTATCATATTAAAATGGTGACAAGAAAAGTAAATTATGTTTCATTACAATTTTTAATTGTTTTTCACAAATAATAGCTGTGTGTTGTTAAATCCAGCTGTTCTATGAAGGCCTCATAGGATATTACAGAATATTAAAGAACTCACTGCCCCAAAAAGACCAGTTTAAAGTTTAAAGCAGTTGGGGTTAGGTTCTGGTCAAATTGGACCAAACTTAAACTTTCTGAGCTCCATGCAATCTGACACACTATATCCATGGTGAAACATATAATGGTGGCAGCATCTTGCTGTGGGTATGCTTTTCTTCAGCAGGAACAGGTAAGTTGGTCAGAGTTTATGGAGCTAAATCCAGTAAAAGAAAATGTGTCAGAGACTGCAGGAGACCTCAGACTGCATTAGACTCTCAGTATCCACCAGGACGACCACCATAATTATACAGATAGTGGTGCACTGGAGTGGTTTAGATCAAAGTAGATTAATGTCTTAGAATGACCTAATCAAAGTCCAAGCCTAAATTCAATTGAGGAAATGTGGCAAAACTTTAAAATGTATGTTCACAGACCCTATTTATCCAATCAGACGAAGTTTGAGTGAATTGTTGAAGAATGAGAAGAAATTTCAGCTTGTAGAGGTTTAAAGTTGATAGAATCTATCGGTGGGTAATGTGGACTTAAACCTTTTTTGCAATTTTTTGTGGTACTACTAAGTATATGATGATAATAAAAATATGGTAAACTATTTATTCTTTTTTAGATAACTTTATGGCTGTGACTGCATGGCAAAGCATTTATAGCACCACAAACATTGATCTTTAAAACCATTTTCATTTGATACTACCTACTTAAAGAACGTGATTCATATCACCAAACTGCACACAACAACCACATTTAATCATATTTTCCAGTGTACTAACATTGGAAAATAGAATTAATTATCACTAAGGGTGTAAATATTTCCACTGTCTCAGTAACTGATTTCGCCCTATCTGATCATTCTCTGTTATTTTTGAAAGTACAATCTCCATTGACTCACTTAGCAAAACAGCTATTATAAAATGTTCTTACATGGACAACACAGCAGAAATATTCAATCAATTGTACTGTTCCTTGCACATTGCATAAAAATGAACAATGCTTGAGCTTTATTTATCACAGTTGACAGACGCACAAGCCTTTCTGTGATTGTACCACCTGAACTCCATTCTAAGATGGCCTGCAGTGAATTTGCCAACTTCTTTACAGAGAAAATGAAAAAAATAGAAGCTTAATCTGAACACATCAATTAATCCAAAATTAATGCTAGGCACAAACATAACAAATACAAAAAAATTACTCATTTTCAACTCCTTAACTATAAACATTTAGAAGAAATACTAAATCAATTCAGCTCCTCTTCCTGCTGTCCTGATATCCTACCCACAACTTTTCATAAGAAAGTTCTGCCTATCGTTGCATCTCATTCCTCTCATCAGGTGTTTTCCTTCAGGCTTTAAAACAGCAGTTATCAAACCACTGATAAAAAAGAACAATCTGGACAAATCACTTCTGCAGATTTACTGGTCAAACTATAACATTCCATTCATCAGCAAATTATTGAAAAAACAGTGTTTCAACAACAGTGACCAACCTCTTTGATGTCTTTCAGTCTGGTTTCCATAGTAACCACAGTACTGAGATGGTCAAAGTGTTCAATGACATCCATATAAATAAAGATTGTGGAAAAGCCACCGTTGTGATTCTGTTGTACCTCAGCACAGCATTGACACTATTACAGCTCTTCAATCGTTACTGAAATGATTGGAGAGTTTTGTAGGACAGTATTCAATTGGTTTGAATCCTTGAAAAAACAGAACTTTGTTTCAATAGGGGATTCTCATCAAAATGGACAGAAGTCATATGGGGTACCCCAAGAGTCAATCCTAGGACACATCTTATTCAATATCTATATGCTCCTAGCTCAGGTTATAACAGGAAATAAGATAACTACATAGATGACACACAACTCTACATTACGATGTCACTAGGTGACTCAGAACCCATCCAATCACTGAACGAGCATATTAGAACATGTTCTAATATGCTCTAATATTCCAGCCGTAACAGCTGAACAGAATCAAGACTTACGTTATTATCTTCGTACCTAAAGAGGAATGATCTACAGCAGCAGTGGGCAACTCCAGGCCTCAAGGGCCAGTCTCCTGCAACTTTTACATGTGCCTCCACTTCAACACACCTGAGTCAGATAATGAGGTCATTAGCAGGACTCCGGAGAACTTGACTGCACTTGGAAGGTAATTCAGCTATTGGATTCAAGTGTGTTGGACCAGGGAGACATCTAAGAGTTGCAGGACACCCGCCCTCAAAGACCAGGATTGCCCACCCCTGATCTAGAGCAAGTCCAGTCCTCAAGAGGTACCATCCTGCAACGTTAGATGCATCCTTTTCTCCAACAGACCGTGATCAAATGGCTGAATTCCCTCACCAGCAGTCAGTCAGCTCTGAACAAGTGTTCAGATAACAAACCATTCATTTGATTCAGGTGTGTTGAAGCAGGGATGCAGGATGATAGCTCTGGAGGACTGGACTTGAACACCCTGATATACAGTCAACGCACAGCTTCAGAAAAACAAGAGATCAGGCCTGAAGTCTGCGTGGAGTGATGAACTCTGACGTTATCTTTCTGAGCCACATGAAGACAGTTACAAAGTCGGCCTTCTATCACCTGAAGAACATTTCCAGGATTAGAAACGTTATGCTGCAAATACATTTCTGGTTTAGGGTTAACAGGGTCGCAAGAAACATGTTGAGAAAAGAAGACGTAAATTAACTGGCAAAGATTTGAAAAGAATCAAACGTGAAGATACATTATCTTCCAGTACCCTTGCAAAAAAATCCCATGAAAATCACATGTGATCACATGTGACTTCCACATGTGATCACATGTGGTTCACACAAATTTTACATGTGGATGATGTAAATCACATGTGAAAGCACATGAATACGTGTGATTTTGGAACGTTTCATGGTAAAATCACATGTGATCACAAGTGATTTTCACATGTGAAAATCACACCAAAAAATTACATGTTTTCACATGTGATCATATGTGGAAATGTGTGAATCACATGTGATCACAAGTGATTTTCACATGTGAAAATCACACCAAAAAATCACGTTTTCACATGTGATTTTCATATGATCACATGTGTGATTCACATGTGGAAATATGAATCACTCATTTCCACATGTGATCACACATTTTCACATGTGATCACATGAAAATCACATGTGCTCATTCACAAGTGATTTTCACAGGTGAAAATCACACCAAAAATTACATGTTTTCACATGTGATCATATGTGGAAATGTGTGAATCACATGTGGAAATGAGTGATTCACATGTGAATCACATGTGATTTTACCACGAAATGTTCCAAAATCACACGTATTCATGTGCTTTCACATGTGATTCACATCATTCACATGTAAAATTTGTGTGAACCACATGTGATCACATGTGAACGTCACATGTGATCACATGTGATTTTCATGGGATTTTTTTGTAAGGGTACTGCCATTTTCCATGACTGCAACCTGCCTGCAGTGCCCAGAAGTACAAGACGTTCAGAGACATGGCCAAGATAAGGAACGCTGAAACCCGACCGCCATCGAACAAGACACACAAGTTGGAACATCAAGGCTGGGCCAAGACAGATCTGACGACAGATTTTTCAAAGGTTTTATGGACTCATGAGATGAAAGTGACTCTTGACTGACCAGATGGATGGACCTGTGGCAGGATCAGTAATAGAGGCAGGGCTCTGGTATGGGCTGGTATTATTAAAGATGAGCTAGTTGGGCCTTTCAGGTTGAAGTTGAACTCAAATCAAGTCCTAAACCTACTGCCAGATTTTTGAAGACACTTTCTTCAAGCTGTGATACAGAAAAAAGTCTGCATCTTTCAAGAAGACCATGATTTTTATGCAGGACAATGCTCCATCACATGCATCAAAGTACTCCACTATGAAAGGCCTTAAAGATGAAAGAATAATGAAGTGCTCCCCTTCCTCACCGGACCTAAACCCCATTGACAACCTGTGGGCCTATCTCAAACAGGAGAATTATGGTGAAGGAAAACAGTTCATATCTCTGATCAGTGTCTGGGAGGCTGTGGCTGCTGCTGCACAAAAAGTTGATGGTCAACAGATCAAGAAACTTACAGACTCCATGAAATGAAGGCTTAGAAGTGTTGTGGAAAAGAAGGCTGGCTATAAAGGTCTCGGATCCATCCATCCATCCATCCATCCATCCATCCATCCATCCATCCATCCATCCATCCATCCATCCATTTTCTGAACACCCTCCGTCCCTAACGGGGTTGGGAGGGTTGCTGGTGCCTATCTCCAGCTGCGTCCCGGGCGAGAGGCGGGGTTCACCCTGGACAGGTCGCCAGTCTGTCGCAGTAAAGGTCTCGGATTTCTTTTGTAAATGTCAGAAATATTTGTCAATTTTGAGTTGTACGTTTAGAATTTTTACTTTAACGGATGACAAACAAGTGAGATGAGAAAAGTTTTAGTTTAAATTCAGTTGCATACTAATTCTGTGCATACAAAAATATTGCATTAAGAAAGCCAAAATCTAATTTTTAGTGTACTCAGTGTATTTACCTCTTGTCCTTTTGGTAATTTTGTGCCTGGTTTTGTATACGTGTTTCCATTTCCAGCTTGAAACCAATCTAATACCTCTCCTGGTTGTGAAGTATTTTAACAATAAACAACAGTTACCAAGTGTATCGATGGGCAAAGCTGTTAGTGGGACTTTTTTTAAATTGACCTAATTGCAGGGTCTGTAATTGATTAATCACAATTAATTACATTTCATTCAAACACAATTGAAAACCCTTTTTGCCCCTAAATTATTGAACTAACAGAAATCAGAGAACATTTCTTTATTACCATGGCCTAGTTCAGATCTAAATCTAATGGAGAATCTCTTGCTAGACCTTACCTTAATCATATCATCATATAAAATGAAAAATATTTGTCTTTGCAGCAGTTTTTCTTAGTGCTCAGGTTTGACCTTCCTCTTGCATTGTTCCATGCATGTCAGTACCTTACGAAAGTCTTGGGCCCCTTGAACTTTTCAACTTTTTGCTGCTTTTCAGGCTTCAAACATAAAGATCTAAAATTGTTATTATTTTGTGAAAATCAACAAGTGGGACACAACGAAATTAATTGGATATTTTAAAGCATTTTTAACAAATACAAAACTGCAAAGTGGGGCATGTAATATTATTCGGTTCCTTTACTTTCAGTGCAGCAAACTCACTTGAGAAGATCAGTTTGGATCTCTGAATGATCCAATCAATCAATCAAACTTTATTTGTATAGCACATTTCAGCAGCAAGGCATTTCAAAGTGCTTTACATCAAATCAAACACAAAAATACAATGCAACATAGAATCAACAATTAAAACACAACATCAAGTCAGATTCCGTTAATAAATTTGTAATTGATTACGTTTCAAATACAACTCTAAACATGTGGGTTTTTAGTTGAGATTTAAAGGAAGTCAGTGTTTCAGCTGTTTTACAGTTTTCTGGAAGTTTGTTCCAGATTTGTGGTGCATAGAGGATGAATGCTGCTTCTCCTCGTTTGGTTCTGGTTCTGGGGATGCAGAGCAGACCAGAACCAGAAGACCTGAGAGGTCTGGAAGGTTGATACAACAACAGCAGATCTTTAATGTATTGTGGTGCTAAACCATTCAGTGATTTATAAACTAACAACAGTATTTTAAAGTCTATTCTTTGAGCGACAGGGATCCAGTGGAGAGACTTTAAAACTGGTGTTATGTGCTCTATCTTCCTGGTTTTAGTGAGAACTCCAGCAGCAGCATTCTGGATCAGCTGCAGCTGTTTGATTGATTTGTTGGACAGACCTGTGAAGACGCTGTTGCAATAATCAATGTGACTGAAGATAAACGCATGGATGAGTTTCTCTAGATCTGGCTGAGACATTAGTCCTTTAATCCTGGAAATGTTCTTCAGGTGATAGAAGGCCGACTTTGTGACTGTCTTTACGTGGCTCTGAAAGTTCAGACCAGATTTCATCACTACTCCCAGGTTTCGGGCTGATCACTGGTTTTTAGTTGTAATAACTGAAGCTGTGCACTGACTCTAGATCTATAACTCTAGATCTATAACTATATATCTATAACTCTAGATTGTTCCTCTTTAGGTCCAAAAATAATAAGTTCAGTTTTGTTTTTGTTCAGCTGGAGAAAGTTTTGGCAAAAACACATTTATCTGTTCTAAGCATCTGTTCAATGATTGGATGATTGAAACAAAGAAATCCCTGTTCTTTATGTAAGATTCAAACCAGTTAATCTCTGGACCGGAGAGTCCGACCCAACTCTCCAGTCCATTCAGTAATATGTCATGGTCAACACTGAGGTCCAACAGAACCAGCACTGTGGTTCTCCCACAGTCCGTATTTATATGGATGTCATTGAACACTTTTACGAGGGCAGTTTCTGTGCTGTAGTGAGACCGGAAACCAGATTGGAAGGAGTCAAAGCGGTTGGTTATCAATAGGAAGCTATTTAACTGTTTACACACAACTTTTTCAATAACTTTGCTGATGAATGGGAGGTCAGAGGTCAGAGATCGGCCTGTAATTCTGCAGTAGTGATTTGTTGCAAATAAAGCTGGAGCATTGTTAATGTTTTTGTTTATGACATCTGCAAAGAAGGCCTGTCTTGCATGTTTGAGTGTTAAATGATAGTAACGTAGTTTTTCTTTATAGATGTCATAATGAACATTAAGTTGAGTTTTACTCCATTTTCGTTCTGCAGATTTGTCTTGCAGATCTAACTATTTGTGCATTTCTCCATGGATATTTCTTCTTACCAGACACAACCTTCATTTTAATTGGGGCAATGGAATCAATGATATCTGAAACTTTAGACTGAAAATCATTTACCAACTTATCTACGTCATTAGAGCTTACGGGTGAGGAAGAAGAGTAGATTTGATGAAATGTTTCTGCTGTGTTTTCTGTGAGAGAACGTTTTGTGATGGTTGCTGTTTGTCCAAAGGATAAAGAACTTTCAAAGATAACAGGAAGTGACGCGACAGGGCGACATCAGTTACAGAGACACTGGAAATATTCACACCCTTACTGATAACCAGGTCCAGTGTGTGTCCTTGAGTGTGTGTTGCTTGTTTGAGATGTGGTGTTAGACCAAAAGTCTCTAAGATATTAGAGCTTTTTAGTCCCTCTGTCTTGGGGTTTGTCAACATGAACGTTAAAATCACCAACAACTATTAAGCATTCATAATTAATACATATGAGAGATAGAAGTTCATTCAACTCAGTAAAGAAATTTTCCACATATGTTGGAGTTTTGTATAAAGTTAGTGTTAAAGTCCGTTTGAGGCCTTTAATCTCAATTCCAAGATACTCAAAAGAAGTAAAGTGACCCAAAGAAATTTTACTACCATTTACGGTATTCTTAAATATTTAAGCCATGCCTCCTCCTTTTTTGTGTTTTCTATTCTCACTTAAGAAATTGTAGTTAGGAGGGGCAGATTCAATTAGTACGATCAGTTCATTATTGTCATTCAACCATGTTTCTGTTAGAAACATAACATCGATATTATGTTCAGTGATGAAATCATTGATTAATAGAGATTTAGCACAGAGAGATCTGGGATTTAAAAGAGGTAATTTTAGTGACTTGGAGGCCAAAAGGTCTTGAGTCTGAGGTTTGAATTAGATCCACTGTATTTTATGTTTCTGTTTTTTGTAGCTTTTCTTGTAGTGATCCGGACAGGTAATGTCCTGTTTTGTAGAGCTGGGGGGCCAGACACATTCTGGGGGAGGACTGGTGTAAAAATAATATCTGGACCCTGGCCTCAGACCTCAGAAATGCAGAGTGATGGATCCTCTGAGAAATCAGAGGCAGGTGGCTTAAATGTAGTGAGGTCTGTAGCATGAGTGCTAAGGAGAGACGTCCCAAGTAGAACCTGTTGATTCATTCCATCTGTAAAATTGAGAAACTCTGGTCCAGAAGACATTTCTCCAAAGGTGTCTTGTGAATCCTGTGAATGAGTTGATGAGCAGGGAGGGGGAGAAGCAGGAAGGGAACCAGTCGCTCCGTCTCCAGTCGATGTATCCGCTTGATTTGGAACTGGTTGCTCCTGATACCAAGAGGGATCCATCCTAGTCAGAACTCCTTGAGCCTGTTCTTCTGAAGCGATGATGACGTTGCTGTCCTTGTTGATAAAATAAAAAAGGTTTGCAGTGAGTATCTTTATCCCATGTTTATTAAGATTGCGTATGCCTCTTCCAAAAAGGTGAAAGTGCTGCCAGTAGATCCAGAGGTTATCGATGAAGGTCACTGAGCTGGTAGAGCAGCTTTTAATCAGCCATTTGTTTATCATCTCCAGCCTGGAGTGTTTTTTGTCTCCACATTGAGGTGATGGAATTGGACCACTGAGAAATAACTTCATTTTTAATTTTCCCATAGTGTTCAGAAGAACATTAAAGTCCTTTTTCAGAATCTCAGATTTCTGCTTTGCCAGATCCTTGACTCCAACATGACAACTAAAGTCTCAATATCTGGCTGATCAGCGGTTAGAGAGAGAACTTTGTGAGTTAAATCAGACACAGTGTGACCAGGAAAAGAAATCACTCTGGTTTTCCTGGGATTGCAGACGTGACTGATTCCATTTACTGCTTCATCTCCAACAATAAGCACTTTTGGCATACCTTTCGTTTTCCTGGTGGTCACTTTGTCCTTTGGGGTTTTGGGGGGTGGATGTGTTGGTCTTGCCTCATTGTTGATGTTTGAAAGTGAGTGTTAGAAAAAATGATCTAGGTTCATTTACTTATGAGTTTAAGGTAATGTTTTCATATTATTTTATTGTGTGTTGTTTGTTTGACTTCTTTCTTTTGTGGTACATCATTAACTGTTTTTGGATGTTTGCCTGGAGGCTAGAAACATTTACACATTCCTGTGTCCTCAGCTGCTGTGGTCATTGGCTGATTGTTTTATTAGCTTCCTGTGAAACTGATTGGTAATGCTCAGCCTCGTGTCCTTGAAAGGGCATGTCCACAGAAGGTTCCGGATCATCCTGTAGTAAAGGTCTTTTGATCCATTGTGTGAAAAAGCCCAACCTCCTTCTTTGTAATCATAATAAAAGGAAGTTGGGGACTGAGAACCGGCGGAGTTGACCACAGACAGTGTTTGACGGCGGTTCTCCGCGTCTGGCTCAGCTTCCCTTTTCTGCAGAAAAGCAATTTGTGTTTTTGGTTGATTCCTTGCAGGTTGGGAACTAAAATAGACCCAACAGTGAGGTTTCACTCAGAGGCTCAGGCTGGAGTGCAGAAAATCAGTTTTTCAGTGGGATTCCCACAGAGTCAGAATGTTTTGAGGTTTGGGCTGGTCGCTCTGTCCTTGGAGTCGGTGGAGCTGTTTTGGCTGCAGCTGCTTGTTTGTTTTTCCTCGGTGGAGCAGGTGTTGAGGTTGAAGGTGGGTTTCGGCTCAGAGCCAGCCACACTGATTTGTCCAGGTGTTGGGTTCTCCCTGACAGTCGTCTCATCGGATCTGCAGTGTGAGACTTTTGCTTCGGCTTGGCACCCAGAGCGTTCCAGGGTGGGCTGCTTGATGCGAGGCGTACGACCTCTCCGTTGATTTGAGGAAGAGTTGTCTCATTTCCACAGTTAGTGTTGATCTCAAAGTTCACCTCCAGCAGTTTGATCTTCATTTCTATAGACTGAAGTCGTTGTATAATACTGCTGAGGTATCTGGGGTCGGCTGGGCTTGCCCTGGTTCAACTTGGAGATGAAGAAAAGTAGGTAAAAATAAAAGTAAGAAAACTCCCCAGTACTTTAGGTTTGAAGTAATCCAGTTATGATGTTGATAATGTAAATATAATAAATATATATAATGACTGATGATGATGAGTAGAATCCACCTGTGTGTAATCAAGTCCCCGTATAAATGCAACTGCTCTGTGATGGTCTCAGGTTGTGTTTAAAGTGCAGAGAGCATCATGAAGACCAGGGAACACACCAGGCGTGTCCAATACTGTTGTGGAGAAGTTTAAAGCTGGATTTGGATACAAAAAATGGTTTCCCAAGCTTTACACATCTCAAGGAGCAATGAGCAAACAATCATATTGAAATGGAAGGAATATCAGACCACTGCAAGTCTATCAAGACCTGGCTGTCCCTCTAAACTTTCATCTAGAACAAGGAGAAGAAAGATCAGAGATGCAGCTGAGGTGGGAGAGTCTGTCCATGGGACAACAATCAGTGGTACAATGCACTAACCTGACCTTTATGGAAGAGTGGCAAGAAGAAAGACATTTCTCAAAGATATCCATAAAAGGTCTTGAGTAAAGTTTGACACAAGCCACCTGGGAGACACAGCAAACATGGAGGAAGGAGCTCTGGTCAGATGAAACCAAAATTCAACCTTTTGGCCACAATGCAAAACGATATGTTTGGCGGAAAAGCAGCATAGCTCATCACCCTGAACACACCATCCCCACTGTCAAACGTGGTGGCAGCATCATGGTTTGGGCCTGCTTTTCTTCAGCAGGGTCAGGGAAGATGGTTAAAATTGATGTGAAGATAAATGGAGCCGAATACAGAAACATTCTGGAAGAAAACCTGTTGGAGTCTGCAAAAGACCTGAAACTGGAGCATAGATTTATCTTCCAACAAAACAATAATCCCAAACATGAAGCAAAATCTACACTGGAATGGTTCCCAAATAAACGCATCCAGGTGTTAGAATGGTCAAGTCAAAGTCCAGACCTGAATCCACTGGAGAATCTGTGCAAAGAGCTGAAAACTGCTGTTCATAAACTCTCTCCATCCAGCCTCACTGAGCTCCAGCTGTTTTGCAAGGAAGAATGGACAAGAATTTCAGTCTCTTGATGTGCAAAACTGACAGAGACAAACCCAAGTGACTTGCAGCTGTAATTGCAGGAAGCCTGGAAAGCAGCAACAGGTTGAAAAGTTCAAGGGGCCCAAGACTTTCGAAAGGTACTGTAGCTACTGACATAGCCTCAACTCGTATGTATATGTCCCTCTCAGGAACTCTCTGTCCAGACAAACTGTCTCCTCATTGCTTACCTCTCTCCCCTCTTTTTCTCTATTCTGTTTCTTTCCCTACCAAACATTTACCCAGAGATTAAGGACTTCTTCTGGCTAATTTTCCACACAGCCATTTTCATGCAGGTGTCAGTATTTCATGTCTGTATTTTTTCAACTCCATTATTCAGCAGATTTTAACACAATGTTTTCTACAGGAAAAGAGTTTCTGTCTTTTGGAGATGGAGTAAGAGGCAGTCAAGAAAGAGCAAGAAAATGTTTGCTACCCTCATTTTGCTCATGTGTGGTGTCACGTTGGGAACTGTCTACATGTCTGCTGTATACTCTATATAGTTTACTTTTCTATGCACTTACCTGTATAAAGACCAGGAGATGTTTAGCTTTAACGGACATTTTTATTCTTCAGGTTCGTTTTTTGTGGTACTCAAGTTGCTCTGAAGGAACATCTGGTTGTTATCTGTGTAAATGATACTTCACTGTATCTCAGTGTGTTGGCATTTGCAAGTATAATTGTGTCTGCCGGTGTTTACATAAATTCTCTGATTGGGTTTGAAATCTGCCTCGTCACTGGACATGTTTTTCCCCCACTAGTTTGATTCTCTCCAGAGGAAATAAGATGGAAATGAAGACATGTCCCCTGACACATCTGAGAAAACATTTCTCATAGTATTTCTGCACACACAGTCTATATTAATAGTTATATCCTTAAGCTATAAGCACATATAGATCCTGTAATATCTACGTGTGCTCGAACCTTTCCACATATCGTCACATTAACTACAGACAGGGATGTTAATTAATCAATATTGTTAAAGACAAATGCCTCATGGTTTTAAAGGGTAACTAAACATTAAATTAACTTTTATTTTTTTAGATGAGCTGTCTAAGAATGTTTTCATACCTGATTGTCTGGTAAACTTTGTTTGATTGGGAGCCAGAACTGCAACATTTGTTACATTTTCAGCTACTGTGGTTCTCTTTCACACTGCACTGCACTGCACTCTAAAAAGTGTTTTTGGCTCTCATCTTATGTATTTATGTACATTAATCTCATGTACGGTAATTCATTTGGTTTATTGATGAAAACTTCACTTTTTGCATTAAATTAATTAATTTATAATTCTCAATAACTTAATTAACTTAAAGGAACTTTTTACTTTAACCTTGCTTGAAACAAATGCATTCAAAGCTAGTTTTGTGACCAATTCAATTTCTTATGATCATCTAACTCATTTCATTAAGTCTATCCAACTGAATTTACTAAGTTTTTATAACTAAGATTTTATAACGTAATTCATTCAGTGTGTTTAACATGACAAATTGAAGTCACTCTTACTTAAATTCCGCTCAATTGTTGAACGGCTTCAACAATTGAAAAGTTGAAGCCATTACCAATTGAAGCAATTAAGTTGGGCCAATTAAGAAATGTGCTTCAATCTAAACTTAATTTGGTCCAAACTTGGTTGAACCAACTTAATAAATTCAGTGACTATAAGCCCCCATGAGGAGACTTTAGTCCTTAACGTGGCCGTCGCAGGTTCAACTCCAGCCTGATGATCTTTGCTGCCTGTCTTCCCTCTCTGTGATTACCCACTTTCCTGTCTAACTCCTCTTAAATAAAGACCACCTGAGCCAAAAATTCCAGGTAAAAAAGATCATTTATTAGTTTCCTTCTTTATTTGATGTCATCTAAATGATTTGAGTAAGACTGACTTAAATTTATTAACTTTGTTCAACTTGTTTCTTTTTAAAGTGTGTGTCAAACCAGCAGGTTACTGTGAGTCTTTTTGCCCCCTTTGCTTGTGGTGGCGCTGCATCAAGTACTGCTGAAGGAAACGAAATAAAATCCTCTGAAGAAGACAATGAGTGCAACATTCTTCCTCACAAAAGGCAAACAAAATTGGATGCCACTTTTGTCTTTGAGCCTTTTCTCCTGTCAGCGTACACACATACCTTTGTTTTGGTTGCATTTACCCAGAATGCCTTGCACTTTCAGTGGAGATAGGCAACAGCAGCCCTCCCGACCCCACTAGGGACTAGGATGTAAGAAAAAGGATGGATGGATGGATGGCCCTGCACTTTAGTTCATTTCCTGCTTTTGGAGTGATCTCCGGTCCGCTTGGCATTCATGTATTCATTCAAGATATGACACTTCAACTGAAGACCAAGAGTTTGTTTTTTGGTCCACAGAGTTCGATTAGGAATTCACATCTCCCCAAATGAAGCAGACTTTCCAGGCCAACAAACTAGCACTGGCAGAAAAAATGGCTACAGTTTTTTACCAAAGACAAAACAGAAATCCTATAATCCCTAAAATCTCATGCTACTCCATTTTTGTTTACATTTTCTGAAGAAGGAAGTCATGCTGTGTCTTCTTCAGCGGTTATTGTTTCCTTCAGTTGTTATTGGTGCAGTGCCATCCCAGAAGAGAGGGTGAACAGGTTTTTCCAAGGGTTTGGTTCCTGAGACAGAGTAAAGTGTAAAAACAAACTGCAGCAGCAGAAAATGTAACAAATTTTTCAATTTTTGTCCCCAATTTAACAAAGTGTACCAGAGTATCATCTATGAAAACACTGATAAAATGCATGAAAGAAACAGAAATTCCACTGCTCTCCTGTGATTCTTTTTGCTGTCCTGCCTTGTCAGGTACAGCTTTTCATGGATAGCTTCAAATGTGTCCTGGATTTGGTCCAATTTTCCATTATCCTGTATTATCCGGTTATAAACCTTCCTGTCTGTCACAGACCCCAATAAATGTCATAACATTTCTGGCTCCTTTTTCTGTTTAAAACATCTTTATTGCCCTCACCTAGATGGATATAGTACTACAGACAAAGCTGTGTGTATAGCATGTGTGCACAACTGGGAGACACATTATTCCAAAGTGAAGATGTTTCTTCCATCTTCAACATCGTGTCCCTACACTTTATTTTTTCCTACTTTACTTCCAGGCAGTGTGCATGGTTTTACTGTTGGATACTTTGTTGTGATAATATAATTTCAGGGTAGGATGTAGCTAATATGACTAGAGGCATATTTCATATTCCACAGAGGAGCTTCTCCCTAGAATGAGTTTGAGTGAACTCAGACCCAGTCTGTATTCTCTTAGATAAACTAAAATCTGCATTCAGACCGAATGCGTTGTGCGCATCAAAAAGGTGTACAACGTCTCAAGTTGGATGCGCATTTAAAGGTCAAAGTGTACTTAGCATTTAGAATTAGCTTCTGCTAAATATAACATTGTTGTAGCGCTCATTGCAGAACTGATTATCATTTGTGCTTATGGTTAGGATTAGCACAACTATGTTTTAGTTAGCGTTGCTGATGGAGATTATCCTTTCTCCATTAGGTTCTTAATGTATGAAGTTCAAGAAGAGTCAGTCAGTTCAATTCATAAATTCTATTTTTTAAGACTAAAATTCAGTGCTGGTCCATTCCCAGGGTTTCCTTATGGGAGAAGCAAAATGGTACCGAATTCCTTTTGTTGGCTTCCATCTAAGCTAGAGAGCATTCTCTAGTGGAGGGGTCTCAAACTCCAGTCCTCGAGGGCCGCAGTCCTGCAACTTTTAGATGTGCCTCTGCAGCACAGCTGAATAGAATAATTAAGGCTCTGGAGAACTGATCTACACAAGGAGGAGGTAATTAAGCCATTTCATTCCAGTGTTTTGTACCTGTGGCACATCTAAAAACTGCAGGACTGCGGCCCTTGAGGACTGGAGTTTGAGACCCCTGCTCTAGTGTCATTTCCTTTATAACCTTAGCTTTGTATCCACATACACGTGGGTACTATGTGTGTGTATGTGTGTGTGTGTGTGTACATATGAGCATGCAAGCAGCTAAAAGAGATAGAGGAAAACACAGAATTATTATCTCCCAACACTGCCCTTGGCATGACACTTAACCTCAGTTGCGTACTGATCTGGTATCAGTGAATGGATGTGTGCATGTTGTGAATGTGATTGGCTGCAGTGTTAAACACAATGAGTGGTCGGTATGACTAGAAAATGTAGCTTATTTGCTTATTTTCCAAGTCAAATAAACTTTTTTTATTCTTTATGTAGAATTCCTTCTCCACTGTGTTTCACATGGAACATGAGGAGCTGAGGGAAGTCCTAGATACACCCAAAAGGTAAGAGGATCCCCTTAGCTGCATGCTGTCCCAGATTGGTTCTACTCTACTGTCCACCATTTGCTACAACTAATGATTCCTTAATTTTGCAACCTACGCTTTTCCCTCTCCCTCAGAGGCCCTTTGATGAAATTTGTCTGACAGACACTTTCATAAAGTTTCATTATTATCATCCGGAGGAAAATGTATCTTCTTGACATAATATTGAAATCAAAAAGAGAAGCATGGAGCAAAGCCAGTCTCAGTATTCACAAATGTACCAAACAAGATTCACAAATGTACTGAACAACATTTTTACTTGTTGCTTCAGCCAATCATATGAACAGACCCCTCATTGGGGTAACTTAGCCAATCACATTAACCCATTCCAACAGCACATGGCTAAAACGTCTAGCTGTGTGGAAGTACAGACATTTTAGACCTCAGTAGGGCTTCTGGCAGCAACAGAGGAGCGGTAAGTGAAATATTTACCCTAACATATCTTGCTACTTATATCTTGATATGATTATGATGTGGAAACATTGCCGAATGGGTAACATTTTAAACTTTAACAGAGGAAGCAGTTGTTTCCCATTAATCAAGAGTCCAGGCACTCTGGACAAAGCAAATAGCATTGGACAAGGGACTGGTTTTTACCAAGCTAGTGTGAGTATAGCGATTGTGTAAAATGGACTGTTTTCCTGGGATGATGGTAGTTACTGTGGTAGGAGTTTGCCCTATCACCTGAAAAATATGGTAGCAATTCTTCAGTAGAACCAGCTACTCCATCTAGCTTCATCTTCCAAAACTGCAGATGAATCGCTCATATCGTTGGTGAAATCCTCATAACTTCTTCCATTCATCCATTTCCTTTACACCCTTTTCCCTTGTGGGGTCAGAAGGGGTGTTGGTACCTATCTCCAGCGAGACATTTCGGGCAAGAGGTGGGGTCACCCTGGACAGGTTGCTGGTCTGTCACAGGGCAACACTGAGACTGACAGGAAAAACACGGCATGCACACACACCTAAGGAGAATTTAGAAAAAAAAACAATTACCCTAACAGTCATTCTTTTGGACTGTGGGAGGAAGCCAGAGTACCCAGAGAGGACCCACCATGCACAGAGAGAACATGCAAACTCTGTGTAGAAAGACCCTGAGCCAGGAACCAAATTTATAGTATTTTCTGAGAAATACTTATTATTCAAAGCTTTTTTGCTCACAGAATGAAAGCACAGTAGTTCAATTTTATAAATAATGTAAATGGTTTTATTGTGTCAGTGACACTTTAAATGTCGTAACTCATATTAATTCAGATTCTTCAGAGTTATTGTAGTTGGTGATGGTTGTTGACAGGAAAGATCTCTTGCAGCAGTCTGTATAACAGTAAATCTGAAGAAGCTTCTGACTGAAGATACTCTGATTTCCCAAGACAGTTTCGTGAAGAGCATGGTCAGGGTTGTCCATAATTTTCTTGCTTTTATGAAGAATCCTACTTTGCATCATCATCTGCAGAGGTTCCACAATTGTCTTCAAAACAAAACCAGAACAGAACCAGCCTTCTTTATAAGGCTGTTGAGTCTTCTGAGGTTCCTGGTTCTGATGCTGCTACCCCAACAGATGATGGCAGAAGAGATGAAGCTCTCAACAACAGACTTAGAGAAGATCTGCAGCATCTTGCTGCAAACCTTGAAAGTTCTTAGGCTGTGTTCTCACTGCAGCCTGAAGTGACCCAATTCTGATTTTTTTGACGTTATGCGACCTGTAGCCGACCTTTTTATGACAGTCTTGACATGTGGCAGAAGCGCTCCAAAATATATATACACAGGTCAGATTCTTTTCAAATGCGACCCACTTTGGTATCTGACATGTATTTGATTCAAAGTGACCTACTGTCCAGGTTGCATTTATCTGACCTGAACATCACTGATACTCAACAAATGTCCCTATTCTGCATCCTGATATGCCCAAGCAGGAATAAAAACAACAATCATGACGGACTATAATGAGGGTCAGTGCTGCTCCGGAGTGCAGTAAGTATGCTGAATCACATGCGTCAACTTTCTGAATTTCATGTAGTGGTTATTGTTTTAAAATTTATGGTTTGTCCATAAGGGCTGCACAGTGGTGCAGTTGGTAGAGCTGTTGCCTTGCAGCAAGAAGGTCCTGGGTTCGATTCCTGACCCGGGGTCTTTCTGCATGGAGTTTGCATGTTCTTCCTGTGCATGGTGGGTTCTCTCCAGGTTCTCCGGCTTCCTCCCACAGTCCAAAAACATGACTGTCAGGTTAATTGGACTCTCTAAATTCTCCCTAGGTGTGAGTGTGTGTGTGAATGGTTGTGTGTCCTGTGTGTCTCTGTGTTGCCCTGCGACAGACTGGTGACCTGTCCAGGGTGAACCCCGCCTCTCGCCTGGAACGTTAGCTGGGGAGTGGAACTAGCAACACCTCCTGACCCCATTAGGGACAAAGGGTGAATAGAAAATGGATGGATGGATGGATGGATGGTTTGTCCATATCAGAATGTTGAGTGGCATGAATGATTCCTTGTTGGCAGCCACATTTATAGAAGCTTTTTTATTATTATTATTTGAAACTCAGGAGTCTTATAGTTTAGCCTGAAATTTCTTTCTGTTTGACAACATTGAGCAAGAGAAGGTTTCTTCTACCACATTACCTGCTCAGGCAGAATGTTGATAGAGAAGATTTTGCAATATAATATAAATGTGGATTAAAAAAGACATTCAAAAATATGAGAAAGTGAAAACTATTTCCATGAGTGTAAACAGTTAAAATGTGGTGCATGGATGTTTTCCACCTTCTGGATGTTATTTGTGGGTAAAAGAACAGGGAAAGAGAAAATAATAGTTGTGGAAAACATTCTGAGAATAGCTGAATGAGACAAAAACCAGATGTCCTTTCTTGCCCTGTTGTCCTTTAGATATCCTTCTCTTTTTCAACCAGCTTCCAGTGCAGTTTCTCCTAATCTAATAACTTCTGTGAATGTCATTACGTGTTTGTGCTGGATTTCCTCTTGGCAAGATCAAATCCAGCAAAATGGACATCTCCAACAGGGCCAACTTGGGAGGGGAGGGGTCCTGCAGGATGTTAGCTTTAACCAGCTCCAACCACAGGAGGCTTTTTATAGTGGCATTAACCAAGGCCTGTGGCTTTCCAGTGACCCACCATCTGTTTCTCCAAAGCAGGAAGTTCAGTCGAGCAAAACCAATGTTTATCTGACTCGCAAGATTCACAGACGGATCATTTCAAGTAGAAAAAGTTGAACAATTACGTTGCCCTGGATACAGAGCTGGATTGTGCTGCTATACAGAAATCTATAGCTGTACAGTCACACTTTTTGGGTGATGTCAGTATTGAGGCCTCATTTAACTCAATCGAACAAAGAGGAGGGAGAGAAAATGTGAATTGAGTGAGCGAGCAAAGAAACTAAATGCATGTGTGACAGCTTCCTTTACCCGTCCTGTCATGCACAACCAGAGACCAGTTGGTTAGATTTTATGCCATTTACTGAAATGAGTGGTCAAGAAAACACAAACAGCGCAGTGAGCTTCCCTACTGGTCCAGTAGTCACTCTGTATACATAGCAGAGCACTGAACAGACTGTATAATTTACAAATACTTATTACAGTGAGTTTTGACAAAAACAAATTTGTGACATTAGATCATATAGTGGTTTTGATAATACATCTTTAAAATGAATTTAATACAATTTGGTCTTTCTTTAATAAATGAAATAAATTAGAAAAATAAATACAGACAGCAGTCAAAATTAATTATTAAAGAACAATTACGAAACATATTTTAGGAAGAATTTCATGTGTATAGCCAATACCTGTTCCACATTTTCAGAATTTCAATCTGATTATGCGTGCTGAATCTAGTGGGAAATAAGATTTGATGAGAAATTAGCCTGAGGCTTTGTGCCAAGAAAGAACAAAAAGTTAGACACTCAGAAATAATGCCTTGGTTTCGTGTATTGGTGCAGACCACTGATGACTATGTGAAACAAGCTGGACGGTCTAAAATGGGAGAGTGACTCCCAGCTGTGGTTACATTTCTGCTAAAATAACAGGTAAAAATATGAGATCATGATGAAGAATTTCTGAACTTAGTTTACTTTCTTCACCTTCACTGCAACATATATTATGTACAATTTAACCAAAAAAATCGCTATGTGTGGGGAAAAGTATAAAACATAAAAAATACAATGTTATGATTGTAAACCATTGAACTAATACTTTGTTAAAACATCTTTTAATTTGATGTATGTCTGGACTCGCGGTGATGCTGAAAGATGAAATCTCTCTTCAGCTTTCTAGCAGCCTGGAGGTTTCCCACCTGTCAGGCTGCAAATAAAAAAAAAAAAACTTTTAGAAAACATTTTTTTATGTTTTTACAAAAAAATATACAGAATTGTAGCCAACACAACCCTTTAATTAGAGAGATTTAGGTCAGACCCATGCTCAGTTCCCAAAGATATTGCCTGCCTGTTGTAGACAATCAGTGAGCTACTCAAAGATTAATAAAGTGGAAAAATCTAGCCTACAGTCATCGGTTGTCTAGGATACATGTGGTCACACCTTTCAGCAGTATAGACACATAAAGGGGGTGTCTGTCATTTTTGTAGCAGCAGAGAAGTGAGTAATGACCCATTGTGCATTACAAAGAATGAAGCACATGGATATATCAAATGCACCAAAAAAAACACATTGTGTGTGGGGATGTGCAGGGGTGTGTGTGCGGGGGTGTGCGTGTGTGTGTGTGTGTGTGTGTGTGTGTGTACTTATGAACATTAAATATAGATCCAGATAGCAAAATATGAGTGAATCAGTGTTTAAATATTGCTGGGCAAGCACATTGAATCCACACATTGAATTGATATTGAAAGTGGTTGGTGACTTACTTGTGAAATGGACATTAGGGCTTTCTGACCCCAGCCACAGGCTAAGTATTACTTGTTCTTTTTTTATTGAAAAAAATTATCTTTTTTTTTATTAGTAGGACTGCAAGCATCTCCAGACTGATTCTGTCCTGCATTTTACTAGCAGAGCAGAATTGTTCCTGAAAGATAGGCTTCTAGTTTTTATAGTTGATGCATTGAACAGGAAGCAGGCACCAGTCGCTCTGCTGGTGCCTCTGTGTGTTAGCTGCTACAGCCGCCGTCACAGCTTGATCTCTAAAGAGTACCTCAGTGCGGATTGCACGCGCTTGTTTTCATTCAAGCTGGACACACTGGCTCACGCTAAAGCCACATAAATTAAATCTCCCGTTTTTCCCTCTGTATTCAGCAGGAAGATGTGCAGTGCAGCAGATTTAATTCATCATGCAGGGCCGGTCCAATGTTGTATGATGCCTTGAGCAAAATTTTATTTAGGGGGCCCTCTTGCTGCCAAGAACATCAGCACCTCTAACAGCATTTCACCATGGATTTAAATAAATATGCGACAGGGGCCTGGTTTAATTGGCCAACCTTCAAAGCAATTAGTGATAATTGTAATTTACTGAAATGTATTTGCAATTTGCTTTATTACAAATTCTCAAGATCATGAAATCATACAATGAACATTCCTTTGTGCAATCATGTCCAACTGTCCTGTTTTCCTAAAACAACAATAAAGCATCCACGTCAGTGAACAGCATCAATTCCCACCAGCTGTGACAGCATCAAGGGCCAAATCAAAACAATTCAACAATAAATTTAAATCTCACAGATCTACATAAAAAGAACACCAATTTCTCAAGTGCAGAGAAATTTTAAGGCTACTTATTTCTTTGAATTGTAATAATTCTGAAAGACTTAATTATGTTATTTGTTATGTAATTTAACATAGAGGTATTTAAATGACCAAATCCACTTTAGGCTCTCATAAGCTTTGAATAACTGTATGACTGACTGTACAGAGGAATTGAATACACAGTAGCAGAAAGTTGTAATGTCTATAATAAATATTTGAAACTCTGATGAGAAGTGATTACATGTAGCTGAGAGTAACCTTAACACTTCTACATATTGAGCACTTTTCCTTCTACACTGAAAAAAATGAACTTAGGCAGTTATTACATTAACAAAAGAATATCATGTACTTTTAACTAAATAATTTCATGTTTCAAACAAAAACGTGATACAATCATGTTGGACAAACAAGAAATTCAACAACTTTACGTTTATGATATTGAATCATGTTGAGATAACATGATTCATTATAGTCAGACTGATCTTGTGCTGAAGACGACGAGTGAGATCACAGGATATCACACAAGACCACGCGAGACAATCGTTTTTTTGTCTCAACTTGAATAACGTGTATTCAAGTTGAGATAACGTGATTCAATTTAGTCAGATTTATTTCCCTCCAAGGAGGGTCTAGCGAGATCAGGGTATCACGCAAGATTATGAAAGATCACACGACATCACTGTTTTACGCCTGGGAAAACTTCAAAGCGGTTTTAGCTACACATTAAACTATAGATATTTGTTTTTCTCTGCAGGGCAGAGAATGCACTGTATCAGTGCATTTAAGAACTGTAAAAAAATCTTTTTTTTTAAAATTGTCTTTGAATTAACGTAATTAAATCATGGAAAGGATTTCCACACAATTAAATAGCTTTCTTTCAGCATGAAGCATGTTTGTTGAGATAACTTAATTAAGTAGTGTGAAGGTACCACTGTAACATAAGTTGGTTTCACGGGTTTGCTGTGTTGGTGCAGGGGGTTAGCACGCCCCACGTTTGGAGGCCTTAGTCCTCGACACGGACGTCGCTGGTTCGACTCCCGGTGACCTTTGCAGCATCTCTTCCCCCCTCTCCTCACCCTCTTTCCTGTCTGCCTACTGTCGCAAAAAAATACGAGCCACTAGCGCTGCAAAAACTCTTCTGAGAAAAAAAAGGAAAAAAAAAGTTGGTTTCAACTAAATTGCCATTAATCTTAGTCAAGTAAATTATTTGGTCCAAAACATTTCAAATTAGTTGGACTGGCTCTTTTAAATTACATTGGATCCAACTATAGTAAATGAGTTGAATCAACCTTAATAAATTAAGTTGACCTAACACATTTGCTATAGGAGTAACAGAATTACATGGTGCTGAAATAAAGCAAAGTAATCAGATGGAAATCCTTTCCATAACCTTTTTATGTTCATCCAAGGAGTTACTTTTTTCAGTGTAACAGATAACAACACAACACATGTCAGGATACTTCCATAACCTTAACAAAGTTGAATCGGGGAGTGGAACGCAGCTTATAAATACATGTAGCCATCTCTAAAATGGCTGTTATACGACCATTATAGCTAAAATTTCGCTAAGTACAATTATGACAGAAATCACTTTTTTTGTTTTGAATGTCTAAGCACGTCTAAGCATATGATTGCAAAATCAGTGCCGAATTAACTTGTAGGGTGGGACAGTTTTCACCAGCTTTACATTACTAACCTGTAAACATGAATAGCGTCAGTGAATTAAGGAACGACTGCCGTTGTTCTGTCAGATAGCCATACATGTCAGAATAGCATACATATGGTAAGAGCGCATGCGCACGCATGCGCATTCTGCAGGAGGTCCGCCATATTGAGAGGAGTCGTCAGCTTGTCATACGCGAGAAGAGACACAATAAAAAGTAACTAAATAAATTAAATTTAATGCTGCTGCAGCCCCAGTAAACTACAAAACACGTCCTAAAACACGCCCTGTTTAAATTCACGTCCCCCACTTCCTTAATATTTTTGGGTTGGATAACATGTCTGCTAACTTGGATAGCATGTCGTGTATGAAAACGCAATTTTTACCAACACTGAAACTGGGGCAAAACCAGTGTTTCACTTTTGAAAAAAATCCTTATCTACGTCATGATTCTATGTTGCTGATTAAATAAAATCATATGGTAATGACAACGTATACATGTCTGAGCTAAGCGTATGACTATCTGACAACGTATGCTGAAACGTATGCAAACATATGCTGATCTGACAGATATAGCCATCAGTTTGTCATACGCGTATGACGATCTGACAATGTATGGCTATCTGACAGAACACCGTCTTCTTCCCCAAACGCTGTCTGAGGAGCGAAGGGGCGGGGCTCCTCGCTTTAGACCTCCTGGTGAAACGCTGTCTACATTTTTGTTCCTTTTGTTTTTCCTTTTTGATTTAACATGGTATTTCGGCCAATTTCAGTCAAAAAAAACATATATATAATACAATGGAATACTAATAATTTATATGGTGGCTTATACTCTTAGGCAAATTTTCTTGACTATATAAACAATGATGATTAAAATCTTCCACTTTATGGTGTTTCACACAAAATTTTGTGGATTGTAATTTCTATCAATTTAGTTTTCTTCTTTGGGCGGTTAGAATATATTTATATTAGTTTAGAACCAAAATTTGTAATTAATTTTTATATTTGGAATTGTTTAGATTACATTGGTAATTGTTAGACCCTCAAATTAATTTGAGTAATTAAGAACACACCAGGTGCTTGGTGGAGGTCTATTGTTTGGTAAATGTCCGGTGTGTTGACTAGAGGTTTTGTAAAATGATTTTTTGACCACTTCTTAGAGCTTGAAACATCAAATTGAGATTATTTTTCTTTTTCGACTAAGTTGTAAGACATTTTTAGTAATTATTTTGTCTCTACTTTTACCCTCTTTTTGTTTGTTTTAGCAGAGCGGTCCCAGAGCGAGCCCCCATTGTTACCTGTAAGTCCAGAACAGGCTGGTGTCTATTTCGGCTCGTTTGCTGGTAACAAGCTCATAGATTCTGCTCTGCTGGTGGCAAAACAAGGTGGAGGCAGTTAAAAGCTTGTAGAACTTAATTCCTCTTCTTGGTAACGGCAACAACAACTCCACATCTCGAGTCTCTAAAGCTAAAATACTTTGCTCTTCTTCTCATCCCCACACCAACCCATTGCTCTCTATCTGCCTACACCCAGATTCAGGCCAATAAAGAAAAGAACACAAAAGAGTTCATTCATGCATGTGGACATCTAGCCGCTGACCCATTGACCAAATCGGTCAGGGGGTCTGCATCTCCTCTGTGGTCTTTGCTGATGTCCTGTTCTTTGAAGGACCGGCCACTGCTCCTCCACAGATTCCTCAGAAACACTTTTTATTAGAAAGAAATCACAACCCACTGTCTTCAGCAGCTCTTCATGTAGTACTTGATTTAAAATGTGATAAACCTCAGCCAATAGTAAAATGTTCTCGGTTTAATTCTTTGTTGTTGCTTAGAACAAGCAGATGTCTGGTCTGCTTACAGATGGCCTTAATCAGATTTTATCCACGTTTTGGACTCATGATCCAACTAGAATTCCACACACAGATCCAACTTATCCCAGCATGTGTGCAACATGACAACTTGTCATTTTCTCAGATACTTCATCACATGGCCAAACATTGTCATTTTATAATGTAATGTCACAGTGCGATTAGTAAAATGTCATTTTGAAAACATGTAAAGTTATATATATTTGGCTACCAAGTGGCTACAAGCTTTAAAGGTATCAATGCGCACACAGGTTGTTTTGCTGTCTGTCATGGCAGAGTGGACTGCTCTCTGAAGCACATGACATCTTGTGCAAAGGGTCAATAATTTGTTCATCTGTTCATATTCTGTTCCTTTCACTTTAAACCAACTTAATGTTACGACTTAATGGCAAGCTGGGGACAATAAGGGGCTGACGTGTTCGGCATTGGTAGATAAAAATAAGTTCCTAGTGAATTAGGTACAGACGGGTAAATTAAATATATTTCAAAATGTCTCTTATAAATATGTCTCCCATCCCTAAACTAAATCCACATTCTGATCTGTCCAAATACAGATAGAAACATTTGTGAAGATGATCTTATCAGTTTATGATGCTTGGTTTGGTCTATTTGAATGTAACTAAAGGTATTTGCTATGTTGTGTGTTTTCTTCCTCAGAGACTGTGATGTCAGTCAGATAAACTACATGTACGCTCAGTATGTTAGAAACACCATGCAACCTCTCAACATCACCGACGTCACCAAGGACCAGCGCTTCCCTTGGACAGTCTGTGCCTCACACTTTCTCACTTTTCTTTACTTAATTTTTTTCCCAGTCCTATTAAGTAACACCTTTTGTTATTTAACAGTGTGAAAGCCCTGATCACTCCAGCAGTCGGATAAAAAGTTTGCTCTGCACTCCAATCAGAAATGGCAAGAAAGACAAAGTCATAGGTGTGTGCCATGTTGCTTTCTTTGTCTAATGGCCCAAATTGGGATTGAATCTGGTAGACCAGCTCAGGGTTCTGCAAGACAAGGGATTTCTTTAAAGAAATGCTACAGATAAGCTGTAGCATTTAGTGATAAACTCTACTACTCTAAGCTCTATAGCAATAAACTCTACTGCACCCATTGACTTTTAAAGCCTCATGACTGAAACATGTCCAGGGTTTTCCATAGTAGTGGCAGTTTAATGCTAGTGGGGATGATTTGCAAAATTTCTATGCAAGAACCAAATTGAACAATTTATGGTTTGTGTGTCTGCGTGTACGTGTGCATGCTTGTAGGTGTGTGCCAGTTGGTGAACAAAACGGACGAAGCGTCAAGCACCGTCAAGACCTTCAACAGAAACGATGAGCAGTTCCTGGAAGCGTTTGCCATTTTCTGTGGCCTTGGCATTCAGAACACACAGATGTATGAGACTGTGGAGAGAGCCATGGCCAAACAGGAGGTCACTCTGGAGGTCAGCCTTGCTTACTTTTCTCAGATCTGGAAGAAGAACACACTGGACCCCGCCTAGTTCAGTGTTCAAAGAATTTTTGTGAAAAGTAACTCCAAATTATCTGCAGAACATTTGCAGATTTTTTTTGTAGAGCATATCTCAAATATTTGAAAGAAAATGGGAAGCTGAATGACACAGTATTGGCTGACATTAAAGAACCCAATCCAGGCATTCATTTTCCTTGGCACTGATTGGCTGTACCCCCAAAAATGGAGATAAATAGAAGTGTCATGATCCAATATTGAAATTGGAAATTGATTTGATATCACTGATTTCGAGTATCAACTACTCATGATTACAGTAACCTATTAAACACAGCACCAGTGATGTCAGTAACGCCTTAATTTGTACTGACGTCGGACCACTTTTTTCAGTAACCAGTAATCTAACGCGTTGCTCTTTCAAATCCAGTAGTCAGACTACAGTTACTTATCAAAATCATTTTAGTGTTACTGTGCGTTACTATCTTCTTTTGTTATTTAATCGTATTTCCTCTACTCGTCTTGTCGAGTGACCGACGTCTCTATGCGACAGAAATGTAAACAATGGAGGGAGATGCGCATTTTGTTGGTGGAAAAACTGGAACTATTTTGAGTTTCTGTCGACAAGTCCGATTATTATAAGCAGCTTTGGGCTTCTTTTTTTTTTTTTTTTTTTTTTTTAAGTCGCTTGCAAATTTAATGAGCGGCGGGTTGCGCCTTTTTGGGCTCGTTTTTGAACGTGAAGTTGCTCATTTGGGCTTGGAAATAAGCAGAGACTCAATAAATCCCAGAATTTGTCCGTCATTAAGGTAGTTTTAGTCAGTCTCTCTCTCTGTCCATCATTTCCCCGATGATCCGTCCCGCTGTGTCTTTGTTAATGTCAAGTTAATGTATTACCTCTGAATGACGTTGAGCTTCACGTTGCGCTCCAGAAAACTGCAAACATCGAGACCAATATGAACAGCGCAATAAACGTGAAAACAGCCACGAATAAACGTGTCCGTAGTTGCCAATAATTATAATGGCAACTTAACGCCATTATAATTATTAATATTAAGATAAGTGTCACAAATCTGTGCAGCCATCTTAGCTGTGGAGCTGCAGGAGGAGCTCTGTGCGCTGCGCTGTGACACCAAACACAGGGCCGTAACGCAGAACCTGGAGGCTGGGGGGAGGGAGCTTTAAAATCCTTCTTAGAGTTTTCCAGACAACAGTGGACCACACAAACTACTCACGTTTTTTATTTTTTTGTACTGTTTTTTCTACAATCTCCTCTTCAGTTCAACCTTATCAGTGGAAACACATTGTTGATGTTACCATTATAAAATAGCTGACAATTAAGTACAAGTACAAAGATCAATGTTATTTTCACAGGAGGCTGAGCGTTGTTGTTAGCAGCTGCTGAAAGTAACTAAGAAGTTACTTTTAGTGTAACTTAGTTACTTTCCAAGTCAGTAGTCAGTAATATAACTAAGTTACTTTTTCAAGGAGTAATCAGTAGTCCGATTAAAGTTACTTTTTCAAAGTAACTATGCCATCACTGCACAGCACACAGGTCAGGGAGAAAGTTCTGTAGAATTTAAAGCAGAGTTAGCTTTTGCAACAATTTTGTAACCTTTGAACATGTCACATCTTGTTTACAAAACATTTTTCTTTGTTTGGGACCCAAAGGGGGAATGGGCCGTCTGAAAGTGGGTTTAAGATCAGGGAATCTTCATATTTGGAATAGAATGACTTTAGGTTCTCTTTATGTTCATGTTGAGTCAGAAATTACCTGTTTCTTTGGTAACCCTTTATGTGAATAAGACTTACATGACACTGTCATAAACATGACATAACACCTGTCATGAACATAAGTAAGTCTTCATGAATATTTATGACTCATCATAAAGTGTCATTCGGTAAATCATTGCACTTTTAATACAAAGGTGACATTATTCGATATGTCTTTGTTATGACAACCTGACATGAACCAAGAAATTGTAATCTATCATAAATTTGTTATAAAAGTATTACTGATTAAACTTTAAAAATTATGTACCTTTATGTGGTAATATTTTATTGCTTTGCCATTTTGTTTAGTCTTAAATTTCTAATTGTTGTGAAGTTTTACAGCAACTCTAGCTTACATAGCTAGAGTGTGAAGCAAAGGACATTCTTGGAATGGTATTTAGATAAATACTGAATTAAGATCACGTTATATTTTTTATTTATTTGTTTTTGTTCCTTTTTTTAAGTGACCTCAGTGGATTGAGTGAAGTTTTACAGCAACTCTAGCTTACATAGCTAGAGTTGCTGTAAAACTTCACAACAATTAGAAATTAGCTTACATAGCTAGAGTTGCTGTAAAACTTCACAACAATTAGAAATTAGTTATTCAACTCCATTACTGTAATGTTTGCCTTTAATCTTAAACATATTTTAAAGGCAGGCAAATTGTTTTTTTTCTACAATTTTAATGAAATTAAAGCTAATATCTTGGTCAAAGTTATATTTTATGTGCATTATTTAGCAACTTGGCTGATGTGACATGGTGTTTTGCGGCCATTTATGCAAAATTTTGTGGATTGTAATTTCTACCAATTTAATTTTGTTCTTTGGGCAGTTAGAACAAAACTGCTCACAGTAATTTAAACTGTGTGAATCACACAGTTGTAAGTTAGTTGAGAACCAAAATTTGTAATTAATTTTTATATTTGGAATTGTTTGGATTATGTTGGTAGTTGTTAGACCCTCAAATTAATTTGAGTAATTAAGAACACACCAGGTGCTTGGTGGAGGTCTATTGTTTGGTAAATCTCTGTTGTGTACAGGAGGTTTTGTAAAATGTTTTTTTGACCACTTTTTAGAGCTTGAAACATCAAATTGAGATCATTTTTTGTTTTTGACTAAATTGTATGACATTTTTAGTAATTATTTTGTCTCTACTTTGCAAGAAATAAATCACATAAATTTTTACAAAACAATCAAGACGGGAGTGCGTGCAAATCAAACCACTTGTTATCACCCACGGCCATTGTTGGAATTTTTGGGTTTGAGAACATAGATCGCCGCGATATAGTGCTTGTGTTCTTTGCTTTGCCGACTTTAGCCACCTTAAGAACAATTTTAGCCTAAGGACACATGGTGGAGAGTTGATAATGTAGGATGATAATGAAGACCAGCCACCAGAAAAAGAAATCCCTGTTTGACCAAAGACAAAGAAGCAGATGAAATATTCCCCAAGAAATTTAGGTAAGTCATTTTTGTGATACTGTTTCCTCCAGGTGAAGGGGGTGTGGGGGGGGTGTGGGGACAGCGGAGCAGTAGTCAATTTATTTATTAATAATAAACTTCTTGAAAATATTGACAAGCCAGAGTATCTAGTTGGAAATAATTTTGAATGCTCATTAAGTGAAAAGATACACTCGTGCCTAAAACTATACAATAAATGACGCATTCTGAATAACAACAGGCTGTATGAACTCCTGCCAAACAAATATTTGATCAGAATAATTTTGTTCAGCTCGAGTCATTATGCTGCTTGTATTAAGAAATAACTGTATTGCACTTTATAACAACCAGTCACGTTAACTAAACCTTTGTCTGCCAGTCTACCATTCTGACAGTGTGAAGCAAAGGACATTCTTGGAATGGTATTTAGATAAATACTGAATTAAGATCACGTTATATTTTTTATTTATTTGTTTTTGTTCCTTTTTTTAAGTGACCTCAGTGGATTGAGTCATCACCCACTTTGAGAATGTCCAGAAGAGATTCACCAAGTTTGAATTCATGAAAAGGCTTCAATTTTAAATTCAGCTACAATTTCTGAGCATTTCCAGACACTTTCAAAGAGCTGCTCCTAGGAAATGAAGACAGGAAGAATATCTCCCTGTTGTCAGAGTGTTACAGGAAGGCTATAACGAAGGAAATAGCTGACTTTTGAAAGAACCTATTTTCTTAAGTTAAAGAATAAGTAATTCTGTTTTAGGTTTTCAGTTAGTATTTCAGAGTTACAATATACTGACCAGAAGTTAAACCCTCTGAAAAACAAGTAATCCTTTGTTTTATTCCAATGTACAAAGGGTTTGTTCTACAGCTATAATGGTAGTTATAAATTGTCCAGTGTGTCCCACTTCACTTGAGGTAAGACATAATATCAATGACTCTGTTAGCATAGCATTTCACACTGTGATAACACTGAATAACATCTTTCTAATTGTTGCTACTAGTTTCACTTTACTTGAGGTAAGAGTTAATAGTAATGACTCTGTAATAGCACTTAATGACATCTTCATAACTGGTGCTACTTGTTCTACTTGATGTAAAAGGATTTTTTAATGACCATAACCATTTGACAGTGTATTAAAGATTAATGAAATCTTTATTGTTGGTCCAACTTGTTTCGCTTTATTTCAGGTAGTGAGAAATATTAATTACTGTTTTGTTTTGTTTGATAGTGTAATCTTAATAACACTTAATGACAATATTATGACTACTACTATTACATATTTATGACATATAATGATTCTTGGTTAATGTCAAGTCGTGAAGACATGAAGACATTTTGAATAATGTCAACTTTGTATTAAAAGTGTCATGATTTACCAAATAACACTTTATGACAACAATATTTATGAAGACATATTCATGTTTATGGAAGTGTCACGTAAGTCTTATTCACAAGCCGCCAAATAAATTGTTACCGTTTCTTTTAATTATTGTTCCAACTGTACACTGTATGTACAATTGTTAGGCAAGTTTCAGTCTGGACCATATGATCATTTGAGTGCATATTTTCTAACTCCAAGCTGTTTAAACTTGAATGCCTGTTGAATATGAACACATCAGCTGATGTGTGTTTGTTTAATGAGGGGGTGGGGCCAAGAAGATCAACACCCTATATCAAGATGGGTATAATTATTAGGCAGCTTCCTTTCCTCTGGCAAAATGGGCCAAAAAAGAGATTTAAGAGACTCTGAAAAGTCCAAAATAGTAAAAAGTCTTTCAGAGGGAAGCAGCACTCCTGAAATTACGAAGATATTGGGGCGTGATCACTCAACCATCAAACATTTTGCAGCGAGCAGCTAACTGGGTCGCAAGAAACGTGTTGAGAAAAGAAGACGTAAATTAACTGGCAAAGATTTGAAAAGAAACAAACGTGAAGATACATTATCTTCCAGTACTGCCATTTTCCATGACTGCAACCTGCCTGCAGTGCCCAGAAGTACAAGACGTTCAGAGACATGGCCAAGATAAGGAACGCTGAAACCCGACCGCCATCGAACAAGACACACAAGTTGGAACATCAAGGCTGGGCCAAGACAGATCTGACGACAGATTTTTCAAAGGTTTTATGGACTCATGAGATGAAAGTGACTCTTGACTGACCAGATGGATGGACCTGTGGCAGGATCAGTAATAGAGGCAGGGCTCTGGTATGGGCTGGTATTATTAAAGATGAGCTAGTTGGGCCTTTCAGGTTGAAGTTGAACTCAAATCAAGTCCTAAACCTACTGCCAGATTTTTGAAGACACTTTCTTCAAGCTGTGATACAGAAAAAAGTCTGCATCTTTCAAGAAGACCATGATTTTTATGCAGGACAATGCTCCATCACATGCATCAAAGTACTCCACTATGAAAGGCCTTAAAGATGAAAGAATAATGAAGTGTTCCCCTTCCTCACCGGACCTAAACCCCATTGACAACCTGTGGGCCTATCTCAAACAGGAGAATTATGGTGAAGGAAAACAGTTCACATCTCTGATCAGTGTCTGGGAGGCTGTGGCTGCTGCTGCACAAAAAGTTGATGGTCAACAGATCAAGAAACTGACAGACTCCATGAAATGAAGGCTTAGAAGTGTTGTGGAAAAGAAGGCTGGCTATAAAGGTCTCGGATCCATCCATCCATCCATCCATCCATTTTCTGAACACCCTCCGTCCCTAACGGGGTTGGGAGGGTTGCTGGTGCCTATCTCCAGCTGCGTCCCGGGCGAGAGGCGGGGTTCACCCTGGACAGGTCGCCAGTCTGTCGCAGTAAAGGTCTCGGATTTCTTTTTTAAATGTCAGAAATATTTGTCAATTTTGAGTTGTACGTTTAGAATTTTTACTTTAACGGATGACAAACAAGTGAGATGAGAAAAGTTTTAGTTTAAATTCAGTTGCATACTAATTCTGTGCATACAAAAATATTGCATTAAGAAAGCCAAAATCTAATTTTTACTTTCTTAAATATTCGGGTTCGAGAGGTAATTAATATTTTAGATTGACTGAGAGCGCTGAGGTGTTCCACAATAAAATTATTCCTCAAAGTAACAACTAGCGCAATACTTGTGCACTCAGTGTATTACAGTATCTTAAAATACATGGCTTACCAGAATAATTAAACCACTGGCAGAATGAGACCAATTTACAATTATGGTGCAACGACCATCAAAATGATTGAAGTACAGTGAGTATGGAAAGTATTCAGACCCCTTGAAATTTTTCACTCTTTGTTTCATTGCAGCCGTTTGCTAGAATCAAAAAAGTTCTTATTCTTTTTCATGTATGTGTAACAGTGTTTAGGTTTAAGTTGTAGAATTCCACTTGTTTTACATTTATTAGTGCAATGGGGAAATAGCGCCCTCTCTCTCGGTGTGGCTGGTTATATGTTGCTGGCCCCTGTAATCAGTGCCAGTCTGTGAAAGCTGCACGAGAGGTGAGTTGGATTCTTCAGCACAAACTAGATTGCGGCAAAGCTACAAGCTATCTTCATAGGATTTGAGTGGTAGATGACAAGCCATTCCAATTGCCTTGCCGACATGTGCCACCAACTCATTATGACAAATTAAGACAAGCTCTGAATGAAATGGAGGAACGGGAAATAATTCGAAAGTCTTGCAGTGAATTTGCATCACCTTTGGTCTTATTTTGGACGAAGTCTGGTGATTTAAGACTATGTAATGACCTTCGTTGGCTTAACGCTGGAACTGTCAAAGATGTCCATCCTCTTCCGCATCCAGCGGATGCCCTGGCTGCTTTAGGAGGAAATGGATTTTTCTCTACAATGGACCTGACTTCAGGCTACTATAATGTGGAGGTGCATGAGCAAGATCGCAAGTACACAGCATTTACATCACCATTTGGGTTATACGAATACAATCGTATGCCACAGGGACTGTGCAACAGTCCAGCGACCTTTATGAATATGATATTGGGCATTTTCGGAGATCAGAACTTCCTCAGTGTGCTGTGTTATCTTGACGATGTCCTGGTTTTTGCCCCCACAGAAGAAGCCGCACTGCAGCGCTTGCGCATGGTGTTCCAGAGACTACAAGCTCACAATCTTAAGTTGGCCCCAAAGAAGTGCCACTTCTTGAGGCAATCTGTGAAATTCCTAGGGCACATTGTTAATGCTGATGGAATAAGGTCAGATCCTGACAAAATAGCATCCATTACGTCCCTTACGGAAGCAGACCTCATGGAAGATGGTTCTATGGTTCCATCCCAGCGGAGGATCCGCTCGTTCCTGGGAATGGTCATGTATTACCAACAATTTATTGAGAACTGTTCATCCATTGCAAAACCTCTGTTCCGGCTGACATCTGGGGACAAAGGTCCATGTGGTCCAGGGAGAAGGCGCCAGAAGGCACGTGCAAAGCTGTGTGAGGAGGACTGGACAGATGACTGCAGGATAGCGTTCTTCAAGTTGAAGCAGGCTTTGCTGGATCGAGTGCTCCTGGCACATCCAAACTTCGAGAAGCCCTTCCGTCTATCGGTTGATGCCTCCAGCAGTGGCCTTGGTGCTGTGTTGTCACAAGTTACAGCTGGAGCTTTGACGTCAAGGCCAATCGCCTTTGCCACTAAGACACTCAGTCATGCACAATCCAAGTATCCAGCACATAGGCTGGAGTTCTTTGCCTTGAAATGGGCATTGTGCGATAAGTTTCATCACTGGCTTAGGGGTCATCAGTTCACAGTATGGACCAATAATAACCCTCTGACTTACATACTGTCAAAGCCAAGATTAGATGCATGTGAGCAGAGGTGGATTGCAAAGCTGGCACCTTTTCAGTTTGACATAAAATACATTCCTGGTCCTAAAAATCTGGTTGCTGATGCACTGAGCAGGGAACCCTTTGTGCATCCAACTGCCTCCCATCTTCTAATAAGAGTGCCTTACAATGATCTGCTGGCTGAGGCAGAGGTGGTTGCCACAGGTGGGGTGCAGGAGGCTTTCAGATGGACGGTTCACTCACCTGAGGAGTCCCCAGGCAATGATCAGCCTATTGTTTCTCAGTGCACAGCTGTTGTACAGGCCGGGGGGCTGACATCTTCTGAGGTGGGAGCTGTTTTTCAGGTTCATACAGCACATGAGTCCAAGGTGTGGCCACATGCTCTCCTTCTCCCTCAGTTCTCTCAGACTTTGCTCACACCAAACCAAACTGATTCTGACATCTTTTCGCATCACGAGCTAGTGAGGCAGCAGCGGTGTGATGATACACTGTGTAGGGCAATCTTCTATGTGGAAAGGGGGCGAAGACCTTCAAGGAGAGAGCGTGCCAAAGAAGTGATTGATACAATTAGACTTCTGAAGGCATGGAACAATTTGACTGTGAAAGATGGTGTATTGTATCGAATCGTCAAGAATCCTGTAACAAAGACAAAAACATACCTGTATGTTGTCCCACCTGCCCTGCGTCCTGCTGTACTGAAGGGAGTACATGATGAAGCAGGCCACCAAGGCAAACAACGAACCCTTTATCTGGCCAGGCAAAGATTTCATTGGTCTGGCATGGCTAAACATGTGGCAGAGTATGTGAGGTGCTACAAGAGGTGCATTGTTAGCAAGTCACCAGAACCAGAGGCTAGAGCACCTTTAGAGAACATCAAGACATCAGAGGCTCTTGAACTAGTCTGCATAGACTTTTGGTCGGCTGAGGACTCTGCAAACAAATCTGTGGATGTGCTTGTGGTCACAGACCGTTTTACAAAGATGGCACATGCCTTTTTTGCCCCAACCAGTCTGCCAAGGCAGTGCGCACCAACTGTGGCATAACTATTTCTATATCTATGGCTTTCCAACACGCTTACACTCTGATCAGGGAGCAAATTTCGAGAGTGCACTCATCTCTGAACTATTGAGGGTTGCTGGTGTCCAGAAGTCCCACACGACTCCATATCACCCAATGGGTAATGGTTCTTGTGAAAGGATGAACTGCACTTTGGGCAATATGATTCGTGCCTTACCTCCAAAAGCTAAGCAAAGATGGCCTGATGCGCTGAAAGCCCTCACCTTTGCATACAACTGCACTGTCCACAAGACAACTGGCTTTGCTCCATTTCTGTTGATGTTTGGCAGGGTGCCAAGACTCCCAATTGATATAATCTTCAGCTCTGTCATTGACCATCATGACGTCACAGATTATGACCGATACTTCCAGACACTAAGGAAAGACCTCAAGGAGGCAATGGACATTGCACAAAGAACAGCAAGCAAACAATTGCAGCGCCACACAGATCTCTACAACCGGAAAGTCCGGGGATCCCCAGTGAAGATTGGAGACCGTGTTCTTTTGGCCAACAAAAAGGGATGCGGCAAGAGAAAACTTGCTGATCGCTGGGAGAATGTTGTCTATACAGTTGTGGACAAGAATGACACAAGTCACACCTTTAAACTACAGAATGCTTCCATCGGGCAGGTGAAGGTTGTACATCGTAACCTGTTAATTCCAGTGAATTTTCTGCCTGTCGAGGATGCTTTGCTGCAGGATGAAGTGGATGTGTCTTCTGAATCTAGTTCGCTGATGGTGGATGGCGATGGAGAGGCTGTGTGTGGTGTGTCTGTGGCATCTGCTGAGTACAGGACAAGAGCTTGGGTTTCTGACTTGCCATCTGAGGTGTCCAGTGAGTTGCTGGTGACCGAGGATATTGAACCAGAAGACACTGTTATGGAACAACTGGCCTCTGGCTTTGTCCCCACTCTTGACGCTGAGGTACAAGAAAATTAGACTGGTGATTAGCAATGATCTGACTTGGTAATGTCCTTGGATCCAGCTACATGCTTTTCTGCTTTGGAGGCAGCAGTCACTGCTGAGCATGATCCAAACTGTTTGCCTTTAGTTACGGTTCCTGTCTCACCTGAAAATGTTGTGCCCATTGGAGACCATACTGCCGTTAACAGGGTGGTGGGGACTCGCACAAGATCAAGGGTGGGAAGGTTACTTAAGCCTGTTTCTAGATTGATTGAGATGATGCACCAGAAAACAGAAACGGTTTGAGTTTTTTTTTGTTTGTTTTTTTAAAGTGAGGAGAGAGTTTGTTTGATTATACTTGCAATAGATAATGGTGTTTTAGAATGAACAAGGTGCTTTTGTTTTCATTTGTCTGTGTCAGGATGGCGTATGGTTATAATATGATAAAATATGTAATCAGCATTGTTTTTTTCTGCTTCCCACATGTGCGATGAAGGGGTCTGGCCATCTTCTTCTTGTACTGATTCTTTTGAGAATAGTCATCTGACTGGGATTTTCTTTGTAACTGTACTGCCTGGAATTTGCTGAGCAGATTTCTCACATCTCAATTGCTGAGGATATGCTATTGGAAAATTGTCTAGAATATTCATTTTGTTCTACCTGTATGTTGTCCCACCTGCCCTGCGTCCTGCTGTACTGAAGGGAGTACATGATGAAGCAGGCATTTCAAACTATGCATTTCAAACTATGCATGTATGATACAAGCATCTTTTGGTTGTTGTGGTGTATCTAGTCTGTTTTTTTTAATGGGGCTGTTGCTTTTGTTTGTGATATATATATATATATATATATATATATATATATATATATATATATATATATATATATATATATATATTTTTTTTTTTTTTTTTCTTTTTTTTTTTTTTTTTTTTTTTTTTTTCTTTTTCTTTAGGGGTGCAAGTGGAATTGAGCAGGGGGGAATGTAACAGTGTTTAGGTTTAAGTTGTAGAATTCCACTTGTTTTACATTTATTAGTGCAATGGGGAAATAGCGCCCTCTCTCTCGTTGTGGCTGGTTATATGTTGCTGGCCACTGTAATCAGTGCCAGTCTGTGAAAGCTGCACGAGAGGTGAGTTGGATTCTTCAGCACACAGTAGAAAAAGTGTTAGCAACTTAATAAAACATCATTTTTATTAACTTAGACAAATAGTGTATAATAACTATTTACTATATGTGTGCATGGCACTCATTTTTGTACTTTTAGTTTTGTTAATATTGTAAAACACTTCTTGTGCTAAGTTAAAAAGCTAACATAATGCTCTGTTGTAGTGGGCTGAGTGAAGCTGAGCCGTTGCACTGATTCGAACCCCTGATATGTTCTTGTTCAGGAAATAAACTGACTGTTCACCCAGAAACTCCTTGTCTTCATAAAAAATCTACAAAACGCAGAGTCGAGGGGTTACTTGGGCCGACCTGGTACAGTGGAGTGAAGCAGAACCCGGTTACATATGTACACTCAGCATCCCATCTTAACAGAAAAAAAAGAAATGCAGAATTTTTTGCGAATTTATTTAAAAAGAAAAACTGAAGCATCACATGGTCATAAGTATTCAGACCCTTTGCTCAGTAGTGATTAGAAGCTCGCTCTTTCACACCTGGATTTGCGGATCCTCTGCCATTCTTCCTGTTTTCATTTTAGGAAGTGGCTGTAATGGAACAGTGAAAACTTTAAAGGGGTCTGAATACTTTCCATATATGTCCATATATGCAGCATGTGCTGCCACATGCTGCTGAATTTATTTGTCTGTGTCCTCCAGGTTTTATCATATCATGCCTCTGCCACTGAGGAGGAAACCCAGGAACTTCAGGTAACTGCTGTAAATTAACATTTCAAACTATCCATGTATGATACAAGCATCAATAGGGAACTGGAGGCACAGTGACATGCAAAGAAGGGGTTTCTAAAGGTCACAAAGAGCAGACCTTCTGTTTGATGACAGTCATGAAATGTAACACAACTAAATCAGCAGTAAAAACAGCTCAAAATGGCTGCTTTCTGTTCATATTCACAACTGGAATAGCAGGAGACTTTATTTAGCACTGAAGTGAACATTTAGCTGCCTTGATAATTGTTGATGTGTGATACTGAAGTAGTGATCAAAGACCCAGAAACTCTATTTCAGGCTGTACAGGCCATAATTAGCATGCTAACTATGGCCTGTATAAAACAAACTCAACAAGAATGATAAGTCAGTATGAGATTCTCACTATGTGATAATGTTAAATATGAAAGATAATTTCTTTCTTATTTCTCAGATTGCTTGTTGTTGCTTTTAATCTTTATTATTGTACAGCATTTTTGAGTATCTTGAAAAGTGCTTCATAAATAAAATGTATTATTCAGAAAATACCATACTCATACAAACAGATTTTCAATTAATTACGTACATTACAAATTGATCACAGCGATCAAACAAAACAGTCTCTTTCAGTTGAATTTTTTCAAATTGGTTGAAAGTTTTCTATCAAAGGAAACCCAGCAGATTGCATGGAGTCTTTGACTTGCAGCATTCACTCCTCCTGGACGAACAGACAGTGGAAAGGAAAACTCCATAACAATTAGGAAATCTCCAGTAGAACCAAAACCTGAATCAGGTTCTCCCATGATGGCCTGGGGCAGTGGTCTTCAACCTGCGGCTGTAGAGCCGCGTGTGGCTATGTGGACCGTCTTCAATGACACAGCCCAGAGGACAATGTGTCCAAATGATATAGTTTTATTAAAAATGACAAATTTATCAGAAGAAATGTATCAAGCCAGATTCTGCAACCCAGGCTCTGGATGTTGTAGGGTTGTTTTGGCTAACGTGGCTCTTCAATATCGCATGGACATCAGGGGCAGTTCCCCTGGATTGGCAGACTGGAGTGGTGGTCCCCCTGTTCAAAAATGGGGATCGGAGGGTGTGCTCCAATTACAGGGGGGTCACACTCTTAAGCCTCCCTGGCAAGGTCTATTCGGGGGTTCTGGAGAGGAGGGTCCGTCGGATTGTTGAACCTCTGATTCAGGAAGAGCAGTGTGGTTTTCGTCCTGGTCGTGTAACACTGGACCAGCTCTACACCCTCAGCAGGGTCCTGGAGGGTGCATGGGAGTTCGCGCAACCAGTCTACATGTGTTTTGTGGACTTGGGGAAGGCGTTTGACCGTGTCCCTCAGTGAGCCCTGTGAGGGGTTCTCCGGGAGTATGTGGTACCAGGCTCCTTGATATGGGCTGTCAGGTCCCTATATATCAGTGCCTCCAAATCCGAGGCCATGGTCTTGAGCCGGAAAAGGGTAGAGTGCCTTCTCCGGGTCGGGGGGGTATCCTGCCCCAAGTGGAGGAGTTCAAGTATCTCGGGATCTTGTTCACGAATGGGGGAAGAAGGGAGCGGGAGATCGACAGGCGGATTGGCGCAGCATCTGCTGTCAAGTGGGCGCTGTACTGGTCCGTTATGGTGAAGAGAGAGCTGAGCCAAAAAGCGAAGCTCTCGATTTACCAGTCGATCTACGTTCTCACCCTCATCTATGGTCATGAGCTTTGGATCATGACCAAAAGAACGAGATCGTGGATACAAACGGCCGAAATGGGTTTTCTCCGTATTATGTCTAGGCTCTCACTTAGAGATGGGGAGAGAAGCTTAGTCATCCAGGAGGGACTCAGAGTAGAGCCGCTGCTCCTTCACATCGAGAGGGGCCAGTTGAGGTGGCTCAGGCATCTGGTCAGGATGCCTCCTGGATGCCTCCCTGGTGAGGTGTTCTGGGCACGTCCCACCGGGAGGAGGCCCCGGGGAAGACCCAGGACACGCTGGAGGGACTATGTCTCTCTGCTGGCCTGGGAACGCCTTAGGATTCCTCTGGAGAAGCTGGAAGAAGTGGCTGGGGAGAGGGAAGTCTGGGCCTCCCTTCTGAAGCTGCTACCCCCACGACCTGAAGCTGCTGCCCCCACGACCCATCCATCTTCGACCTAAGCGGAAGAAGATGGATGGATGGAAATGTATCAAGACATCGTAACATTTGCGGCTCTAAATGAGTATATTATCCAGACTGATGTCAAGAATGACTCTATGTTGTAAAGGTTGCAGACCCTGGCCTAGAGGTTTGAAAAGACACAGAAATGAAACATAGCAACACCGATCCAGGAGTACTTTCTATTTTAAAGGAAAGTTAAAAGTTAATGACAGTAGTAGCTGCTTACACTGTAAAAAATGAATTTGGGAGGTTATCAGATTAACAAAAGAATATCATGTACTTTTAACTAAATAATTTCATGTTTCAAACAAAAACGTGATACAATCATGTTGGGTAAACAAGAAATTTAACAACTTCACGTTTATGAAATTTAATCATGTTGAGATAACATGATTCATTATAGTCAGACTGATCTTGTGCTGAAGCCGAGTGAGATCACGGGACGTCACGCGAGACAATCGTTTTTGTCTCAACTTGAATACGGTATTCAAGTTGAGATAATGTGATTCAATTTAGTCAGATTCATTTCCCTCCGAAGAGGATCTAGCGAGATCAGGGGATCACAAGAGATTATGAGACATAACTGTTTTGCGCCTGGGAAAACGTCAGAGTAGTTTTAGTTACACATTAAACTATAGATATTTGTTTTTCTCTGCAGGGCACTATTGGCATTAAGAACTGTACTGAAACAGTTCTTAAATTTCTTTCAGCATTTAAGAACAGCACTGTAATTTGAAACGTAATCAATTTCAAATTTATTAACGGAATCTGACTTAGTGTTCTGTTTTGATTGTTGATTCTGTGTTGCATCATGTTTTTGTTTTTGATTTGATGTAAAGCACTTTGAAATGCCTTGCTGCTGAAATGAGCTATACAAATAAAATTTGATTGATTGATTGTAACAGTGCAGTTCTTTCTTTCAACATTTAAGAACTGTAAAAAGTATTTTTTTAAATAAGACTTTTTTAAAGAAAAGTCTTTGAATTAACGTAATTAAATCATGGAAGGGATTTCCACACAATTAAATAGCTTTCTTTCAGCATGAAGCATGTTTGTTAAGCCAACTTAATAAACTCAATTAAGTAGTGTGAAGGTATCACTGTAACATAAGTTGGTTTCACGGGTTTGCTGTGTTGGTGCAGGGGGTTAGCACGCCCCACGTTTGGAGGCCTTAGTCCTCGACGCAGACGTCGCTGGTTCGACTCCCAGTCCTGGCAACCTTTGCCTTGTCCTCACCCTGTCTGCATACTGTCTCAAAAAAATACAAGCCACTTCCGCTGCAAAAACTCTTTGGAGAAGAAAAAAAAAAGTTAATTTCAACTAAATTGCCATTAATCTTAGTAAAGTAAATTATTTGGTCCAAAGCATTGTAAATTAGTTGGGCTGGCTCTTTTAAATTACATTGGGTCCAACTATAGTAAATGAGTTGAATCAACCTTAATAAATTATATTGAGCCAACCAATTTGCTTTAAATTGGAATAACCATAATATATTAAGTTCAGCCAAAACTTAATAGAATAATCGTAATAAAATAAGTTGAGCCAACTCATTTTATTTAAATTAGAAATAACCATTATAACATAAGTTGAGCCAACACAATTGCTTTACATTAGAATAACCTTAATAAATTAAGTTGACCTAACAAATTTGTTTTAAGTAGGAGTAACAGAATCACATGGTGCTGAAATAAAGCAAAGTGATCAGGTGGAAAACCTTTCCATGATTTTTTATGTTCATCCAAAGAGGTATTTTTTTCAGTGTAAGTAGGAGAGAAACACGGCTGACAGATCAGCTCTGAACCTGTTTTAAAGGCTTATAGGATGAAAAAGAGCAGATACAGTTTGACACAGTAAAAGCTTAGCCAGTGGCTTTGTCATGTTAAACACTGGAAGACAGTATGGAGGACCAAAACTGACATAGTTAAAAATAAAAGCAGAAATATATAATTTTTGTTTTTCCTTTTCCTTACACGTGCATTTTCATCAAGAAATTTATGTCTTGATAATAATTTTTTTATTTGCCTTTTCTTATGCAAGAATTTGTTCTTTTTACATGAAATCATCTCCTTTTTTCACTTTTCTTTATGTATTTCTGCCTCATTATGCAAATGAGGAAGGCGGTGTCAAGGCTGTCCAGCAGTTTCTAGATGAACTGAAGCTTAACAACTGCATTAGAAAATAGTGTTATAACTCCTGATTTTATTGTTTTGCTTGTGGATGCTCAGACAGAAGGTGTTTCATTTAGCAGTTCTAATGGACTCAGAGGTTCACTGTCAGAATTTTCATAGTTTGGACAAAGCAGCCACTGAAGTTGGCTTCTGATTGAAGCTTCAGGTGTCCTCCATCGCTACCAACTGAGGAGCATCAAGGTTTTTCTGTAGATTATAAGGAAACTGCAATGATCAGAGGCAACTCTATGGAGCATCAAAGAATGAGTTTTCTTGTTGAGCTTGGAGAATGAGAAGAATAAGAAGTCTTGCAGATCTGCGTCAGAGGCCGTCTAACCAGCACCCTGACGTCCACAGACGCACATTCAACACGCTGCTTCCATCCAGCCATGCTGCTAAAGTGAGCAGTGTGCAGCCATATCTATTTGGTTTATATTGTATTTTATGGTTGCCTATGCAGTCATGAAGACATGGAAATAGTTGCACCAGACATTAAAATGAAGAAACTTGAAGAAAACTAGGTTGGTATAATTTTTTTTAATGACTGTATGTTTAATACTTACAAAACAAGTAGTTATTTAGGTTTGTACCTTTAAATTTACTCAGAAATATTCCAGTTTTGTATGTCTGTTAATGATAAACATGCTTGTATGCATATAAAGTAAATATGCCTGTGTTAATTTAAATAGTTCTTTGTGGGTGTATAACTTGTCCACACTATACATCTGTGATTTTTGAGCTACATATATGCTTTAACATCTGATTACTCTTCTCAGGGAACAGAAGACGGTGGCCCATGGCTGACATGGTGAACGATGAGGAAAACCATCTGCATTCAATCAATCAAACTTTATTAGTATAGCACATTTCAGCAGCAAGGCATTTCAAAGTGCTTCACATCAAATCAAACGCAAGAACACAATGCAACATAGAATCAACAATGAAAACACAACATCAAGTCAGATTCCGTCAATAAGTTTGCAATTGATTACGTTTCAAATACAACTCTAAACAAGTGGGGTTTTAGTTGAGATTTACTGTTGGTTGCTAGTAGGGCTGCACCGATTTTTCTGCCCGATCACCGATCGTTTAAAAAGCCTTAACTGCCGATTCCAATTTTGGTGCATTGTGAGCAGTACCAGAACTCCGGGATGAATCTCGTCCAGAAGAAGCAGCCATCAGCAGAGAAGAGTTGAGCCAGACATCAGAGGAAAAATAAATGCTACATAGCTGTCTCTTTTCTTATGCCTACCCACACTTATCTTGTAGTTTCATGGTTTTGTGGTCCTGCTAAAATTTTTGCCTACTTGATTAGCATTAAAACACAGAACATCTAGAAATGTGATGAACTTGGGTTTGGGAATAAATGATGAGCATAGTTTGGTCTCAGTATCCATCCAGTCTGGTCTTTTATCTAAAATCATTTTTCGGCACAACCATCATTTTAATATGAATCTTTCCCCAGACGGTAAGTTGTGTTTTATCCTACTCTTCTATATTTGTTTGTATTTTTTGTAGAGTTGGTTTAAAATTCAGATTGACTAGATCTTTGGGACCCACCTAAAATTTTTCTACCATGTATGCTTGGCATGTTGTTGTCATGTTGGCATAGTATCAGATTTACTCCAGTTGATTAAAATTTCATTAAATGTTTGTGGTAATTTGATTTTCAAACATATTTTTCACTGCTGATGTAATATTTTAATCTTAAATGCCATGTTTTCATTGATTATAACCAAGAAGGCAGAAATGGGGGTGGGGGGAAGGAAAAGCAAAAAAGGAGATGAAGCAACGTAAAAAGAACAAACGCACGTATGAAGAAAAGACAAAACAAACTATTAATGAGACAGGGCCAAGTGCATCATCTATGTAGAAGAAGAACATTAAGCTGATGACCAACGTCACCAGCCTTTAAGGTGTTACAACTTAAGCATACCAGATGCATCTTTTATGAAGAGAAAAAACAGGACATGAAGTTGGAAGTTAAAATAATCCAGAATTGGAGAGGAGTAGGAGAAAGTTGCATTGAGGAAAAGTGGTCAGTTTGTTCTCCAGAAACCTTTGCTTATAGCAACATAACTACAGAGATAGCTCAGGATATCCTAAGCCAGTCTAACTAAAAATTTTACCAAGAAGAACGTTTCAACCCTAGTCTACAGTAAACAGGATGTGCTCGATCTAAATGTTCAAGCACATTTAGATCCACTAGCAAATAGGGGTGCACCAATTTATTGGCCAGCCAATTTATCGGTGCCGATGTTCTTAATTTTGGGAGATCGGTGATTGGCCAATTTTACATGTGAAGCCAATCTTATCCACTGATCTTATCGACCTCACCAAATGCCTAAAAATCAACCACTGTTCTCTTTTGCTCTCCTGCAAGAAAGGTTTAACTGATAGACCGACCCACCAGGTCATGTCTGCACATTTACAGTTAACAGTAGTTACCCCACTGTTGCCAACTCAGCAACATTCTTGTTATATTAAGCAACACACACACAAAAAATTGGTATTGGCCAAAATTGGAATCGGCAGTTAAGGCTTTTTAAACGATCGGTAATCGGGCAGAAAAATCGATGCAGCCCTACTAGCAACCAACAGTAAACCTGTAGTCTGAGAGGGAAAGGTTCTGTTGGGAATATATGGGCCAACCAGATCTCTACTACATTAGCTCGACCAATGGAATCACAGGATCAGCTAAGGTCCAGCTCTGTGTTTCTCTTCTTAGTGTGAAGTGATTGTAGCCTGATGAGGGGCCCCTCTCAGGTGCTACAAAGAGTCTGAATCGTGTGTTCAGACATGCCTGATTTTCTGAGGCCACTACATGCCATTTATGTGACAATGCAAGACAAGAAACCTTCATAAAGACCTTATTGAGGTTCTAATGGAATCAAAAACAAGCAAAATTATGATCTACACCTTGTTAATGTCCATCTGAATACTGCATAAGGTTCACTTCTGCAGTCTTTTCCAACTCATGGCTCTGTGTTGGTGTTTGCAGGTGACCACAGTTCCTTCAGCACAGTCGCTGCATCTGCTGGACTTCAGTTTCAGTGATTTCGACTTGTCAGACACTGAAACCACCCTGGCTACTATCCGCATGTTTATTGACCTCAAACTGATCCAGAACTTCCAGATGAAGTACACGGTAAAAACCCGCCTACATTCTGTATAGTTAATATATTTCCTTATCCCTCTTTTCCTTTCCTATACACCTTGGATTTGATTAATTATATTACTTATATATAAGTCCTGTTAATAGATTTACACTTTTAATCAAATTAATCTCACTCTGGTGCTGTAATTAATCACAATTAATCACTATATCTAACTTTGTAAGCTTGAAATATAAATATGCAGTTGTGTGAGCCCCTCATTCCTCCTGATCCCAATCAATTAAAATGTTATTTTTTTATTAATTATTAAATCCTATTTTATTAATTGCAAAAACTATTGACTTTTTTCTCAGCAGTGGTAGTAACATCAGTGCATGATAGTGAGTAAATACATTTTTACTTAGTTTTAACAAATAGTGACACTTTTCTATAGTTACATTCATCTGTCTTTTACAGCTATACACATTCCACTTTATAAGTTGACAAAAGAGCAGATAGCAATAAGATTGTCAAAAGTTTTAACAATGAATACAATACAATAATAAAGATGAAGTAATGACAAAAAAAGAGACAAAACTAAAATATATGAAGCAAATAATGAAATCCCCTCTGAGGTAAGATATACCATATAAAAAATACCATTGTGGAGAATGTGTGGACTATTTCCAAATGTGTACAGTGAGTGCAAAAGGGCAGTGATACATTTTTAACTGTGTTAATATCTGCAGAGGGTGACCTCTGGACTGTGTCACAAAAACAGCTTTGATTGTAAAAAATGAGGAGCCTGGGGCAGAGTGACGGTCAGTGTGACATTGACTCTGACCACAGCATCTCACCCAGGAAGCACACTGAGTGAGATTTACTGTACTAATAATAGTACATTGTTAGTATTCCAGAAGATTTATTGCTGCAGTCATTCATTCTAATCTATGATAATTTTATGATTACTATGGAGAAAATAAGCCAGAATTTGATTAGCTGAATAATGCTGTTCTTGTGGTGCCTTGCTTGAATTATTTCTGCATACTGTTCCTGATGAGCACATAGAGCAGCAGGAAACACCGATTTATGGCAAGAGGGTGAGTCTTCACTCAGACTGCACAAACACCTGAAATAGTCAAGTTTGGTTAGCACCGTTTGTCCTGCTTAGCACTATATAAAATCCTACTTGCTTTCAGTGATGCTTTACTTTATGTGACCAGTGTGGTTCCAAGCCCCAGTCTTAGACACAAGGGGGAGCAAGCAACTCAAAAACCCAAAGAACAAATATCAAATTGGAAGTCATTTATTGCAAAATTGCCTCAAAGTAGGCTCAATAAAACAGCTCTTTTTTAGATGTTTGCATGGTCCAACAAATGTCTGTAAAAGTCATCAGGTGAAGGGCCACATTTGATACCTGGTGCCATTGATTGAGCCCCACTTGCTGTGCAGCTTGCGACCGTTGTGATCTGCCTGCAGCGTACTCCTCAGGCCCGCACACAGCTGATTCTGTGCCACTCTGGAACCGCTCCTCTCCTCAGGTTTGACATGTCCTCTCTAGCCCTCTCCAGGCAGATGCTCCCCTCTGCCCTGGTCATCAGTGCTGGCCATCCGTCCACCTCCCATGACTCTGCGCCTAACTTGTGGGTTCTCGCTCCTTGTCCTGGAGCACATCCTTTTATCTGGCATCAATTAGCCTTTGCAGATACTCGCTGCAAAATGCAAAAACTAGAACACATCCTTATGGAGAGCTGGTGCTGGTGCTCAGTGCTGAGGACAGGTGGGATCCCACTCTCAGGAAGTTTATGATCCAGCAGCAGAGACCTAGATCCCTCAGGTTCCTCACCAGTCTGCTCTGAATGATGGTGTTAAAAGATGAGCTGAAGTCCAGGAAGAGCAGCTTCACGCAGCTCCTTTGCTGCTCCATGTGTGTCAGTGTGGTGTGCAGAGTGGTAGCGATGGGATCCTCTCTAGACCAGCTGGTTCTGTACGCAAACTGGTGGGGGTAGAGTGGTTTCTCAAAGCACTTCATGAGGATGGGCCTTAGTGCCACTGGCCTGTAGTCATTGAGACTGCTAATGTTCTTGTTTGGCAGAGGGATGATGATGAAACACTTTAAGCAAGGTGGGATGGAGCACTGGGTATGGGACTGATTAAAGATACTGGTAAAAACTCCAGCAGCTGATCTGCACAGACCTTCAACTCTCTCCCTGTCACACTGACAGTTCAGCAGCTTTCTGGAGGTTCACTGCCCTCAGAGTTCCACGTCCCAAGCTAGCTCTTGGGACGTGGAATGTCACCTCTCTGGTGGGGAAGGAACCAGAGCTAGTGTGTGAGGTCAAGAGGTTCCGGCTAGAAATAGTCGGTCTCACCTCGACGCATGGTTCTGGTTCTGGAACGAGTCTCCTTGAGAGGGGCTGGACATATATCCACTCTGGAGTTGCCCAAGGTGAGAGGCGTCAGGCAGGAGTGGGCATACTTGTTGTTCCCCATCTCGGTGCCTGTACGTTGGGGTTTACCCCGGTAAACGAGAGGGTAGCCTCCCTCCACCTACGGGTGGGGGGACGGGTCCTGACTGTCGTTTGTGCTTACGGGCCGGACGACAGCTCAGATTAGCCACCCTTTTTGGAGTCCCTAGAGGGGGTACTGGAGAGTGCTCCACCTGGGGACTCCCTTGTTCTGCTGGGGGACTTCAACGCTCACGTGGGAAATGACAGTGAGGCCTGGAGGGGCGTGGTTGGGAGGAACAGCCCCCCGATTTGAACTCGAGTGGTGTTATGTTGTGAGACTTCTGTGCTCATCATGGATTGTCCATAACAAACACCATGTTCAAGCATAAGGGTGTCCATATGTGCACTTGGCACCAGGACACCCTAGACCGCAGTTCGATGATCGACTTTGTCATCGTTTCATCGGATCTGCGGCCGTATGTCTTGGACACTCGGGTGAAGAGAGGTGCGGAGCTGTCCACTGACCACTACCTGGTGGTGAGTTGGCTCCGCTGGTGGGGGAGGATGCCGGTCAGACCTGGCAGGCCCAAATGTGTTGTGAGGGTCACCTGGGAACGTCTAGCGGAATCCCCTGTGAGATGGAGCTTTCACTCCCATCTCCGGCAGAACTTCGAACATGTCCCGGGGGAGGTGGGAGACATGGAGTCTGAGTGGACCGTGTTCCGTGCCTCCACTGTCGATGCGGCTCATCTGAGCTGTGGCCGCAAGGTTGTCGGTGCCCGTCGTGAACCTGTTGGTGGACACCTTCGGTGAGAGAAGCCGTCAGGCTGAAGAAGGAGTCCTATTGGGCCTTTTTGGCCTGTGGAAGCAGCTGATAGGTACCGGCGGGCGAAGCGGCATGTGGCTCGGATGGTTGCTGAGGCAAAAACTCAGGCATGGGAGGAGTTTGGAGAGGCCATGGGGAAAAACTTCCGTACGGCTTCGAGGCGATTCTGGTCCACCATCCGGCGTCTCAGGAGGGGAAAGCAGTACAGCACCAACACTGTCTACGGTGGGGATGGTGTGCTGCTGACCTCAACTCAGGATGTTGTGGGCCGGTGGGCAGAATACTTCGAAGACCTCCTCAGTCCCACCGACATGCCTTCTATTGTGGAAGCTGAGCCTGGGGACTCTGGGTTGGGCTCTCCAATCTCTGGGGTCAAGGTCGCCGAGGTGGTCAAAAAGCTACTCAGTGGCAGGGCCCTGGGGGTGGATGAGATCCGCCCGGAGTTCCTTAAGGCTCTGGATGTTGTAGGGTTGTTTTGGTTGACACGACTTTTCAATATTGCATGGACATCGGGGGCAGTTCCTCTGGTTTGGCAGACTGGGGTGGTGGTCCCCCTGTTCAAAAAGGGGGACCGGAAGGTGTGCTCAAATTACAGGGTGGTGTCAAGAAAATCCGAGATCATCCCACTTCCCCATGCTGGAGATTTTAGTTTAACAGTAAAAATAAATAAAGTTATCTTTAAAATTAATTACTCAAGTAAAATCTAGATCCAACATTAGACTTAAATGTCTATAAAATCAATGTGGTTGTGTGTGTTGTTTCTGTCTTCTGCAAACTTTGCTTTAATTCTACTTTTTTCTACTTAATCATAAGAAATCATAGTCAAGACAGAGAAAGTCATAAAACAGGAAGAGCAGTTTTCCTGGAAAAAGAGGAAGTAAGTTTCCAGCCTGCAGATTTATAAAAATAGTTCAGACTATTACTTAGCATGAAAGTTTTAAAGAAAGAAATCTAAACATTGTGAGTAATTGGATAAGATTCAAAGTAAAATACTTATATTAATATTGGTTTACTTGTAATAATACTTACACTTACATTACTGGGTACTCTTACAAGTAAAACAAGTAACTGTAACTTTGACATTAAATAATAAGAATCATGGATTATTCTTGGTTTCTTTACAGAAAACATTTGTAATAACTCACATTAAGATTACAATAGGAGCAACTAATAAATTATGGTTATCATAACATTATAAATGAATGATAGAATCAAAGGAGAAGTGAGGTGGGGTGTGAGTGCGACTTTAGCAACTCTCGGGCTGACAGGATGTGGTCAGGATGTAAGGGTGGTGCAGCTGCTTGCTGCTGCGGCTCAGAAAGTTTCCAATAGTCACAAATGTCACAAGTATGCCTGTTGCTGTTTCTCGGAAAGTTTCCAAGTTACAAGTGTCACAAGCACATTATCTCGCAATCGGGTCATTGTGACCCAAGTGACAAATGTCCTAGGAACGTTATTGTGCAACCTTCAACAGGTACACTCCCATAGATAGGGAGAAAAGTATAAAACCATGAGACCAAGGTGATACGATGTTCTTCGTCCCCGGCGGAGGCTCGACACAAGTGCGGCAAGAAGACCAGCAGAGGACTACGCCCTGGAACCAAGGAAAGCGAGAATCACCTCACGCACGCCGGACTAATAGGACGGGATCCATCAACCCACCGCCTTGGTTCTTCATTAGATTTCAAAACTCTGAGCTCGACCTGCATCGCAACGGACTTGGGGAACTGAACAAAAGTCACAGGATCGACCAAGAGCTGTTCGGTTGGATATAACAGACAGTTCACTTTGTTTCAGTTCCAAAGAGGATTCATTTTTCACGGAGAAGGATTCTGACCAAGGACTTCTGTTGCCCAGATCCATTTCCACCGATGGGTATGAGTTGTGCCGCACCCCAAAGCCTTATTTGATAGATAGATGACAGTGTAGGGAAGTTTTAGAGAAAGGTTAAATTGATCTAAATTTTATTGATTTTCTTTGTATGGTAACCTCAAGTAAATTCTGTATGCCTGTCATTTTCCCTGCTAAAGCTTGCTTAATAAATACGCATATTTTAAAATTCTTATTAGGTTGTGGACATTGAAATTAATTGAGTCATTTGAATCAAAGTTCTTCTATTTATAGTAAAACCAGTATACATGATTCTAGTAATGCGGTGGCTTCGGACTTTCCTTTGGTGAGTGTAAATAATGACCCTGGGACTTAAATCCTAGGCACTAAATAATATCTAGCCGGTTCTAAGTGCACGTTATATTTTAGAAAGAGAGCTACTGTTAACAGAAGTGGTTATTGAAGCTAGGCAGCTGTGAGGGCTACTCAGTTGATTGTTTCTTAACTGAAAAGGGTCATAACTTCTGGATAGGAGGTAGTTAGAGCTAGACGAGTCTCTTTCGCCACCAGTTTAAACAGATTATCTCTTATAGATCTTGTTGAGGGTAAGACCCAGGTCTTAGAGATTTTCCGGACCTGTTAGACAGAGAACTGGTCAGTAGTCAGCCCGAGGAGTTGTGAGGAGAGGGCGGGGCTGGCTATTGCATAGTAACAAACAGGGGTCACACTCGTAAGCCTCCTTGGCAAGGTCTATTCGGGGGTTCTGGAGAGGAGGGTCCGTCAGATTGTCGAACCTTGGATTCAGGAAGAGCAGTGTGGTTTTTGTCCTGGTCATGGAACACTGGACCAGCTCTACACCCAATGCCTCCAAATCCGAGGCCATGGTCTCGAGCCGGAAAAGGGTAGAGTGCCTTCTCTGGGTCAGGGAGGGTGTCCTGCCCCAAGTGGAGGAGTTCAAGTATCTCGGGATCTTGTTCACAAATTGGGGAAGAAGGGAGAGGGAGATCGACAGGTGGATTGGCACAGCGTCTGCCGTCAAGCGGGCGCTGTACTGGTCTGTCATGGTGAAGAGAGAGCTGAGCCAAAAAGCAAAACTCTCGATTTACCAGTCGATCTACGTCCTCACCCTCATCTAAAAGAACGAGATCGCAGACACAAGTGGCCGAAATGGGTTTTCTCCGTAGGGTGTCTGGGCTCTCCCTTAAAGAGAGAAGCTCAGTCATCCTGGAGGGACTCAGAGTAGAGCTACTGCTCCTTCACGTCGGGAGGGGCCAGTTGATGTGGCTCGAGCATCTGGTCAGGATGCCTCCTGGACGCCTCCCTGGTTAGGTGTTCTGGGCACGTCCCACCGGGAGGAGGCCCCGGGGAAGACCCAGGACATGCTGGAGGGACTATGTCTCTCGGCTGGCCTGGGAACGCCTTGGGATTCCTCTGGAGGAGCTGGAAGAAGTGGCTGGGGAGAGGGAAGTCTGGGCCTCCCTTCTGAAGCTGCTACCCCCGCGACCCGACCCCAGATAAACGGAAGAAGATGGATGGATGGATGGATTTTGATTTAATAAACTATGGATTAATGTTTGTGTCATCCTCCGGCAGGACCTCTGTTTTTTGTGGTTGTAAACTTTCACTGCTTCTTCTATCCGCTGCAGACCTTGTGCCAGTGGGTTCTCAGTGTCAGGAAGAACTACAGGAAGAGTGTGGCCTATCACAACTGGAGACATGCACTGAACACAGCACAGTTCATGTTTGCTCTGCTCAAGTCAGGACGCTTACAGGTAGGTTCTGATTTTTCAATTATGCCAGAAGCTTCCATACACTCAGCAACATCTTCATTTATTCAGGGCCATTTTCTATAAGGCTGTATAAAGCTACAATATCAATTCTGAACAACATTTAAAAATGAAAACTGGGTTTACTTGTCTTTTAGCCATCAAGTAAGAGACAAATATTTACCCCTGTATTTTACATACAGGGGTAAATATACAGCTAAGTCCAAAATTATTCACAGTGATTTTGTTTTTATTTGACTAGCATATTTCCTGGGAGTAGAAGCTATATTAATGTTTTGAAGTGTTGATCTGTGGAGGGAGCTAAAAATTGTGGTGATGGTAAGGAGACCTTCCGGACTCAACAACTTGGATAAATAATATTCCATGAGTCATTTTTTAAAAAAGCATAATTTAAAAACTTTTTTTTTTTAAATCTTAGAATATTCCATAGATTAAATCTGTAAGATTAAAAATGACTATATTTCCATTGCTTTGTCAGTGTTTGGAGGATGAGTACAAACTCCTTTGTAGAATAAAAAATATTTTACTAGTTGCTTGACTCCATTAAAATTTTTTATTGAGTTAATTGCAGGGTCTATAATTAATCGAAATTAATCATATTTTAATTTAAAAAATCCTACAAGCAAAAATCCCTATATTGACATTTTCAATTCAAAAACCTTGTTTGCTGCAAAGTGTTAAATAAATAGATATTTTAGCTCAACGTCAAAGATATTTCTAGTTTTTAATCTGTTGTTTTTCACCATCAGATTGGTGAAAAGTGTTATTCTTGGCTTTCACCTTTCCAGAGCTGATCTTTCATAGAGCTTCTTTAGAAAGGTCATCCTGTGGATGCTGACATGAGCATTGAGGATGTCTGTGCTGCTGCTATATGTTGAGATACTACGTAGGCTTGAGTAGCTTTGCTGGTAGGCTAACTTCTTGTAGCAGAACTAAAAACATAACCACATTAAATCTTGCAGTGGTGTTCACAGTTTATATGGTAGTGTGCAAAGGTTTTGAGTCATTCTTTGTTTCTTTAGTTTTCACTTCAAAGAGTCAGACTGTCTTGTAACATTTGCTCTTCTAATAATTTACAGTATTTCTTTTGGTATTGACTGGTTTGTCACTCATTTCTGTACTGGACATAATCAGTGGCAGTGGCAGTTCTAAGGAAGTAATTTCATTCCTTTTTGGACAGAATAACCTGAATGATGTGGAGATCTTGGCCCTGATGATTGCAACTCTCTGCCATGACTTGGACCACAGGGGAGTCAACAACTCCTACATACAGAGGTACAGTAGGAAGTCAGAAAGGGGAGATGGAGGCTATACATGTAATCAGTGGATTTACAGTGCAGGTGACTGCTATGTCACCATTGTCCAGGAGTGATCACCCACTGGCCCAGCTGTACTGTCACTCTACCATGGAGCATCACCACTTTGACCAGTGCCTCATGATCCTCAATAGCCCTGTACGTATACTACATAAACAAACACAATATTCAGTCCAACATCTTATTTGTATAGCATGACTAATGCATAAAACCTGAAATATTCAAATCTGCTCACATTTATATAAATGTACATAAATTACAACCACAGAAAAAGGCCACGACCTTCAAAAAGCAACTCTGTTTGTGACACAGAGTAAGCTTGAGAATAGTTCTGGTTTAGATTGAGAAATACCTAATTAATACCAAAATACCACATTCATAATGTAACAGGTGAATGTGCAGCAATAGGATTTGTGTGCTGGGTCGTTTTTTATAAAGAGCCTTGAGATGAGCTGCATTGTGAATTGATGACTAGTAAACTGTATTGAAACTGAATTGTTTGTGTGAGCTTGTGTATCATAAGGTATGAGTGGAGTTCTTACTTGCTCACTGGTCTCATATGGATGATGAAATGGGGACTTTATATTTACTATTGACTGAGTCATAATGTGTCAGAATGTGCATTTAGTCAAAAACAATTGGAGTCAGCTAGATCTAAATCAAGCTTGATTCTAAACGGTAAAGATGAAAAATATCTATCCCAAATACATTGACTGACTGCTAACCGTGCTGAAGGGGTAAAATGAAATTCAAACTTTCAGTAAAAACATCAATCTTTATTTTTTCTGCCAAGGTGAGACATACCTTCTAGGGGAAGGCATTACCGTAATCTTATTATTTATTATTTATTGTGATAAATTTGTTATCATAAGAATTTTCATGTATTGTGGTCATGATAAATTCCAATTACATTTACAATAGAGGCCACCGATCATAATCAGCCGATTTCCGTTAAAAAGTGTATGATGGGAGATCGCTGATCACTGTTTCTTGTTACCGATCACCAAAATCAATCACGTTTATCTGACTTCGCAGCCTGCGTGTGCAGCTCATCTCCTTTTTCCTTCACACTGCACAAGCACAGGGCAACAAATCCTAAGCGATGTGGTGTGGAACTTTAACGGTCTGAGAGTGAATGGGGACGTTTGCATGTTGTGGTAGAAATCTACCTCGAGAGTGAAGCACGTCACAATGCATCAACACAATCTAATATGGCATTTCAAAAACAAATAGTTGACGGAGTTTGGCTACATCGAGGCTCACTGCAGGGAAAAAAAGACATCCGGATCAGCCAGCCAGCAGGTAAAGCAGCGTACAACTACCAACACTCACCTGGATTAGCATCACGGTCAGAAAGCTAAACAAGATAAGATTTATTTGTCATAGTCATCAACAGATTACAACAAGATTGAGACCGTGCTTGACTCGAGTTAAAGTGCAGGTTATATACACATACACAACACACAATATAAATATACATACATAAAAAGATGAAGAAACAAACAGCACAAAACAAGAAATAAATAGACATCAGAAGATGGTTGCAGCACCTGGAGGTGTCTCAGAGTGAACAGAATTTACATTTTTAACAGAGTGATGTCAAGAGCAGAAGTTCTTATGCCTTTGAATTTAGTGCCATGATTGCCATCGGGTAGAAACTGTTTTTTTAGGTGATTTGTTGTGGTTTTTACTGCTCTGTATCTCTTGCCTGATGGCAGCAGCTGGAAGAGACCATGGCCAGGGTGTGAAGAGTCATTTAAAATGTCCAGAACTTTCTTGCGGAGCCTGGAAGTGTAAATCTGTTCCATGGTGGGGAGGGGGCAGCCTATGGTTCTCTCTGCTGCCCTGACATCCCTCTGGAGTGCCTTCTTGTCTGAGGATGTACGTGAGCACACTCTCTATGGAGCAGTGATAGAAGGCCTGCAGCAGGTCTGAGGGGAGACAGTTCTTCTGGAGGATTCTCAGAAAGTTCAGTCTCTGCTGTGCTTCTTCAGCAGCTCCTTGGTGTTGGTGCTCCAGGTTAGCTTGTCCTCCAACTCCATGTCCAGAAACCTGAACACTGGGACCTTCTCCACACAGGTCCCACTGATGGTGAGAGGCTGAATGTCCGTTTTGTTCTTCCTGAAGTCGATCACCAGCTTCTTTGTTTTGGAGATGTAGAGGAGCAGGTTATTGACTTTGCACCACTCTGACAGCCGCTTCACCTCATAACCCAAAAAGTAGTTCAAGTCAACGAGCTGACGGTGTAAGACGCTGGTTCTGCTCCCGCTGTCGAACCGCCGCTGCTGGTAGTAATATTTCACAGACTTAACACCACTCAACCTCCACCCAACAGTGAACTCTCACACAGAACGTCTGCTCTAAGCTGCAGCAATGTCACTTAAAAAACAAACAAAATATATACACAGTACAGACCAAAAGTTTGGACACACTTTCTCATATGTAGCTAGATATATATATATAAATGAATAGATAAATATTATAATATGTATATTATCTCTAAATTAGGTGAATTTATTGCCAGATGATTTTTTCATTTCGACAGATAACATAGTATAATTTCTACCTAAAGTAAAAACTTAACAACCTTTCCAGGTGATGGGCAGAAATTGGTGATCACAACATCTTTTGAATTTTCTTTATGCTAAATATTTTATTAGTAAGGCAATTTTGCAAGGCTCAGTACAGCTTGATTCAGTTGCAGAAAAAATCAAGAGCCAGCTTCTGCAACTGAGGAGCGGACCTCCAGGGCCGCCACCAATCTCACAATGCACCCAACCCCTTTGGCCCCTCTCATAGGTGGTGGACCCATGGGAGGGGGGACCCATGTTTCCTCTTCAGGCTGAGCCTGGCCGGGCTCCATGGGTAAAAGCAAGGCCACCAGGCGCTCGCCATCTTGTCCATCATCAGAGTCTTCAGGCTGCACTTTGTCTGGTCCCTCTCCTAGGACCTGTCTGCCTTGGGTGACTCTACCAGGGGCATGAAGCCCCAGACAGCAGAGCTCCCAGGATCATTGGGGCACTCAAACCCCTCCACCACGATAGGTTTAGGGTGGCACCCCAAGGAGAGGATTAACACTTACATAACCATTTTTGGAGCATGGATCTTGGAAGAAGCTACACAGGGAGGACTGATGCTGATGACTAGTGATTCATCCTCAACCAAACTGGAGTTAATATATACAAAAAAGTCAATAAAGGATTAAAACATGCTGCAAAATGCAAATGAGAAGGCAAAACAACTGGAAAAATGACAACAAAAATTATATCTAGTATTAGTGTGGAATAATGCTATCAACATGAAAAAACATTTTACAGTTTTTCATAGAAAAAAGAATCTGAATCAGAAAAGTTGATAAATCTGACATATATTTATGTAAACATACTCCAGAATATTACGGCTCTGTTCAAATTAACCAAGAATTTGACTCAATGTTCATCAGTGTTAGCTAAATATGCTAACACTGAGCAATGTGTAGAATGTGACATCTGTCATGCAGGTTGGTCTCAACACAAAATAATAGTTATATAAACCATCTCAGAAAAAAATTACTTACCAAGCGCACTGAACAAGTCAGACATGTGAAAAGCAAATTGTTCTGAAATGACTTGGATTCTGTTGCGTCGCTTCAGTGGGAACCTGTGACTCTGGGGGCGGAGTCAGTGAATGAACTCTTTTAGTGTTATAGCTGCTGTAGGAGTTTAGCTTAAGAAGTCAAGAGTTATTGATTCCATTTTAACACCTTTAGATTTGGACACCTAAAACAGAGCTGTTTTATTGAGCCTACTTTTGAGGTAATTTCGCAATAAATGACTTTCAATTTTATATTTGTTCCTTGGGTTTTTGAGTTGCTTGCTCCCCTTTGTGTCTAAGACTGGGGGTTGGAACCACACTGGTCACAAACATCTGTGCTGCTGCAGCATATTTAATATTGAAATACTATTTTAGGATGGAATAACTTTGCTGAGAGGCTAACTCCTTTTAGCAGAATGTGAACTGAACAACAGTATGTTGTAGTATCCCATATCATTTTTTGAAGCAGAAATTAACCTCTGGTAGGCCAAGAGAAGTTGCTTTTTGTCTATTGCTGTTGATAGCGGACCTTGCATTTGTGTGAAATTTACGCCTGTACCAGAAACACGCGAACGCAGAAGTTCTGGCTCAGGACTCTTGTATGTAAAAAAGAAAAAAAATACGATTAATTGCATTAAAACTTCTGGTAGTTTGCCAACTGGGTTCCTGGGGGCTATCTGTATGTATAGAGCTATTCTTAGAGACACATTGCAAAGTGACGTCATGCGTACAAAATTGCTCAGCCTAGGTTTCAAATAAATGCTAGCCAACAATGATTATCTTTGGGTTTGGCTGCCAAGTTGTCAACATAACATTGTAAATCTTAAATACATGCATGATACTGCATCTAAAAGAAAAAGGTTGCAGTGCTTTGCTACTAATTGTCAACATTATAATATATATCAGTTTAAGTCCAGACTGAAAACAAATATTCTCCCTAGCCTTTAACACAAATTACCGTATTTTCCGCAGTATAAGGCGCACCTAAAAACCTTCAATTTTCTCAAAAGTCCGGTGCGCCTTATGTATGGACCAATATTGAGCAACAACAGGTCTCGCAGCCGCCGACTTCATTTTACCCCGTAGAAGAGGAAGAACTCCAGCCTCTAGATATCGGTGTCACAGGGCATTCAAAGCTAGACTGTGAACTGCATGGGAACAATGGATGACAGAAGGCGAACACACGTTCACCACGATGGGGAGACAGAGCCGACGACATACGCCACAATCTGCCAGTGGATCGTAAATGCCTGGGTTGATATGTCATTCTCAACTGTGGTCCGAGCTTTCAGGAAGGCAGGAATTGTTACTGAACTGCTGGACAACTGCAGCGACACTGACTCCATTAATGACGACTTTGACGAGACGAGACGGGCATGTTGGACGTCGTATTCGCCCAACTGTTTAATTCAGACATCGAAGAAGACGAATTCGAGGGATTCGTGGATGAGGAATAAATTAATAAAATGAGCTTTACATGTTTATTTTGTGTGTTTACAGCTGAACAAGGTTGGTCATATTGTGAATGTGGACATTAACATTTGAACAATGTTGACTTATTGATATATTGTTATTGCTTTGCACTATTTAGAGTGTTACTATATAGTGATTGCACTAACGTTTGATTTACCGTAACAGTATCAGACTGTTTTTTACGTGTTTATTGAATCGAGGAAAAGTTCCCCTCCACTATGTGAGATAAATGTTGCACTACATGTTACCACGTCACTGACTTTACCTCAGGGAAAATGATAAAACAGCTGTTTATTAATAGATTACAAACCAGCGTCCCAAAATGAATAAAGTTTGACTGACCTATCTGACTGTTTTGTTGACATTCCCTTTAGCGCAGCTCCATTTAATGGATGCATAACGTAACCCCAGCTTCTACTGTAGCATCTATTCTATGTGCCTTATAATGTGGTCCGCCTTATATATGAAAAAAGTTTTAAAATGGGCCATTCATTGAAGGTGCGCCTTATAATGCCGAAAATATGGTAAAGAAAAAAGGGAAAGGTGTGTTGGAATTTTTCTGCCATAAACAAAGAGTGCATATTTTCAGTCTGAAAGCAGGATTTCACGTGTTTTGTTCTCAAAACTTGTAACACTTTTGCTTACATTTATATTTTGAAAGCAGGACTTCTTTCTTCTCAAAACTTAACGCTTGTACTCCAAACTTCTCCTCGCACTCGCGTCCTTGTGAAACGTCGACAGCAGCCCAAGAACTTTTCTGATTCTAAGCATGCATCCAGGGAAGAACGCTCAAAGTACCTGCCAATTTTATCAAGGATGCATCGATGCATCCTTCTGCTGTCTTAACCCAGCAAGATATCCCACAATGCATTGCGCCACAAACAACAGAAGTCCATAACTGTAAGTGTTTTCATATTTAAAATTCAATTGAATCTAAAATTTTTTTTAAATAGAAATATGGTTGTTGTTGGTTAAAATTGTGTGTAACTCTGTATTTGTCTTTAGTTCATTAGACTTTTCACTTTAGCCAAATGTTAGACCATTTACTTAGCCATTACCACTTCATTCAGAAAAAATAGATCTGATTGAGTATCAACACTGAAACAGTGGGAAGTGAAAAAAAGACTTTTACAATTCTTTGTATTATTATTTAAGGGACAAACGAGGAAACCCGAGCACTAAATGAGTGCCAACGAATCCCTTTTTACTGGAAAAAGAAATACTTCAAAAAGTGGATGGCAGTGAGTATTCTTAGCTTTTATTTTTAAATATAAAGGGGGAAAAATAAAATCAACTGGTTGCTATTTGTTATGTTTTACGATTTCATTTTACTCAGTTTGTGTCACATTAACTGGGCTTTAGTATATCGAATACAAAGTAGGCCACCTATGATCTTCCTGAGTTTCATTTTTGTGTAGTTTGCTGCACTTTGTTCTGTTTCTTTGACACTTTTTATAATTTAAAAAAATTTTGAAATCTTTCAAACTTAATTTACTCAAACATTTAGCCTAGTTTGAGATGTTGACAAGGTCTATATGTTAATAATTTTTTTAGATTGTTTTAATTATTTTACATCAATTATTATTGTACTTTAAATCACATTGGTTAACTTTGTTTTTAAGTGCTTTATAAATAAAGTATGGGGGATTTATCTGTGTTTTACTAACAGAAAATGCTTAATCAATTTGATTTTGTTCCTAAGCTTTTTAGGATCTTAGGGATCCTCTAGTGCGGCGGTTTTCAAAGTGTGAGGCGCGCCTCCCCTGGGGGGCGCCAGAGCACTTTAGGGGAGGCGCGGTGCGAGGGAAAAAGTAAACCGGAAAAGCTATCTGCTTGCTGTCTACTGATGTGAGAGAAACGTCTTTTATGCACACGATCAACTATGTGTATTTAGGAGAAAGTTGGTACTGTGGGGTGCGCGTGTGGAGCGGGGATCAGTGGAAATGTTTCCCACCTTAGAGGATGTTTTGGCCAGTGATGTCAGTAACGTTACTGACGTCGGACCACTTTTTTCAGTAACCAGTAATCTAACGCGTTGCTATTTCAAATCCAGTAGTCAGACTACAGTTACTTATCAAAATCATTTTTGCGTTACTGCGTTACTATCTTCTTTTGTAATTTAATCGTATTTCCTCTACTCGTCTTGTCGAGTGACCGACGTCTCTATGCGACAGAAATGTAAACAATGGAGGGAGATGCGCATTTTGTTGGTGGAAAAACTGGAACTATTTTCAGTTTCTGTCGACAAGTCCGATTATTATGAACGGCTTTGGGCTTTTTTTTTTTTTTAAGTCGCTTGAAAATTTTACGAGTTGCTGGTTGCGCCTTTTTGGGCTCGTTTTTGAACGTGAAGTTGCTCATTTGGGGTTGGAAATAAGCAGAAACTCAATAAATCCCAGAATTTGTCCATCATTAAGGTAGTTTTACTCAGTCTCTCCTTGTTCATCATTTTCCGGATGATCCGTCCCGCTGTGTCTTTGTTAATGTCAAGTTAATGTATTACCTCTGAAAGACGTCGAGCTTCGCGTTGCGCTCCAGAAAACTGCAAACATCGAAACCAATATGAACAGCGCAATAAACGTGAAAACAGCCACGAATAAACGTGTCTGTAGTTGGCAATAATTATAATGGCAACTTAACGCCATTATAATTATTAATATTAAGATAAGTGTCACAAATCTGTGCAACCATCTGAGCTGTGCTGCAGGAGGAGCTCTGTGCGCTGCGCTGACACCAAACGCAGGGCCGTAACGCAGAATCTGGAGGCTGGGGGGGGGGGAGCTTTAAAATCCTTCTTAGAGTTTTCCAGACAACAGTGGACCACACAAATTACTCATGTTTTTTATTTTTTGTACAATCTCCTCTTCAGTTCAACCTTATCAGTGGAGACACATTGTTGATGTTACCATTATAAAATAGCTGACAATTAAGAATTGGCAAAGATCAATGTTATTTTCACAGGAGGCAGAGCGTTGTTGTTAGCAGCTGCTGAAAGTAACTAAGAAGTTACTTTTAGTGTAACTTAGTTACTTTCCAAATCAAGTAGTCAGTAATATAACTAAGTTACGTTTTCAAGGAGTAATCAGTAGTCCGATTAAAGTTACTTTTTCAAAGTAACTATAATCGGGGCTGAAGGTGGGAGTTTTTGCAACTGAACTGTGACATGGAGCTCATGTCACAGTTCGGGGGTTGTGCTCCTTGGAAGGGGGCTCACCCTTTCATACTTCGAAAACCCCTGCTCTAGTGGAAGAGGATCTGGAACTCTGACTGCTGCCCCCTGGCAGTGGTACAGTGTAACGGATGTGGCACAGTTACTAACCAGGCCTCTGTCTCTGGTCACAGTAGGGTGGCATGAGCAGAGGGGAAGAAAAGAGCCAGGTCCACTGAGGCTGTCCTTGAATTTTGGAGGAGAAACATAGGGAGGCAGTCGCAAGAGAGGAAAAAAGAGAGAGGGCTGCTACAGGAAGGACTGAGAAATATCGCACATTATTTGAGAAGCTAGTTAACAAATTTTAGATAAAAACTCACTACAGGGGTGTGCTCCGGTGGCGTAGAGGGTAGCGCACCCCACGTTTGGAGGCCCTCAGTCCTCAACGTGGCCGTCGCGGGCTCGATTCCCGGACCTGACGACATTTGCCGCATGTCTTCCCCTCTCTCCTTCCCCCTTTCCTGTCAGGCTACTGTTGAATAAGGGACACCAGAGCCCACAAAAAGACCCCCTGGTGGGAAAAAACCCCCAAAAAACTCACTACATACAAGAATTGTATTCGGTGTATATGTTTAATTATGTTCAACTGTCTTTAAATTCCTTTAACAATCAAAATCAGATAGATTTAATATTTGAACTATATACACTATCATACAGAATTGTATTGCAAAACAGAAAAGGCTTAAATGTAATCATGTTCCTTGAGAAAAGCAGTTAGTGCTGCAGGGTCTGGCTCAAATGCGGTTGCCAGATAATTCGTCTTCTGCTTTTGTATAAATGTCTCCCTCTCCACCGTCCTCTTCTGAACCTTCTTTCACATCATTTTCAGCCAGAATGCCATTTGCTGCTACACAGATGTTGTGTGGAATGAAGCATGCAGCAACAACTTTGGGAGCAAAGAGAGGCCGGATCTCAAGTGCCCAAAGAAAGATGGAGCACCACCGTGTCTTCAGCATTCCGAAGGTACGTCCTGTGATGGTTCTGGCCTTTGCAAGGTGCTGGTTATATTGTTGTTCTACTCTGCCTGTAAAGAAATATAAATAAAAAAAGCCCTAAGCCACAGAACTTTAGAATTCAGTTAGCTGTGAGGTTTTTAGATTTTAAAAAGAGACAACAAACATGTACTTACTGCCCACAGGCTGTCGATGTAGGAGCCATCATGGAGACTGGATGTTGCAGACACAGTTATCCACCATCTCCCAAAAGAAAGAAACCAGCTGGTGGGTAAAGGGCTTGCTAAAACATTGGGGACCTTCGCAGGATCATTGCATCTAGAAAATACCCATTTCCATCACAGATGCCCTGTAAGGCAATGGAAGGAAAAGGTTTCCTATTTATGTAGGACTTTTTCTGCTCAGCTGGAGGAAGAATCCTAATGTGGCATCCATCAACACCAACAGCTAAATGGAACACCTCATGTCCAGCAAGGCCTGCAAAACCGGCTCCCACATTCTCCAAATCTTCCTCCTTGGGGAAATGAATAAACTTGTGGAGGATAGTCATTATTTCATCAACTACATTGTGGACATTTCTGCAGACTATTAAGGTTGGCATCGAGAAGATGTTCACAGGGATCCTGAATGATACTCCACAGACTAACCAATAAATGGTCACAAGTATTTCTACTTCATGGCTCCATCCATGATCTTTTTCCAGAGTAAGAGATGAAATGGTAAATGCTGGTCCTAGAAAGTCTGAATGCTGGTTTTAAGTCGGCATCAGAAAAAAAACCATTCTGATGCCGGCGTATTATCACAATGGCATACCGATGTGCTTTTCTTTGTCCCTGTGAAAAAAATAGAGCATGTATGACCAACATGATATGGTAGATTCAAGAAAGTCCATTAATAGATAGATAGATAGATAGATAGATAGATAGATAGATAGATAGATGAATAGATAGATAGATAGATAGATAGATAGATAGATAGATAGATAGATAGATAGATAGATAGATAGATAGATAGATAGATAGATAGATAGATAGATAGATAGATAGATAGATAGATAGATAGGATAGATAGATAGATAGATAGATAGATAGATAGATAGATAGATAGATAGATAGATAGATAGATAGATAGATAGATAGATAGATAGATAGATAGATAGATAGATAGATAGATAGATAGATAGATAGATAGATAGATAGATAGATAGATAGATAGATAGATAGATAGATAGATAGATAGATAGATAGATAGATAGATAGATAGATAGATTGATTGATTTGGCCTAAAGCTTCATCTTGTCTAGAAGGTAAGGAAGCACCATATTAGGAAGGTGGTAAATCAGTACTTAGATTTAAGAGCAGATCCTATTATATATTTAATAAATCTGCTTAATAAATTGTAATCCAGATAACAAATACATTTCTTGTTTTAGTGTCTGCAACAAAACCCACTTTTGTATTGGTTGAGTTAAGAGTTTATAGAGTAGGACGTACCAACACGGTAAGGCAAGCCAAAAGGTAATGCCTCCTCTTCCTCTGTACTTTGGCTTCTCTTCCTCATATTCGCCACCTTCAGCTTCATAGCAATTGTTTACAACCTAAATTTGTAAACAAATGGCTTTACATTTTATTAATTGCAAAATGTTTGATACCTTGTTTAATTAGAAACAATTAGAATTATATTATGTTATCATATATGTAATTATGAAAATTAAATGATGTGTAATTATTAAGGGGAAAGTAGTTTATTATTATTATTATTATTATTATTATTATTATTATTATTATTATTAGGGTTCGTATCTGTTCCAATTGTCGTCCTTTTGCTCTCATACTCAGTAGTACTTTCTTCCAGCCGTACTTGCTAAGAATGTACTTACATTCTTGAGTATTGAGAAATGATCTTAGTCTCTGCTTGGACTCTGTGCTCACTTACTGGAACTGCCTTTTTGGCAGAGTCGTCTAGCAACCTCTCAGCCAACAGAATGAAGGTGTTGTGATGGGTGCGTTTGTTTCCTTCTAGTGGGTGAGCCAGTGTGGCTACTATCGATTGTAGCAGAAGCCTCAGCACTGCCAGATATTTTTGTTCATATCTTCGGACTATTGACCGTTGATATGAAGAAAAATCACCCGAGATAACAGATAGATAGATAGATAGATAGATAGATAGATAGATAGATAGATAGATAGATAGATAGATAGATAGATAGATAGATAGATAGATAGATAGATAGATAGATAGATAGATAGATAGATAGATAGATAGATAGATAGATAGATAGATAGATAGATAGATAGATAGATAGATAGACTTCTGAAATAAAGTTTAAAAAAAATTTAGTATATTTATATGGTTGACAGTCTTTATTTACAATATAGTAATATTGTATTCATAAAATGTAAACGGTAATATCTCCATCTTGTTTGATCAAATTTTCTCAATGTGACGACTGGGCAAAGAAATGAATCATTGACGTAACATCATTTTTTATGTCGACAGGTTCCACATAATTGTGTTATGTTAGCTGAAAGCAAAACAGATATAGCAATCTAATGTTATGACTTTATGTTTAACTAAGATAAAATGAATGATTTAACCCAAGATGTGCTGCAGAATTCGGTGTGCTTTTGTTCAGTAAAAAAACAAAAAAAACAAGGCATCCTACACATTAACTCTGACAGATCATCAGTATAGCAGGTGTTTAAATTAGCTGTATTCAAACTATTTAATAATGACAAATTAAACATTAAACCTGAAAACATTAAAATGTAATGGATCAAATGTTGTGTTCTTTGTGTGAGAAATATTTGTTGAATCCTGATAAACTAGTGGAGCGATTGTCAATCAGTTGCCATGGTAACAGGTCTGCATGCAGCTTACCCAACAGAGAGAGTGAGAACAAAGGAACATTCTAGTTTGGAGTTGTTCTTCAAAAGTTTTTGTTCTACTGCAGCAGCACAGCTGTGGATGGCAAGTAAAAGAATAGTCTTTTTGCACTCCAGGGTTGTGCTCCAAATTTCCGGATGTAAACAATAACATGCAATGTGTTTACACTCACACAGTTTTCTCTCTCCAGGGAAACCAGATCCTCAGTGGTCTCTCTTTGGCAGAGTACAAGACCACTCTGAAGATGATTGAGCAGGCAATACTGGCCACGGACCTCGCCCTGTATATGAAGTGGGTACCAAAGAAAACAATTCTAGACAGGCTAGAGGGAGGTGTGCTGGGTAATTTGGTCTAAAGCTAAAAATATTCACTCAGTCATCCAAAAAGCTTTTGCTCACCCCATATCAAGACACATTGAACAGTTTTAAAATCCCAACTTCATAAGAACAGATTGAGGACAGTCACTTCCTGTTCCAACATGGCTGAACAGCAGTGAACAAAACAAGGTCTATAAAGACAAGGACAGGGAAGTTAAATGCGGACAAACTTGAGATAAATTAGAGCAGAAACTGTGAGTCAAGAAAGGTCAAAATTCTGTCAACACTCCTAAAACCTGTGCAGAAGTTTTCCAGAAAAATTGAAGGTCTTGTATAAGGAGGCCTGACACCAATGGATTAGGTACAAAATGTCACTGATGTTTATATGTGTGTGAAGGCAAACCAGGAAATACCTTAAAACAATCTAGCATATGAAAGTTTGACAATATTAATTTCATTAATTGCAGTTGATGCACCAGTTTTAACTTTTTGTTTTCCATCTGCGTGTATTGTCAGAAGACGAGAAGAGTTCTTTGAGCTGACCAAGAACAACCAGTTTGTTTGGGAGGATGACCATCACAGGGAACTCCTCAGGTGAACAAAACCTTTGAAAGGAGTAAATAAACTATTTACAGCTGGAGGCGGCTAGTCTGGGATTAGTTTAGTTATTTCTTATATTGTACCACATTTAAGCCAGAAACATAGTACATTATGTTTAGGTTTTATGTAGAAATGCAGAAATAAAATCTGGATTAAAATTTGTGCATTTGTATTTTACCCTTTTTTTCTGACACACCCAATTAAAAATTTAGGTCAAATATTGGATCAAATATTCTTCAAGTTATGTTTCTACCATCATTTGACAGTGTGGTTAAGGACTTTTAATAACTACTGGGAAGTTTCTATGAAATATGACTTCGATTGACAATATTTTATATTATGTCCCTTCATCTCCTTAAGGTCAATGCTGATGACTGCATGCGACATCTCTGCCATCACTAAACCCTGGCCGGTTCAAAAAAGGGTAAAAACAATCATCTACTCAGATTTTACCTTTGTCTCTTTGTTCTAACTGCTGCTTTCTGAAGGACAGTGGATGAGTTATTGTTTCTCATCATAAGCCCGATATTTATTAAGCTAAATAATTTGTAACATCACACTGTAGAAATACTCAATGCAGGCTTTCAGTTGTTTCAAAGTTGCATATGGCGCTAAATCTCAAAAACTCAAATAATACTCGAATCTGGCAGCTTTTTAAACATATGGTAGTCAGAACACAATAGAAGTGGATTAACTATGATCCACATTCATCCACATTTTCATCTACAAATGTTGGCAAAAAGTACCTAACCTGAGACCAAGTAAAAAACCAAGACCGCGGTATACTGAGACCAAGACAGGACCAAGACTTTTAGGGGCTGAGACCAAGTCAAGACCAGCTCCAACAATAATATTTGGTGACATTAGCTCATGCACAAAGTTACACAAGAAACAGAAACTAGTGCCCTAAAACATACCACACAGGTAGCTTCAATTGTATAGCTGATATTGACTACATCATTTTGTGTGAGGGCCTGGTAAAGAAATGCTTATGTTAGACAGCTAGCTTTCCTAGCATTACTTACCTTACCTTGTGCTTTTCTTCTAAGTGATGATAAAAGGCTGACATAGTCCCCACCTTCAGAATTTGTGTTGCCTTCTCCTTGATTTTGTTTCACAGATATATTCTTCATGATTTATGTAGCTAAATTGCATTACTAAAGATTTTGCAGACATGTTTTCCTATTAACAAATAAATTGCATAATATTCTACCAATTTAGTGATATTTCCACAGTTTTGTGTTCTTGCCTTGCAAATGAAATAAAATGAAATGAAATCCAGAGTCCTCAATCTCCAACACCAACATAAGACTGAGTACAAATGTGGATGAGAAAGTGTTTTGAGACCAAGACCAGTCACCAGTACTACAGCACCAGGACGTTTTTTTTTTCTAGTGTATGTACAACATCATAGAGTGACAAAGCAAAAAGGGGTATTGATCCCCAAAATAATTAACCAAATAATAGAGCAAATAACAGCAATGGGAATCAAATAACCAAAAAAGAGGAAAAAATAAACACAAACAAACAAGGACTTATTCATTAAAATGGATACATTCAAAACAAAAACAAAACACAGAGCATAGTCAGTTGGTGTCTGTTTGGAGTTGATCTAGATTACCAAGTAAGCAGGCAGAAGGTGATAGCAGGATGTTGTGGCCAGAGATTTGAGACAGTTTGGTGATTGTTTCTTTCCAGACGTTTTGGATTAGTGCACAGAGCCAGAATGCGTGGAGGTGGTCATCAGTCGTATTAAGTGTACGGTTTGTGCAAATGTCTGATTCTCCAAGTCCCATGGTGTGCACCATGTGCTGTGTGAAATGTGTTCTATGGATTATTTTAGATTGTTTCAGCAATATGTTGGGGTTGTTGGTCATGTTGAAAGTTATTCCAAAATTGATTATCTGTATGGATGGTAAGATATTTATTCCCATTTAGTGATCAAAATTTAAAGTGCATTGTTTGTTGACAATATTAGTTTTTATAGTTTTGAGAGTGTTTTTGGAGACTTTGTGATTGTGTTGATGATATCGAATAGGAATGGTATCTATTCAATATCATCGAATAGATATCATCTAACTTTCACCTATATTCAAGAATAGGTGAAAGTTATTGATGTTATTTTTGATTTTTTGATTGTTTTAATCACGTTATTGATTAGGTGGTGAGTGCCTTAGCCAGAGCTTTATTCGCTCACTGTGGATCAGACCCAGGATGTGTATAGTCATTTTTACGTAGTCTGTTTCTAAGAATAAGGTAAAATCAGGTCAAAGTTGCCATTGACAAGAAACTGTTTCTTCTCAATGTTGTATTTAGCAATAAGCTGTTGAAATTAGGGGTGCACCGATTTCTTTAATTTTGGGAGATTGGAGATGGGCCGATTTTTACGTGTGAAGCTGATCTTATCTACCGATGTTATCAACCTCAGCAAATCAACCACAGAGCTTTTCTTTTCTCCTGTGAGAGAAGTTTGACTGACAAACCAGCCAACCAGGTCATATCTGCACATCTGCAGTTAACAATAAGTACCCCATTGTTGCCAATTCAGCAACATTCTTGATATATTGAGCAACATCTCAGACAAAAAACGGGTATTGGCCAAAATAGGAATCGGTAAGTTAGGCTTTTTGAAAGATTGGTAATCAGCGATTGGCCAGAAAACTGCCAAAGGGCACACCCCTAGTTGAAATGTTAAGAAGTTAGGCTTATCAGGAATGTGGTGGAGGTGTGTAATGCCTTTTTTCCTTCCATTTAGTTGCAGAAAGGGTGATTTATTTGCTGTGAAATCTGGATTACTGTCAGGTTCAAACACCTATCAAAGACAAAATGAATTAAACACAAGAAAGACAAGAAAGATGGATTCTTTGTACTCGCGAGGAGAACAGACAGAGACGTGCTTTCAGTTACAATCTCCTACCGCTCTGAAATCACATATGCCTGCTCCTCTCTTTTATTGCATTTAGGATCCCTATCACATTGGACGCTGCAACTCTCAAAGGGCGGGGAAAAAAAATCATCACATAGTTGCAGCGCTAAATGACAATCACTATCTAGACACAAGTTATCTACACACTAGATTCTTCTGTTCTAGGCACGGCGTCGAGCAGAACAAGTTGTGTCTTCACGGTGACGGCTTTGTTGCTATCTAACAGGTCAAGGAGAGCAGAGTTTCCGGCCGGGCCGCAAACTCTGCTGGAAGTGGTTGTCACTGTTTTCTCTCAGTAAGGCCTCAGGAAGGAATCAAAGTTATTCAGCACAACACTCTTTATACTAAGATTAAAATGAAGTAAAGGCATATAAGTAAGACATTATAAAGATATAATTATAAGACTACATGAACAACAAATAATTGATAAAACCAATAATACAATTTACCCAACAATTACTCTACTTGTGGGTGAGAATATAGAGTTTGTTATTTTATTGATCATCTACCAAGCTGTCAGAGTTGCTGTAATTGCTGGATTTTTGAAACAGTTGTGATGTCTAATTGTGTTGCTAATGAATGGTAGGTCTTTTATTAATATCTCTATGCAGTTAGATCCAGCCAGGGATAGAAGTGATGGGTTGAGTGCATCTATTTGATGAGGTATTGTAATTGGTTAGCTAAGTAGTAATGGTGAAAATTTAGTGTTTCTAGGCCACCTTGGAGTCTTAACTGATGCAACGTTGCACCAGGATTAGCAGAACTTGCCAACTACTGATGCCATCCAGGACTTGTTACTGAGGAATATTGTCTCTGTTGCCCCATAAATTGAACTGTGAACATGACCCTTATGTCCCTCATGATGCTGTCAATCAGTGACAGTCTTCAGATACAACATTTATTGAGCTGTATTTTTCTACTGAATTTGAATTGAAATACTCCTATTGCAGAAATAGTCAGTACTATGTTTCTGTTTCTTTGTATTTAGTTTGAATCATACAACTGATCACCTTCACTGTCCTATTTAAATTATAAGTTTGAGTTTGAAATTTTGAGCTTTTTCACCACCTCTGACCTCTGTATCTCCTAACTGATGTTCCCACACAAACATCTGTTAGATGCAGTGATTCCATTGATTTACTGTTAGCTTGAATGCTATTAAATCACTTGTAGCCCTGTTGGATTCACCTCTAACCTTTGTTGACAGCAGTTAGGCTGTCAATGTACAGAATCTGTCTGACAGCAGCTGAGCTTCCTGTGTTGGCTGTTTCCTGTTTTTGTCTCTCTTAGCTCTGATTACTCGGTTCATCTCTGTTTATGTAGCAGCTGACAGTGTAGTCCTCATGCACTCAGAGTTGTGTCCCTATTGTTTCATCTCCCTGGTGCTCTTCGTTATTCTGCTCCTCATTAGGAATGGAAGGCTCAGAGGGAGCTCAGCACTTTGACATGTTCTTTGTGTGTCCATAACTGAGTGCTCATTAATAAAAACAGCTGTGGCCTCCATCATTAGATTGCATCTCTGAGGAAAACATGCAAAGCAATAAACATGCATACACATGCAAATGATCTGTAGCATGGAAACGGGGACAGACAGGATGGCATTTCATGTGGGTCTTAGTAAGAAACAACACGCCACATCTTCTAGGACTAAAGGAAATGGTTTACTTTGAATTTCTTAGTGAACATTAGCTTATGTTAAGACAGACTGAGAGTTTGTCTTAACATAACAAACTATAGTGTATCCTAATACAGTCTGGTGTTGCGCAACATCAGTGTGCACTATAGATATTTTGCAATGAACTGTTTGGACTGCAGTAGACATTACTAATAAAATAAATACCATGTGTTCAAGTACCCTGTGTAATTAATTTTGTTCAGCTGCTCTCTATATGGGGTCTGTTTGCAACAAACCCAAAGCAGAAAGACGTTCCATCAGTTTATTTGTCATTAGATATTTAGATTTAAGTCAGGTCATCACCACAACATTTGTCAACATTATCACATATTGCCCAGCTTTCCTAATATTGCACAGCCTTAATACAAAGTTGAGGGCCACACATGTTGATAAAGGCAGAAATAAATTTTCTTTTAGCACATCTGCTAACTTTGTTTATTGCACTTGGCTTCTCCCAAATGTATTTTTCCAGATAAATTCTAAAGTGCTAATTTTCTTGGCTGCTAGTAAACTTGTCGTTGAATAAAGTTCAGCTTGCTTTGGTGTTTCAGTTATCAACTGTTAAGATTTTTTTCAAGTACTTAGATGTTTATATTCATTCTCTTATTGTGAAGTGGCTGAAGATTCCATTTCCTCTCCTCACATTCTCTCTAGTTTTTTCTCCAATAACTTAAAAAAACATACAGGAATGAAGTACAATAGAAAGTAGAGAGAAAAAAATATAAACACTAATATAATATCTAAGGGAATAATAGAACATGTATATTAGACTTGGTCATTGATCAATGTGGACATTCTCCTGACTTGAATGACTCCTAAATCTATCTGTAAATCTCATTGTTTTGAGTAAATAAAGACTTCCTGGATGTTGTTTTTTCTGAGTGATAACAAGATATTACTCAGCCAGCGTCCTCCTGCTCTGTTGCTCTGAGGCTTGATTACCGACCCATGGAGCCCTGCAGGTGGCGTCAGTATTCACTTCCACAGAGTAATGCTGATTGGAACCTGAGGCTGTTCTCTGTAAGCACAGACATTTTACATAGCAGGACTCTGTTGGCAGGTTTATTGTTTCTGTTGTTAGTCTTTGTATTTCACCTTTTGCTCTTTTAAAGTTTGACAGTGTTAAGAAATATTTTTCTTTTGTGTCATGGGAGCTTCATTAAAATGCCAGATGTAACAGATCATCTGTACAGCAGCATTAGGGGTTTCCAGCTTCAAACATGGGAATAAGCCTAAAAATACAGCTGTATTTATTTCTCTTTTGGCTTGTATGTGTGCAGTCAAATGCTGACGTTGATTTTTTGCAGATCGCAGAACTTGTGGCCACTGAATTCTTTGAACAGGGGGACAAAGAGCGTCGGGAACTGAACATTGAGCCTATTGTAAGAAGACAAATCCTAACATATTGGACTTTATTCTGTCATATAACTTAAATGGCCAAGTAAAGAAACTACAACTTTTGCTTGGAATCATTTTATGCCTTTTACTTCAGGATCTTATGAATCGTGAGAAAAGAGATAAGATACCCAGCATGCAGGTTTCCTTCATTGATGCCATTTGTGTTCAGCTATATGAGGTAATTTGGACCCAACTGTTTCTGTTTTTTCCGTCTAGTAATCTAAATGACTTTCAGACAAAAGCCACCCCGTCATTTTCTGTCGTTGTTGTTTTCACAGACCTTGGCTGGCTTATCAGAGCACTGCTGCCCTCTGCTGGAAGGGTGTCAGAAAAACCGGCAGCATTGGAAGCATCTGGCTGAGAACTGTGAGAAAGGCCTGGACAATGAACTGGTGTGATCCAACTACAGTTTGGCTTCTGGAAAAACTGCAAATTCCAGGACTGCTCCCTGTGTCTCCCAGACTCACTAAGCATTCATAAGATTAGTATGGTACTACAGACCTGTTTTGTGGACTATGGGATTTTAACCATTTCTGATAAAGGAAAGTCACCATAAGGTCTCAAATGTTATGTGGTTCTCACCAAGCATTTCTTCCCACATCTGTCACTGCAATCATGCTATCCTCTCAAAGCTAAACGTTCTGGTGTGTTCCATTTATCTTGGAAGTCGGATCTAAGATATGAGAACATAGGCGTAACTTCCTGAAGGCCTGGTGTGGACATATCCCCACCAACTCTAGCCTGAGGGGGAGAGTCCCCACCAATATTTCCTACATAGTTTCGCTTTATGTACCTGCATATATTTGTGGACAGTAACTTGGCAGCAGCTGCGCGCTGTGTATAAAGTATTAACAGCCAGTGGACGACTGCTTTTGAAAATTTCATTGTAAAATGTAAATGCCAAGTCCGGTCAGTGATCTAGTTGATAAAAGGACATTGCAAGACTTGCAGTGAGCCACATGCGTTATTGGTCTGAGCCTGGAATATCGGTGGTCGAGGAAATGACACAATCAAGCAAAGAATCTGAAAAAATGACACAGTGTTTTGCTATCAATTGAAAACTATGACAGCAAGATAACAAGATCCAAGAGAATCACATTTTGCATGTTCAGTAAAAAGTTTGAATTAAAGTGGAGAGTAGGTTAACTATGCTGTAGCTTAACTTTGACAAACTTATCATACCCAAGCTGCATCATTTCAGTGTGTTTCGGTTCACTTAGCACAAAAATAAGGTGACCCACACATCTACTTTGTGACATATTATCAGTAGAGCAGGTGTTTAAATTAGCTAAATCATCCACCACAAGTGTTCAGGCAATTACTTTTTAATAATTGCAAAATTAACAGCAAACCTGAAAATTCAAAAGACAGAAATTTGTAGCGGGCTGAATGTTCTGTTTTGGTGTGTTTACATACTTTCTGTGTGGGAAGTGTTTGTGGTTTTTGAATATAATCTTTGCCCTTTCTACTACTGGAGCTGTTGTATGTCGGTTGCCATGGCAACGGTTCTGCATATCATATTAAGCTGATGTAAAAAGAGAATTGGTTTCAAGTTGTTCTCCTGGGTTTCTACGACCCTGGACTAATTGCATTATTTGTTTGTAGAACGTGGCCTTATTCAAAGCAATCATAAAATTATAAAACAGGATAAAATATTATATAAAGCATAGGAGTCAAAATTTGTTAACCATTTCTCTAACAGCAGCAATGAGGATAAATGTAATTATTGGCATTATAAAAGAGAAATTTACTTAATCCTCTATTGCATCTTGACAGAACTGACAGAAAGTTGTTTATATATCTACGTCCAGAGAGAATACATAGTTTACATATCCAAACATTGGCACTTTATTTGAATCTTCAATTTAAGCCACAATTTAAGAAAATTGGTTCAGCAATATGGGGTCTATGATTATTTTTGTAACAGATTCCTGCAGTGACGTGCGGTGAAGTGCAAAGCTGGTGAGGCACTGACTTAATCATAATCAGATTTACAAATGTAGACCACCTGCATGTTTACATAAGGAAATTTCATGCATGCGGACAAAACTTGGAAATTTAGGTATTATTAATTTCGTGCTGTGCTTCACAGCAAAGGGAAAAATTGTTAAAGTAAGACTCAAAACCACGATTATCTCGCTCTCTGCACTGACCAGGCAGAGAGCGAGAAACACTAGCAGACTCGTTGCCATAGCAACTGACAACAACGCCCCTAAAAAAACCACTCAAACATTTCCCACACAAAGAGCAGAACATTCAATCTGTTGCAGTAGTATGGTTTTAAGCTTAATGTTTATTTTGCGATTATTAATAAGTGATTGCTGTGGTAACAGAAGAAAACTGAATATATTGCTGCACTTTACTTTACTTTACTGTACTGCTAGTTTGCTGTTACTGTCTCTTACTCTGCAGTTGTGCAGTCACAATGTGTGAGATCATGAGCGCCCCCTGCCATGAGACAGGAGAACTGCCTGCCTCACCTTGAATCTGTTCTCTGTCGTTTCTGATGGCTCCTCAGCACACAAAACACGTTACACACACAGTTGGTGACAAAAAAACACTACATTATATACATGAGCTAAATGATGGAAAATCAGTTCATAAATTAAATGTTATTTAACCATTTTATTGGTGACATACAGACAGGAGGAGCAGCCAGTGCAGTTAGAGAGAGGTTGATCAATCCCAGGTGAGGCTCAGCTCACTGCTGCCTCATCGGCTTTGCTTCTGAGCATTTGAATGGGAAAATGGAAGAATTCTGCGATTTTGAAGAAAAAAATAATTAAAATTGGTTAAGATAAATAAAAAATAAATACAGTACATACCACAGGGTGACAATAGCAATATAAATTATTTTAACATATTTTTCCCTGACTGCACGTCAATGGATTCCTGCTCATCCTGCATTGGAACAGTAAGTGGTTTTGTGGACATAACTAATGGCGTCTGCCGTCAACAGGTCACTGGCTTTAGGTCGATGTTCAATCCAGTAATATATATAAAATATAATATAATTTCCCATTGGGATTAACAAAGTATTTTTGAATTTAAATTTAAATTGTATATATCAATGGTCCCTCTACAATCCAACTGCCCCAACCAGGCACAAAAGAAGTCCCACTGAAAATGATGAGCAGAGAAACAGATGTGACTTGCAGTGACGGTTTCTGATATGGGCAACCGCCCAGGGTGGCATTTTGTGGGGGGGTGTATGATTTGAATTTTGTAATTGTTTTCAACTATAGGCAAACATTGAGCAAATATACAGACTGCCAAGCTGCAGCAGTGCAGACAAGAGGCTGGTTGTACTCTGGACAGGTTGCCAATCAGATCACAGGGCAACATGGAGACATAGGGCAGTCAAACATGCACATACATCAGGGGTGGGCAAACCTTTTGGCTCAGGGCCCACATTGGCTTTTAAAATTTGACTGTCGGGCCAGGCTAGCAGCAGATGCATAAATATCAAACATAAGGATAAAAAAGCATTAGTTTTAATATTTACATTCACTTTTATGGGAAAAGTGTTGTTGATCTCCCTTTTTTGCCAGTGCATCCAAGTCAGGTGTTAGTTTTGTTGTGGTAATTCTCTGAACAGATCTGAGGTTTTCATCACTCAGCTAAGCTCTGTAGGGTGTTTTGTTCATCACCCTAAAAGTCTGTTTGAAACATGTAAGTAGAGCCAAACACCAGCATCCTGTGTGCCATCTTCTGGATATTTGGAAATTTGGCTGCACTTAATGAAGCATAAAACCCATCCAGTTTAAGAGAGTTGGACTTCTCCTTTAAGACAGAGTCACATTGGAGATCAATCAGTTCCTGAGGTTCCGTTTCAGGGTCTTGTGTGAAGGGAGATGAAACTAGCTGCCATTCTCAGCGCCATAGATGACCGTCCTTGCGTTGACTGGTTGTTAGCATAGTTACCATGTCCAGCTAGGGTAAAAGTTGCGGCTGATGTTGTTTTCTTTAAAAACAGCAACCGTTTCTTGACAGATAAGGCATACAGCTTTTGACCGGACTTCAGTGAAAAAGTATTTAGTTGTCCATTCCTTATTGAACACTCAACACTCGCTGTCAACTTTTCTTCTCTGTGGCCCACTCATTGTTGCAGAGTTCACAGCAGCAGAGTATTAATGGAGAGAAGTCCGAGCTCCACAAAATCAAGTCATGTATCACAGCGCCTAAAGTGCCCCCTGGTGGAGCGCCAGACGTTACAGGACTAGACCAACTGAATGAGTCATGATTATAATATGATTTGATTTGGGCAATTCTGTACCAATCTTCGGCAGGCCGGATGTGGCCCAGGGGCCGTAGTTTGCCCACCCGGACACACATATTTCAAGATAATACTATACTCAATTCCAACTTCAAAGATCAAATGGAACACACGGTTACAATATACGCACACTAATGGATGAACAGGGATAATATTGATCTGTTTGGGTACAAAGCATTAATGAACATGTATTCTGATTTAAAGGTACTATGGTGTAATTTCCCTTTTAAAACTAAAGACGAATAACTGAGAATGGAAATTCTTATATTCTTACTTGAATTAAGCCAATAGCCAAAATTCCACTGATTCATCAGGGTTTAATTTTCTCTCATCTGTGAGGGTTTATCCACTTACACAGCAGGTGAGTCTTAGAATTAACATTGTCCCATTCCCTGATTATTCCACCAGCAGCTCACATAATCCAAATTTAAACTCCAGCAACAAACTGGAGACAATGATGTATGCATCAACAACTCTGAAATCAATGTTGGCAACACTTACATTGTCTTTCTCTGTCATTCTCAGGAAACATTACCAAGTGCAGAAAGGAGCCTCTTAGGCTGCGTTCATATTGCAGGTTGAAGTGACCCAATTGCAATTTTTTTGACGTAATGCGACCTGTATCTGACCTTTTTATGACAGTCTGAACGGCACAGGTCGGATTCCTTTCGAATGCGACCCATATCTGATACCTATGCGATTCAAATGTGACCTAACGTCCAGGTCGCATTCATCCTAAATGAACCTCACTGATACTCAACAAATCTCACTATTCTGCATCCTGATACTCGCAAGCAGGAAGATAAACAACAACCATGACAGACTATAATGAGGGTTAATTTGTTAATATTCTGCTCCAGTTGGACAACAACTTCAAATTTATGTCCACAACACTGAGCACTTCTTCTTTTTATGCGGTTGGCAGAATGCTGACGCTATTGCGTCCTCTACTCCGCATGCGGGACACTTTCAGGTCATTCCCTGTTCACACTGCAGAATACATACAAGTTGGATATGTGTGGCAGTCTGAAGGGCCCTGGCAAAAAAATAAGATCCCATTTGACAAAAAATTGGAATTGGGTCACTTCAGCCTGCAGTGTGAACACAGCCTTAGTCTCCTTTCTGTGCTAAGTGACTTTCACTGTTAAGTCTCGCCTGCACAATTATTATCATTATGGTGGTTGGACACAGCAACATCCCAGAAGTATAAACTTACCATATACTTTCAACCATGTCACAGATAAACTTGTTAGATATCTTTGTTCTTACCACACACAACACAAAGTGTGTTTTAGTCATTTATATTGTTTCACTCACTGTCATTACTGTTGCATATTTATTTTGTTTTATATATTTATTAAAGTTTCTACATTGCAAGATGAAGCATTTCTTAGGAGCACTCAATTGTCATAGAAATTGAAGTTTTGCTAATAAACTTGCTTTACTTACTGGACCTTTGTAAGAAATAACTGATGAATGAGATTTACTCGGTGCGTTATATTCATATGACAGTTACATTTATTTCCTTCAACATTTCAGCCATAAAAAGGAAATTTAAATGCTCTAGAGGTTTCCACTGCTGGGCTTTGGTACAATAGGATTAATCCACAAGTAAATAGTTTCTCTACAGCTTCAACAGCTTTTCATTGACCAACTAATCACAAACTGCATTTACAGGATTATTTTTTCCCTGCAGAAGTGGAAACATTTCTGGTTAATTGTGACGACCATCAGCCAGGGATTTTGATAATATCTAGCTAATTAAGTGAAAGGGTATATTTATAGTGGACCCCTGTCCATGTGCGCATATTTGCAAATTTACTTATTGATTATTCACAAATGTTTTTTAACAGGTGTTTGTTACTATGCAATAGCCAGCCCCGCCCTCTCCTCACAACTCCTCGGGCTGACTACTGACCAGTTCTCTGTCTAACAGGTCCGGAAAATCTCTAAGACCTGGGTCTTACCCTGAACAAGATCTATAAGAGATAATCTATTTAAACTGGTGGCGAAAGGAACTCGTCTAGCTCTAACTACCTCCTATCCAGAAGTTATGACCCTTTTCAGTTAAGAAACAATCAACTGAGTAGCCCTCACAGCTGCATAGCTTCAATAACCACTTCTGTTAACGGTAGTTTCCTTCCTGTTGTAACGTGCACTTGTTAACGGCTAGATATTATTTAGTGACTATGACTAGAAGTCCCAGGGTCATTATTTACACTCACCAAAGGAAAGTCTGAAGCCACCACATTACTAGAATCATGTATACTGGTTTTACTATAAATAGAAGAACTTTGATTCAAATGACTCAATTCATTTCAATATCCACAACCTAATCAGAATTTTAAAATATGCGTATTTATTAAGCAAGCTTTAGCAGGGAAAATGACAGGCATACAGTATTTACTTGAGATTACCATACAAAGAAAATCAATAAAATTTAGATCAATTTAACTTTTACCTAATAACCTCCCTACACTGTCATCTATCTATCAAATAAGACTTTGGGGTGCAGCACAACTCATACCCATCGGTGGAATTGGATCTTGGCAACAGAAGTCCTTGTAGTCCTTGGTCAGAGTCTTTATTCTTGAATCATAAATCCTCCTCGGTGTTGAAGCAAAGTGAACTGTCCGTTACATCCAATCGCACAGCTCTCTATCACTCCTGTGATCTTTGTTCAAAACCCCAAGTCTGTTGCGATGTATTTTGAGATCATTGGGTCGAGTGCAGAGTGTTTGAATCTAATGAAGAACCAAGGCAGTGGGTCGGTGGATCTCGCCCTCTTAGTCCGGCGTGAGGAGCTCCGTCGTCCTCCTTGTGAGGCGCTTTTCTTGGTTCCAGGGTGTGGTCCTCTGCTGGTCTTCTTGCTGCACTTGTGTCGAGTCTCAGCGCCGGGGACGAAGAACATCGTATTACCTCGGTCTCATGGTTTTATACTTTTCTCCCTATCTATGGGAGTGTACCTGTTTAAGATTGCGAGATAATGTGCTTGTGACACTTGTAACTTGGAAACTTTCTGAGATGTGCAGCTGCCTGCTGCTGCTGCACATCTACCCCCACTCTCACATCCTGACCACATCCTGTCAGCAGCAGGCATACTTGTGACATTTGCGACTTGCACCCACACTTACTTCTCCTTTGATTCTATCATTCATTTATAATGTTATGATAACCATAATTTATTAGTTACTCTTATTATAATCTTAATGTGAGTTATTACAAATGTTTTCTGTAAAGAAACCAAGAATAATTAATGATTCTTATTCTTATTTTCATAAATCTGCAGGCTGGAAACTTACTTCCTCTTTTTCCAGGAAACCTGCTCTTCCTGTTTCATGACTTTCTCTGTCTTGACTATGATTTCTTATGATTAAGTAGAAAAAAGTAGAATTAAAGCAAAGATTGCAGGAGACAGAAACAACACACAACCAGATTGATTTTATTGACATTTAAGTCTAATGTTGGGTCTAGATTTTACTTGAGTAATTAATTTTAAAGATAACTTTATTTATTTTTACTGTTAAACTAAAATCTCCAGCATGGGGAAGTGGGATGATCTCGGATTTTCTTGACACAGGCTATCTGAAATAATAGAAAATGCAGCGTGGGAAACTGAAATACTGAGCCACAAAGCTACATTTCACATTATCCAAACAGCCAATCCAAAAGTACCATTTATTTTCCTTGGTTGCTGACTAGCTATACTCCTATGAGCACAGCATAGAGATTAGCTACTGCAGTAGTGCTAAGAAGGTTTCCGTTGTGTGTAGTAATGCATATTAAGGTATGTTTGGTGTTTGAACTTTTAAGGCTGTTTTTCAGGCTGTTATTTGTGTTTATAGGGTATCTGAAATATTTGCAGATTTTAGCTATTCGTCCCAAGATTCCATGAATAGAAGGGTTAACTGTAAATTACGTCTACTGTTTTTTCCTCAGATTAGGTCACAGATTTGCTTACATATCACCGTCAAAGTGTGGCACCCGAGTGGAGTACCAAATATAAAAACAGCAAGGATTGTGGACAGAGTTCCAACAACCAGTAAAAGTTCCAATAATTTATTTAAAAACAAGGAATCAAAAGGAGAAGGAGGCGCAGGCAGTCCTTGACAATAAGTCAAAACAAGTCTATAATATAGATGCTTAGCTCCAGTCTCTGATGAACCTCGGCAGCGCTCCAGTCACTCCCGCTCCTCCAGCCGGCCACACGCTCCTTGACGGCGACCAGTCGGGTGACTCGCTGCCCCCAACAGCGACCGGACGGATGGCACTTCTCGGTAATCCGTCCTCTCATCGCTAGTCCCTCAGCCTGCCCGCGCCGTCCTCCAACAACCAGCCCAGGTCCGTCTGCCTCTCTCCTAGATGTCTCTCTGTCGATGAATTATCCCCTGCTCCCAGTCTGCCGCTGCTTAATTAAATGCAGAACACCTGTGGTGCTGCAGTGGGGCGTCTCTGGGTGTGCATGGCACGTGACCTCAAAAACCAATAAGAAACATGCAACACAACAACCCAACTGAATCTAAGAAAGGTGAATACTTCAAAATATAACAAACAATCCTAAACAACAAATATAAAAAATATAACTTTAAGTCAAAAGGAAAAATGAGGCCACATTACCACAAAAGCACCATCTAATCAGCCAGTGTAGTAGGATTTTACTGTAACAAAGGCTTCCAATAGCAGAAAGACGTTCCAATTCCCAAACCAAGTCCCTTAGCTTCCAGAAGTTACCTTGCTGTACTGAAAAAGCAACTAAACACCAGGTCAGTTAACTCAAGATGGTTTTATATGACCCGTTCTTGGTATTTCAGCATCTTGATGTGGAGGGAACTAGTAACTCAAAATAGGGCAGTAAAGGCCAAAGGTGGTGGCATCACAAAGGTTACTGTAGTGCCATAAGGGTAAAAGTTGAATTGCATGAAGGCTGTTGTCTGGTTTGGATGACACAAATATGTGTGTTTCTGAAATTTCTTTTCCCAGTTTTGAAGGATTTCTGTGACAACTTCCAATGTGTTTCTAAAAGTGACTCAGTCTCACAGGCACTGGCTCTATAACTTATTGTTGCACTCAGGGTACCACTTGGTTCCTGTGCCAATCACTTTTTCTGGCCGCTTTGCTGGTTTTATCAAGTATGAAATATCTCAAGTGAAGCTGGTCAGCCATTCAAATAGGAAACTTTAGATCTTGATAAACACACTACATGTGTTCCTTAAATACAGCTTCAATACTGAAACTCTTGTAGGTGCACACTCAGAAAGCTCTTTGTAACTGTGGTCGTTTTGTGTATCTCTAAACCATTGAAAAGTAATAAATTGATAAGATACAATATGAGTATGTTTCACATGTACGTCTGTCAACACCACTGAAAACTATGAGCCAAGTAAGCACTGTTATGTTTATTGTGTATAATATTGCTAGTGTTATTATTAGTTGAAATACGCCACCTTGTGTTCACTTTAAGTTATTGTTTGAGTTAATAGTAGAAGAAGAATATGGACAAGAAGTGCTTTGCCCAGAATCGAATGGCCGCTCCACACTCCTCCTGGTTCTTTCTTGGTGTTTGTTAAAGCATTTTCTGTGAGTATTACTTGGTTAAAACATTGAGACACCTGTAATGTTACATGATATGATGGTATTGTGTAAAGTTGTATGTTTATAGCCCGTTATTATTATGCTAATGAGTCCGTTCTCATATGCTAATTTTTGTTGCTAATCGCTAGCTAACATCCTCATTTCTTTGAAAGTCAATGCCATGTTGGTCCTTTATTTTATTTAAATCATTCTGTAAAGCCTAGATTGTAATACATTGCATTTCTGTATGTTACAGTTTCACAAATTGAACTACTACTGAAGTAAACTTCATTAACCAGTGTTGAAGAAAGAAATAATAAGTTAGCTTAATTTGGAAAAAGCTTGGCTCTCTCAATTTCTTCCTATTTTCCCGGATTCTTCCAGTGAGCCACGTGTGCCAATCAGGAACAACGATGCGTGATGACGTCACAGAGTTACAGCGTTTAATCTCATATGAAACCACAATGAAGTAACATGAGCTGCAAAGCAGCCAAGATACAGACTCATTACCTGAGACAGACAAAGAATAAAAACAAGGACAGAGAAAGAAAAGGCAAAGACATGTCTTTGGAGAAGGCTGATGCCAAAACGGCAGAAATATACCAGCAATCTGAATTATTATTATCATGTTCGATCTCTTATAGTGTAGGCGTTTCTCTCCTTGCTAATGTATTCATTAAGGCGTAGCTCTGTATGACCAATCAGACGCTACCTTGGACGCCAATAAAACTTAGAACTTCCCCTAATTTCTCGCCAGAGATCAAAGGCCATTTGCTCTCTGGAAGAACAATGGAGCAAGCAGCTGCATCCTGGTCTCCTGGGCTCTAAGGCCATTTGGGCAAATAAAAGCATAAAACAAGACTTCACAGATACCTGTGAAATTCGGAGTGTCTCCTTCACAAAGTTAAGCTCCGTAATTTAATGTAAGACCTAATTCTGGTCTACTGCATTCAGCATTTTCCAAAGATTTAAGTCCTTGCTTTATCACATAAAATCAACAGCACAAAATTAGGTAAAATTCCTTTTCTAACCTATAAAACATAACATTCAAACAATTTTCTAATACTAAACAACACATTTTCAATGAAACGCTTTCCATTTGATTCAGATATTATCATAGACAGTACAATTTTCAAATACATTCAGCATTCACCATTCTAAACTTAGATAATACACTTTGATTAAAACTTGCTATTAATACTTAGAAAAATGTTAATGATCTCAACATTCTATGTTGCATTTTAGTTTAAACCATACCAGATGTGATTAAAAAAAACTTTGATGTTCTGTGAACCCAACCGAGTTCTGTTTCACAGGCAATACTAATTTTATGCCCTCCTGACCTCTGATAACACAGCAGGAGGAACCTCACAGAGAGATCACAGATTTGACCTACTTCTAAATATTTACCGATAGAATAGTTTTAGTTTCAAATCCTTTACACAAGCCTGTTTAAAATTAAGAAATTTGTTCAAAATCAGACTGTTCATTATAACCTTTCCACCTGGGGTAAGATTAGCTGTATTAAGCACTAAAAATAATAATTTTCCGTAACACCAGTCATCGCTGTCCGGAGTTTCTTCATCGTTCAGGATTGTTTAGGTGTTCGGATAGCTGGTGCAGTATCTAGCGAGCCCAATAACAAGCACTATGGCTAAATAAATAGTGCTTATTTTTCATTCTGTTTGTGAATCTCGTTTGTAAAGTGCCATCTAGTATTTTCACTAGTATTTTACGCAGCACTGTTAATAATTACTATTAATTATAAATAATATAATTATTCACCTCTGAATTTGTAATTTCGTGTGGGTCTGGATGATTTGTAAAATGTTTTTGCAGAGCAGGTCTGCTTGCACTGACATTTACATAAACCCTCGGTGAAGGCTCATTTCATGAGAATACAGCTCCAACATACACAGAGGCTGTCCTAGCCTGTTGGACACTGTTGAGGAAAAATGATTATTTTGAGTGCTTAATACAGTTAATCTCACGCCATGTGTAAAAGGTATATTGAACATTCTTATTTGAACAAATTTCTTAATGTTGAACAGATGCAGAGGAAAAGGAGGCCATAGATTAACATCCCCTGAAAGGCAGTAAGTCAGGAGGCCATAAATTAACATCTCCTGAAGGGCAGTAGGTCAGGAGGCCACGGGAGGTCGGGAGTTTCCCAGAGTCAGCATCTGGCATGGTGTGAAGCTGGGTACGGCATAGACTCCATAGAGTGTGGAACTGCTGACATCTGGTTTCTAAGACATCGTTTTAAGTATTAATAGCATGTTTTTGAATAAAGTGTATTATCTAAGTTTAGAACTACTAATCTAGTAAATGATGAATGTATTTGGAAATTGTACTATCTGTGACAATATCAGAATCAAATGGAAATTGTTTGAATGTTATGTTTTATAGGTTAGAAAAGGAATTGTACCTCATTTTGTTCTGTTGATTTTATGTGACAAGGCAAAGATTTAAGTTTTTGGAGATGCTGAAAGCAGAATAGCAGAAACTAGGTTTTGTGAAAGTAACTTATTGTTTTACCAAGTAGCAAACGACTTTTGATTTCTGCCGTAAAATTAGGGGAAGGTCTAAGTTTTCTGAGTGTCCAAGGTAGCTTCTGGTTGGTCAAACAGAGGTACGCCTTAATTGAATACATTAACAAGGAAAGAAACGCCTTCACTATAAGAGATCGTACACGATAATAATAATTCAGATAGCTGCCCTATTTTGCTTTTTGCATCAGCTCTCTCCAAAGACGCGTCTTTGTCCCTCTCTTTTTCTTTTAATTCTTTTGTCTCAGGTAAAGAATGTATATCTCTGTAACTCTGCGGTTTTCTTGTTAATTCATACGCTGCTTTGTATGGGATTAAACTCTGTAATTCTGTGACGTCATCACGCATTGTTGTTCCTTGTCGCCGCACGCCGCCCGCTGAGAGGACCTGGGATCAGAGGAAGAGAGAGCCAAGTTTTTTCCAAATTAAGCTAGTTTAAAATACTCTTCCTCACAACACTCTGGGCGAAACTGTGCCCCCTGCTGCCCCGCCCCCACTGTGTAGTTGTTGAGGAGTGGGAATGTTGGTGTGGTGATGTATTATGTTAGGGGTTCCAGTATTGGTACCGCTGTAACAAAATGTTAAGTCTGTAAAAATACAGAAAATGCGCAGCAGCAATCACCACAATGTGTAGCATTTGTCAGTTTACTTCTCTTAATTTTGCATAACCTTATTTTATAAAAACCTTTCCCTGAGTGCCAATTCCTATACTTCAGTCTCTAATAATTGAAACATGAGTGTTTTAAAATGTCCATACATTCCAGTGTCTTCAAATAGAACTATTGATAACATCCAAATCTGTAGTGTTGTGTTCCACATTTTCTCCAATATCCAAATATCAAACACTGAATATGTAAGAAATTACACTACTATTTTGATGTAGTGTAAATTACAGTAGACTCAGACTGTAGTCAATATTAACAATTTATAAAATTGTAACATTTAAAGGGAACCACAATTAGTTATAAAAATAGACCTCATTTGGGAAATATTTATTTTAGATGTAAAAAAAAATAATGCAGCAACAATACTGTAGGTTATTTAGTTGTAATAAATTTTAATAAAATATATTCACAGGAATGTCGCCATGTTGTTCACACTGCAACGCATTCTGGGTAAATGATGTGTAATGGTCCAACTGCCTGGCTTCACCAGCCAAAACAGTGATGAGTAACGTTATTAAGTCTTTTTAATTTGAACCGGAGCGCGTTGAAACCGATAAGAATGTAGAAATCAGAGGAGGTGATGATGATGAGGAGGAGGACCAAACGGAGGAAGAAGACAAAAAAAATACACTAGTTGATAGCAGCTCACTGCGGCTGCGTAGTGTCCCTCTCTAGGTCACCATGACAACAGCGTCAGTTCGTGGGGTCCTATTTAGGTCCCGCAACGGCAATTTAGCTGACCCTAATATTTCCCGTGTTTTGTTTGGGTCATTATTATTACACTTATTGTTGATTTGTGCGTTACGTGTGTCTATCAGAAATTTATAGCAATACGGAATAAATTGCGTCCCGTATTGAACAGCAACCAGCTGTCATTTTAGGCTAGCTTAAGCTAACCTGAATATTTACGACTCTTGTTGATACACTGACATTACTTACCTTCTGTCTTTCAACCACTTTGAAAAGCTTTTCTTCGTCTCTCCAACATCTTTATCCTTCCCCCTCTTCCGTTTTCTGTTTTGTGCCCCGGAGTTTTTTCTGCGCCCCATCTTTAGCTCCTTGTTGTCGAGGCATTACGACAAATTTAAAAGAAAAAAAACGTGCCTCAGTGCATTCTCGAAGGGCCGCTGCCCAAGCTATTTGTATGGGAGGGGAGAGCGGCTGGCAGGAGGGGAGGGGCGCCTAATCAGTGCTGTTCCTCTGTTATTGATCATTTCATGCACACACAGCATAAAATGCATAAAAGTGCATAAAATGCTGACTAGAAAAAAAATCTCCCTCATTGTTTTTTGCGCTCCTCTAGTGCAGCGCCCCTTTGCGTTGCATACACTGCATAGCCACCTTTTGCGCCACTGAGTTCAGGCACAACTTCAGACTCAAAATAGGCTCCCTGATCACTATGCAGCCGGTGGGGAAAGCCATAGTGACTGATGAAATTCTCCCACAACACTGCAGCGACAGTCTTGGCAGTCTGATCTCTAGTCGGATATGCCTGAGCATATTTGGTATAGTGATCTGTTATCACCAAAATATTTCAAGTGTCTTTGGAGTTAGGTTTTAAAGATAAAAAATCCATGCAAACAAGTTCAAGAGGACCACTGACTTTGATGTTTACTAATTTAGATGCTCTCTGTACCCTTGCCTTTCTTCTCACACACCTTTCACAGATTTTACACTTTGCCTCAATGTATTTAGCCATCTTTGGCCAGAAAAATCTTGCTCTAGCAAGCTCAAGAGTTCTTTCTATGCCCTGTCTCTGTATGGACACCTTCAAAAGCTCTTTCTCTGTGGCTGCTAGGCAGCACAAGCTGATAAAACGTTTCACCTCTTTGGTTGCAAACTTTACGGTACAATACTCCTTCCATGAAAACTAGTTTTGACCTCTCCCGCAGAAATAAAGATACTTCTGACTCGTAGTCAGTGTCATAACATCGGGCTCATTTTCTAGAAGATGGATAACCCTTGCCAAAGAATGATCATTTCTCTGCAAATAATACCAGTCCTCTCTAGACATTTCAGGCAATTCTGAGAGACCTGGACCTAAGACTGGGTCTTCCAGGTCCTCTGGGACAGCACCTTCATTACACAAAAATGTCTCAACTGCAGGTATCTCCCTGTCCATTCCCTGCCTGTCTTCTGCGTCTGCAACATCTGTCACCCCAAGGCACATGTACAACTGTTCACCACTCATGTGTAACTGTTCACTCATCGAAGGATGGGCTGGCACGATCCAATAGGGTAGTTATTCTCCTGTCCTCCTCTTGAGACTCATCATCATCTTGAGGTGGCTCGTGGGGCCTCCTAGAGAGCCCATCAGCATCAACATTATGTTGACCGGACTTGTAATGAATGTCAAAGTTGTACAATGACAATGCTGCAAGCCACCTGTGGCTTGTGGCATCAAGCTAAGCACTTGTCAACACGTATGTTAAAAGATTATTATCTGTCAGTACTTTGAAAGTAGCCCCATACAAATAGTCGTGGAACTTCTCACTGACCGCCCATTTAAGTGCAAGAAACTCTAATTTGTGCACAGGATAATTTCTTTCACTTTTAGAGAGACCACGACTTGCATAAGCTATCACTCTGGTCTGACCATCCTGAACCTGATAAAGAGCTGTGCCTAACCCTGTCATGCTAGCATCTGAAGCAGTTATGGGAGCTGCCAGTTGGAAAAAGCAAGCACATGAGCTGATGTTAGCTTTTTGATGAGCTCAAATGTAGTTTGACACATAGGGGTCCATCTGTCCCCAAGTGGATATGACTGTTTGCAAGGCCAATGGCTAAAATGTTTATGCCTAGGACTCCAGTCTCCTTTCAACAAATCATTCAGAGGTCTAACCACTTTGGCATAATCCCTAACAAAACGTCAGTAATAGCCAGTGAAACCTAAGAATGACAGCAGCTCTTTAACTGTTTTAGGTTGAGGCCATTCTTTCACAGCAGCTACCTTTTCTGGATCGGCTTCTATCCCCGGGGCAGATATCACATGCCCCAAATACTTCACATAAGTCTGAAAGAATTTGCATTTAGAGGGAACAGTTTGAGGCCAAAATCAGCAATGCGTTTGAGGACCTTCATTAATCTCTCCTCATGTTCTTCAATCGAACTTGAGAATATGATAAGATCATCTAAGAAGGCAATAACCTCCTGGAGGTTAATTCCTTCCATCACTTTCGCCATAGTTCGCTGAAATGTGGCTGGAGAGTTAGTCAAACCTTGTGGAATTCTGCGGAACTGCCAGGTACCAAAGGGCGTGGTGAACGCTGGTTTTGGTCGATCTCCAGGTTCAACATCCAGCTGATCATACCCACTTTTAAGAACCAACACAGTGAACCACTTTGAACCTGACAACAGGGAAAATGTCTCCTCTATCCGAGGTAATGGGTAAGCATATTTTTTAATTAACCCTCTGGGGTCCAGGTACATAAGGTCGTTTTTGACCAATTTTGATTTTACCCTAAAAGAAACCATAATAATATATATAATATTGCCTCATGTGGTATCATTTTTTTCAGGACAAGCTGAACTTTATGAATTTATACTTAGTTTTTACTTTTGGACATACTGTGGCTGCATTTTGGACCTTGAGTCACAGAAAAACAAAATCCGATTTGAAAAAATAAAAAAATATTTCACTGTGAAAATGTCAAATATTCACAAAAAATGTTTTTTATGATTTAGAATTACAATATATACTGTAAATTTCTTAAACTGATGTAAAAATATTGCAAACAACACAGTTTTACAACATTATTAGCATGAAAATGAAGGCAATTCTTCATTCGTTTGTATGCAATTTTTGAAAAAACATCATAAGTCAAAACAAGATGACAAAAATGTATAATTGTTTGGGGGAACAAGGTAAAAAAAGGTCTTTTGGAATATAGGAAAAACCTTGGCTCCCGGAGATAGCCGTGGGTGTAAGCTGTTTACTACTAGCTGCTGGAGGAGCGGCTCTGCATCACCCCGTATGATCGACTCCTTGCAGCTGCGCAGTGCCGCCATTCCCCTGCTTGGATCTCTGAGCATCTGCCTCTCAGACTGCCAGAATCTCATCATACTCTCAGTCTCTGATACTCTGTCAGTTGCTAATAAGAACGATCGATCTGCCATCGTCATCATGTCAATCCTCACTGCGCTCAGATTGCGGCTTCGGGTTTCCCCTCTTCGTCTTCCGGCACAAAACAGAGCGCCACTGCCTGCTGCGCGTTCATTCTTCACATAATCCTTTATATACAGAACAGAAACCACTAAGCTAAAAAGAAATTAGTTAGGGATGCCACCGATCGCCCCGATATCTTTGCATCAATTTTGCGATCGCACTGCCTATGCCGCTACTCCATTTCCGCTTCTCTTTCACCGTAACTTGAGCAACTTTACTTCGTTTCTTAGCAACAAGATACAGCCCATAATTATTTGTTGAAGATGTGCGATGTCCAATAACAAAGGAATCTAATGTTGCGTTTCGTTTTTTGCGTTTGAAGTTCATTTCCTGTCACGTTCCTAGAAAAGCCCGTTTTTAACATTTCTGACATTCGGAAAAATATGGTTTACTTATTTTAGCATATCTCCGTTTTTACTTGGCCTATTAACACAATTTAAAAGCTGGTGTGTAGCTTAAAATGTACACTTTAAGCACAAGTTGAAAGTGAGAATGGGGGAGGTGGAGTCTTGCTGCTACGTCGACGCAAAGCAGACATGTAAAAAAGACGCGTATACGCGTCCATGGACTCCAGAGGGTTAAATTGTTTAGTCTGCAGTAATCCACCACCATTGCAACTCTCCATTCTTTTTACGGACTAGAACAATGGGAGAGGCATAGGAACTATGAGATTCTTCTATTACACCCACAGCCAGAAGATCTTGAAGATGCTGTTTCAAATCGTCAATGTCTGCAGGTGAGACACGTCTTGTTCTTTCTTTGAAGGGCACATGAGGTTCTAGTTCAATACAGTGAGAGACACCTACAACACTACCAAAATCTAGATCATGCCTAGAAAAAGCACTAGCAACTTCAGTGTTGATTCTACATTGCATGTGTTCTTTTAATTGGGGTGATATAGGGCTGTCACCAAAGTCAAGATCAAGAGTTTCAGGTGTTGGTGCTACTTTTACATCACAACCTACCAAAAAGGAATATCCTTGGGGAACTTCAGCAACTGGTAAAATGTCTGGTTTGCTGGATGTGATAGGCACAACCTAGTCAATGGGAGAACACTCTGCAATGAGAGTTTTTGGATACAGAGTTATGTCACATTCTGAAACATTTTTGACAGCTAGGTGGAACTTATTGTGGGATTCAGACTTTACCTCCACAATCTGGTCATAAACTATTAAGCCTCCTGGTATAGGGGCTTCCTCTGCACCACCTACAAGAGCTTGAAACTCACCATTTCCCTGCTTAGAATGGCAGATACCCTTTAAGGCAGGGGTGTCAAGCTCCAGTCCTCAAGGGCCGCTGTCCTGCAGTTTTTAGATGTGCCACAGGTACAAAACACTGGAATGAAATGGCTTAATTACCTCCTCCTTGTGTAGACCAGTTCTCCACAGCCTTGCTAATGACCTAATTATCCTATTCAGGTGTGGTGCAACAGAGGCACATCTAAAAGTTGCAGGACAGCGGCCCTTGAGGACTGGAGTTTGAGACCCCTGCTTTAAGGTATACAATTCACCACTCTTTAGATGTGCAGGTACTTTGCTGCTGAGTGTGACACGGAGAACTTTTGCACTCTTTGTTTGGGAATCTGTCAACTCACGACACTTGGCATAAGCCATTACCCAATTGGCCTGAATGGGCAAAGTTTCTAAAAAATTTTTCCCACCCATCTTCTTACAATCCCTTGTCATTAGACGCAAGGCATTTGTACCAACAAGAAGAGGGTACTCATTGTTGTAAGTCTGGTCTGCACTGACTAAAGCTAAGATATGATAGCCTAGGCCTGTCCCTCATGCATCTTTTGGGAACTGAACCTCCACCTCTACATATCCCACATAAGGGACCTTTTGCCCCGCTGCTCCTTCAATATCAAGTGCCCCTTTTATAGAGAATAACTGTCAGTGGGAAAGGTAACCAGAGTAAAATGACTGAGATATTATGGTCACCTGTGACCCAGTGTCAATGACACATTTGCACTGAGCTCCATCCAACCATGCTTCACTATCACAGGGCTTCCCCACCAGTCCAATGGGGATCTGAGAGATTTCTGTTACATGAGATGGCTCGGTAATACTCTGATTCAAAACAAGGGAACTAGTTTGACTTTGGGCCCCTGCCTGTTCCATAGCAGGAGCCCTTACTTGTTTAAAGCCAAGTTTGGCGAAGAGGTTTTGTCTTGTGGGGTCAATATAAGTTGATTTTGCCTGGTTTGATGTCTTGAACACAGTTTCTTTTGCACCAGGACAGCATTGGTTGGATTGGTGCATCGCGGCAACAAATGAGGGTCGTCTCCACAGTTATAACAAAACTTTCCAGCTTTCATGAGATTTGTTGGTGAAGTGGCTGGGGCTGCTGAAGTTGCAGGACTGCCTTTAGTTCTTTGGTGGAGCTTCCGTATTGGTAGTTCAGCTTCCAACTGCCTGATTCTCTCTTCCAGTTGCTCTCTAGAATAGCCATCTGGTCCTGGTGGGAATGTGTTGCCAGAGGGCTCTGAGATGTCACTTGTGAAATAAGTCCTGGTATGGACTTTGGTTGAGCTTGCCCCCATATGTCGCTTTCTCCTCATTTCTTTTAAATGGCTCTCTTTTTCATATGTTCTTATTTTGAACAGTAGTTCTGAAAACGTCAAAATGATGTGTGGGCTATAACCAGACTCTTTCAGACGCAGTGTAGTTATTAAGGAATCATCCCAACAGCCTCGGAGGAACTGCTTTAATAACTGAGAGTCAAAGTCTTGCTTGGCCACACCACTGCTTTCTACAACTTCCTGCAGCAGAGTTTGAAGTCGACGGAGCTAGTCAGACGCCCTCTCCCCACTGTTCTGATGTGTCTCTAAAAACTGAATATACAGCTCTTCCCCTCCTGTTACATTACCATATGCTTTCTCTAATTCTTGAAGATAAGCACTTGGTGTGGCTTGGGCTCCAATGAAAAGAGCCACATTTAAGCCAGGGGTAAGTAAGCTATGGAGTACCATATGGCGCTGCTGCCCTTCTGATAGGCTAATGTCGTTTATCACTTGCTTAGCTCGAAGCCGCCATATGCTAAAATCTACTTCTGTTGGAGGTTTTGGAGCGTTGCCAGAGAAAAGCCGTACCTCTCCTGGAGGAGGCTGGTGCACTGGTAAGTCATGTTTCACAATATGTTCTACTATAACCTTTTGGACATCAGCAGGCAGAGGGCTGATTAATACAGTCTCGTTTGCTGCCTGTGTACGATTTGAGATATGGTTCTCATCATCTGCGACAGCTGGTCTTAAACGGGTGACTGGCTGGGTTTTGAGTGCAGATGCTGCAGTTGATGATACAATGTTTCTTTCTTCATGTTTTCCGCAAATACGACTTGCAGCTACCTGACTTTTTGTAGCAGGGTCCATTTTGTATGTTAAGGCCAACTCGTGCACTTGTTCCAGAAAACACGTGGTCATGTTACCAATGGCACATGCAAGAGGTAATACTTGCTGACTGAATGACTCATTTTCACATTTAGGGGAGCAGTAGTCATCAATCTGTACAACCTCCCGTAATGAATCAGCAACTGAGTACTCACAGTCCAACAACATAGGAGTAATACCTTCGCCGAACTGGCAAAGAATGGAATCATGGAGACTGTCAATGAATTGCATTTTGATAACATCATCAAGCGCTACAAAGGCCCTTTTTACATCATCCAGTTTAGTTGTACCTGGGACACCCCTAAGAATAAAATTGCACTCAGGGTCAAAACCATATATTTCACAATATATTCCCCCCGACTCAGATGTTAACCTGTGAAAATATAGTTTGTTCAACAATATTAGAGATGAGATGAATGCCTTTCAAGTCCCTGTTCGGGCACCAATTTTTTCCTACTACTTTGGATGTAACCAAAGAATAGAATTTAGTCAGGTTCAGACAGCAGTTTACTGTCCACCTGTTTTGTTTATTACAAATTACTGGACTGAAATACATCCGACTTCATCTCAACTCGATCAGAGCCTACTTGTAAACAAAACAAACATTCACTCCAAACATGAGCGTAACAAGGTTCTTGGTAGAAAAAAAAAAGAGGCTGGCCAGCAAAGAAAAATAAAGTTCATATAGAGCTCTATATTTGTATGTGTGTGTCTGGTGCATACAAAGGAAAAGGCTGTCTTGACTGGGATAGGGACCCAGAATGATGATGGCAGCTGGTGTCCACAAGCACGGGGAAAAAAACTCAGGAGCCTCTTTTTCTTCCTCTGCAGGCACTTGAACATCCTCCCAACGTTCCTCTCACAACAATGCACTAGAAGGAAAACATCATAGAGGCATAAAAGTCAGATGATATGCAGAAGCCACGCTGACTAGCATGTCTCTGTTCTGCAGCAGCTCTGAAACTCCAAAGCCTGGGAATTGCCCTAGCAACTGCAGCGGGAATGCTGCCATAAAGTAATGTCATTCAGTTCTCTTAAAGGGACACTACCCATAAAATAAAAGAACACAAAAAAAAACAACAGAATATACAAATACAGCAGGGTTACATGTCCAGTTAGGAAAGAGCTGTTTAGGGTCCGAACTTCGTTCAGTGTTTGTAGTGGTTCCACGTTCAGTACCGGTGTTCTAGCTCTATTAGCATTTCCAGTAGTAATAGCTCTGTTAGCAGTGCTTGTCTTTGACGTCTTTCCTAGTGTCTATAGCACTGTGTCTGGTTTGGTAACAGCTGTGCTGTTTAGAGTCCGGTGTGCTGATAACAACGACTCCGGACTTCCACGGGTCCAGTGTTATATAACTGGTGGCTAAATTAACTGGTTGAAACCGATGCGCACCGCAGATGTTTCTCAATTGTAGGTGGCTATGTTGATGCCTGTTGAAAAATGCTTCTTGTGTGACAAAACCATCTTCAAAACTTTACTATAAATCCCATTTGAAGCAGATATGGTTATGGTCTTACGCTGTTATGTTCTACATAACAGCGTAAGATTTTATCATTTTACATTTTAAAGCTCTTTTAAAGTTCACCAAGAAAGGACATAACTTAAATTCATCATTCAATTCATTCCACAGTTTCACACCAATAACTGAAACACATCTAGACTTTATCTGACTTTTCTCTTTTGCACATTCAAATATAAACAAACCTCGCAAATTATATTTATTTTCTCTTAACTTAAATAATTTCTGAATACCAGAAGGAAGACTTTTATTCAATGCTTTATACATTATTTCCAGTATTTTTGTATAAACAATATCTTTAAATTTTAATATTTTACTTTGAATAAAGAGTTTATCAGTTGGTTCACGGTATCCCACCTTATTTATAACCCTTATAGCTTTTTTTGCAACTTAACTAATATATCAATAGTTGTTTTACTTGCATTTCCCCAGATTTCTGAGCAATAAGACAAATAAGGCATAACCAAAGAGGAATATATAACATGCAAGCCTTTAACATTTATTAAGTCTTTTATTTTAAACAGTATTCCAATAGTTTTTGCAACTTTATTTCTAATATATCCTATGTGAGGCTTCCAACTAAGTTTATTATCTATGATAATCCCTAAAAATTTTGTCTCATAAACTCTTTCGATTTCAACTCCATTTATGCATAACTTTACATTATTTTAGTTCCGATTACCAGAGAAAACCATGAATTTAGTTTTTCCTTCATTTAACGATAACTTATTGTAATCAAACCATGTTTTCAACTCAGCTATCTCTTTTTCTACTGTTTTTATTATTTCATCCATATTTTTTCCAGAAAAAAATAAATTTGTATCATCTGCAAACATTATAAACTTTAACAGACTGGATACTGCAAAAATATTGTTTAAATAAAGTATAAATAATTTAGGTCCTAGGACTGAGCCTTGAGGAAGACCACATTTTACCATGTCTGTCTGTGACTTAGTGTTGTTAATTTGTACATATTGTAATCTATTACCCAAGTAACTCTTTAACCACTGATATGCAACTCCCCGTAAGCCATACAGTTCACATTTACCCAATAGTCTTGCGTGGTCAGTTCTGATATCATTTAAACTAATTCATTGCTCATTTAATGGGAGCCACATTATTTTGTTTGCACCTTAACTGGGCTGCAGACGCAAAGCTTTGCAATTTAGTAATCTGACAATATTCTTACAGTTAAGAGTTTGCCTGGCAAACCTGTTAAATGATATTACCTCCAAAACGTTGGCAGCAAGTTATTTTATTGTCTAAAAAAAAAAAATTCAAGTGGTCCAAAAAGTGAATCAGACAATAGTGCTAACTAAACCCATACCAGCGGTCGCTGAGTTCCGAGAACGGCATTTTAACCACTAAATTATGACGACAGCTGAAAAGGCAATAATCCTACCTGTTATTGATTCTCATCCATCGGACACCCTGCGCTTTAGGACGCAAACCTGGATTAACTGGTGACACTTTCAGAATCTCAGGTTGAATGAAGATTTTAACCCATTTCTGATGTCAAAGTGTGAATTAGACAATTGTTTTTTCAGCGTTGTCTCTTATAGTTGAGTATTAGGATCACTTAATGAAAAGAATAAAGATGTTTAGTTAAATTACGAGAAAAAACATCAACAATAAAGAAGAAATGACATTGCCACATAGATCTGTCATGTCTTTTGTAAGTAAACTAGGAAATAAACTATAACATGTTACAGAAAGAGTATTTAAAAAGATTTCATTATTGTTTCTGTGGATATCTATTTAAAATATCATACAATATGAGGGAGATGTGAAAAACAACATAGTCAGTCTGTCTTTTTAAACATTTTATTTTTAATCCCATAGCTCTTCAACATTTATGTTGGCTTTCAGGCATTAATCTTTGCTTTCAGGTCTGTTTATGGCATCTTGAGAGCTATTTTGATCTTCATTTGATGAGTTTCAACTTCTGAAGCAACACAGAAATCAGGACAAGTTCTATGTAATTTACCTGCCTTTGTGATTTTGCAGGTGAATGTAAAAAAAAAAAAAAAAGGGGGGGGGGGGGGTGCAACATACCATGTTAGACCTATAAAAGTCTTTCTAATTAGTTATTCTCGAGATCTTAATGGGTGCCTTATGGAATCAGATAGTATTTTTGCAAAAATTTGTAGTTCTTTAAACTTATCACATTGTTTACTTCCTGGTTCAGTATAGGTGTCCTAAAAAGCCACGCCCACAGAAACATCTGTCTCTCCCTGCTGCCACCACCAGTTAATTTAGCCACCAGTTAATCCATAACACTGGTTAGAAGGAAGTATAGTTCCTGTTAGCATCTCAAAGAGTGTCCAGCTCTGCCTGTCTCAGCGGCAGCATGGCGTTTATTTTTAGCTCATTAAGGTAACAATCACCTGTTGGAGCTTTTGTTAGTTCTGCTGGCACAGATGAGAGTTCTGGAGAAATGTCCAGGGTCCAGATTAGGTCCTTCGGAAGTTGTGTTCCATTCCGGCTCTCGCACTGCGCTCTCCTTTCTTTCATGTGGGAAATTATGCAGATTCTGTCTCAATTTTTATTTTTATTTTTTATCACAGTCAACAGTAACACAGTGTGGCATTATCTAAAATGACATCAGTCAAACCAATATGATAAACAACTACTCGGGTAAAGTTAGCCTTCCTGTGTTTACTCTGTGGACTCCAGTACAGAATGAACCAAAACGTGTCATCAACCCATCGGTGAAAAAATGGCGACCTCTATGGGTAAAAAATATATCAAAAGATGTACATTTTCGATATATTTATAAGTTTTGGCGTATCACAAACAACAATTTCTTAGATTATAGGACCAACATGTTCAACTAGCCCTGGATACTTTTAAGGACTTCAGCACTTAAATCTTGGTTTTACTTTCATTCTGGGAATAAACAATATAATCAGCAAACCTTAACTTAAATAATTAACCTTAGATAAATGAATATGTTTAGCAAAGTACTTTTTCATAACACTTGTGTCTTTGCAATTAGTAATCGTACTGAATGAAACACATGACATAGCTTCCCAAACTTGAAGCCTTACTACCAGTGTTAGGTAAGTTACTTTAAAAATGTAATCCATTACAGTTACAAGTTACCTTGTTTAAAATGTAATTGTCGTGTAACTTTTTCGATTACTTTTAAAAAGTAATGTAACTAATTACTTTTGATTATGTTTTGATTACTTTGAGGTTTTAATGAGTATTGACCCATGTTCAACATTTTATTTTTCTTAGTGCACTGCAGGTTAGTGCACCGCCACAGGCAGTGCAATAATATGATTCTGCATTATCTGTTTCTCTCAGGTTAGGGAACAGTTCATTAGCATTAGCCTTTTAGCTTAAATAAGTTATTACCTATTTTTCTGACTTAATAGCCATGTTTAGTATACTGAATGGAGTAAGTAAATTATAGAGAACATTCTAATGATACCCCACATGCTGCTGAAAGTATTTAGGCTTACATTAGCATTTAGGCTAATTTCAGCTCATACACTCATTTTAACATACTCAATGGTGCACGTCCAGCTTACTTAACGTACTTGTGACTTTCCAGACTACTATTCAGCTAAGTTAGCATTGATGCTAATTTTTAGCATCAGAACCCTGGGTCCAAACCGACGGGCACACTTTGGCAGGCCCCAGTTAAATTTCTTCAGGAATTTTCTAGTTTACTTTATGTTCATGAAAACCATAACACTAGCACATTGCATACAATGTCTCATGGGAAAGAATAGATTCCAACGTTTGTCATGCATCAACACCAAACAGTCAAATATTCGTAAAACATTTTCATATTCACAGATGTAAATGTAAAGCATTGCATAAATGTTACAGAAGAGGGTACTATTGTTTTCTGTAATTGCTGGTATTACCACAATTCCGAGATGTTTGTCCTGCCGGGGACACCGTAGTGCAGGGGATTTTTGCGCGCGAGCTGCTGAATTCCTTACAGTGTGTTTACTGCCTGTAAGGTAAGCAGCAGCTCCGCTAGCCCGGTGTAAAATATACATTGCGTTGGTATGCCGATCTTTTTTTCTGTTTGTTCAGTGTGCCAGTTGGCTGCAGATTGCATCTTGTTTTGATGAGGTTTGATTGTTTTGTAAAGGGAAAATTGTTAAATCCTGACAGTCTGTTTACTGCCTGTAAAGTGGATGAAATAAAGGCGCGAAAGTCTCCCCTCCACGAAGAGCCCTGTGTCCGATTCCTCTCCTGCACCGAACACACCCCACTTTCACGAAAAGAAACACAACGCAGAGCCCATAGGGTGTCCTCCACCAGCTGCAGGTCTGAAGAGGGAGAGCCTGGGTTACATAAATGAAATGCTCCTTTAATTTCTAGTGTTGGAAGGCTGTCATTTTTGATGCGCTGCTTGAGCTGAAATGGAACCGTCCGCTCGCTTGCTGTTCGTCCAGGAGGCTCCACCAGCACAGGATGGAACATCAGAGTGGCATTGCGGCTATGATAGAGACAAGGAGCCGTAGCGGGAAATGACGATAAAGGGCGCAAAGCAATAAAAATATCATGAAGTATTTCGCAAAGGTTTTTGTTTATAATTTTTTTAAATGTAACTAAATTTGTAATTCTTAATATTTTCGGAAGTAACTAACTGGATTACATATTTTGTCATTGTAACTGTAACAAGTTACAGTTACTCTTTTTTTGTAATTAAATTACATAACGTCGTTACATGTAATCCGTTACTACCCAACACTGCTTACTACTGGAACTGCAGGTTAGATATTGAGAGACACCATCTTGACGGAACACTTACAAGACAAGAGCTGTATCCGAATTCAGGGTCTGAATCCTGATCTATGTAGGACGGTCAGGTAGACACAGGCTAAATCCAAGAACATAGGACAAATGATCCCTTCACATTCAGAAAAAAAACATATTTTCAATATATTAGGGCATTGACTAATTAATATTTTTGTATCTTCACACCCTGAAGCTCTGCCTGGCTCTCCTAAAACGTAATAACAGTTGTAACGTAATACATATTTCAATACACTAATTGAAGACCTCACCTGAGCTTCCTCAGTCGCTTCAACTTTCTTCAACAGCATCACTATTCTAGCACTGCCATTCTCTTGAGACATTACATAATATTTAATACAATCTGATGCGTGTTGATAAATAGTCAAGTATGATCATGTGTTGTGTAGCCATTGCTAAAACTAACATTAAACTTTAAACAAAAACACAAAGAATGCTCATTTTGCTGTTTCAGTCTCATTGTGATGAAATAAAACATTGTGTATAGAGTAGCTAACTTTTAGACAAAGGTTAGCAGTAAAATACTTTACATGTGATTATTCCAGAATTAAAAGGATTTAGCCCTGCAGTTCGGGAGAGTTAGCTGTCAGTCTTCCGCTTGAGTCAGTGTCAACCAATAGGAACAGGTCTTACATCGCTCTCTACAGGGTAGAGAGGTCGAGGTCTTACATCTGTCACATGTCAAAACTTATTGAAAGAGAGAGCATAACAAAATATGTAAAAAAAATAACACTTGAGAATGCAACCAAGAAATTCGGCTGTCAACCAAAAAATTCTGACATGAGCAAATAAAAGTTTATGAAAATAACTTTTCCCTTCAAAAATAAGTGATTTTCATGAAAAAAAAAACTTTAAGCAATTTTTTTTGTTTTAAAAAAATTATTCTTACAATTGAAAATGTTTTGACCAAAGTTTCAGTTTTATGATCGAGAAGTTTTTTTTGTTTCAAACATTTATTTTAATTTTTTTTGTAAATCCAAAAGTTTTGACCACAATGTTTTTGTATTGGACATGATTTTTTTTTTTTGATTGAACAAATTATGAAACAAATTTAACTCCATAGCAGGGAAGCAAGAAAAATAAACCATCTGTCAACACAAAGTCTTTTATTTGACATTTTTAAAAGATATATATATTAAGCACCATCTGATAAAACAGAAGCTGGCCACTTTGTAATAACAGATGTATTAAAGAAAACTGACATTCATGGAAAACATTGTTACATCAGAAAGGAAAGAATTTCTTCCAAAGCAAAAAAAAAAAAAACTAACAAGAAAAACAAGTTCTGTAAAAAGTACTTTAAAGAGCAGCCGTGGTGCTTCAGCAGGTTAAACTGAGTCGGTCCTTTTGTAAGCCACCATGCTGTTCACCTTGTGGATGGAGGTGGTGAAAGAGCGCAGGCGCACCTCCTCTGATTGGTCAATTATTTGTGGGCCAGACTCCTCCCACTTGTCTGGAACCACCAGGTCTTTATCAGTGTACACCAGGAGATCAAAGGCACCTGCAGTGGAAGGTCAGAGGTCAGAGTTCATTGAAACAAAGTGAGATAGTAAAGAGAAAGAAGAGGAACTTACACGGCGTCTCCAGCAGAGGGAGGAAGGTAACCGTGGCTGTTATCTGCCTGATGACAGAGCGGATCTCATCTTGAATGATCTTGATGGATTTCTCTCTGGGAGCACTGGGAACACACAACTAACAGCTAAAACTCATCCTTACTGACGTCTGACGTATTTTAGGTTTATACTCCCCCCTGCTGGGGAAAATATTTTTGTACCCTACAGTTTTTAACAAATATTCTCTCATTTGAATTCCAAAAAAACATCAAATAAAATATTTTTGTGTGAAATCAGTTTTTTTTTTTGAGGAAAGCAACACGGCGCTGACCTGCTCTCCTTAGACGATTTGTCACACTCGATGTCAAACTGCCATCTCTCCAGCACCTCGTTGGTTTCCAGACACGTAAGGACCAACACCAGCTTCTGCACAGTGCACTCAAACAGCCACTCTGAAACAAGGATAAACACTGCAACTCCACCTTCTGAATGATTTCAGGTTATTTACTATTGCTGAAAAAACAGGAGGAGAACATTTGGAGAGCACCGATTCCAGCTCTCCTGGTCTGATCGATAAAGAGTCATTTTCTTCCTAAAACATCAGTTAGGGTAATTAGTTTCTGAAAACTTTGGTTCACTTCTACAACTAAAAACATAAATAATTGTGCACTGATTTTAGTTTTCTAGTCAGTCATCTTAATTGATCTGAAAAGTTGCTAAATATAGCAACAAAGTTCCTTTCACATGCAAGAATCGAAGGATCGTCTGAAATGAAGAAAATGGTGTCTGCCTCATTGGTGCACTCCTGCATAAAGAAACAATGGAGAATCCAACCAAAAATGAAAGAATCAAAGATTATCCTCATATATTAACTGATTTTTACTAAACTTCAAACAAGATGATTTAAGAAATGCAAAACTATTTGGATAACTTATGGTCATCTGCATATCTTATTGAGGGCAGCATTTTTAGATAATCTATGAATTGCTGCCACCTACTGGCCAATGATATTACATACTCTTACTTTACTGTGTCTGAATTACTGATTTTAACAGGAATATTTGACTCAAGATCAACTTTCAACCTTTTAGTTTCCATGGTGACCTGGCTTCAGCTGAAGCCAAGTAGAAAAATCAAGTTGTCATTAGAGCATCAGGAATCATGGAATAGAATCTGAAAACTCTTTTAGTTCAGGTGACTCGTCTCTCGGGCCGTTCTCCTGAGCACCGGTACCTTTGAGCTGAGACACCACGTTGGTCAGGTAGTTCTTCAGCTTGGGGTCAGTGGTGAGCTGCAGGGTCATGTCATAGTGTGTGACTCTGGTGAAGGTCTCAGGAGGGTAGATGCCCCGCTGGTACAGGATACTGTTGATGCCAAATGCTGTAGAGAGACACTGGTAAGGTAAGGTTCAGCTAAAGATGCTTAGAAACCATGTTGAAGTGGAACTGGAGATGTATGGATCAGACATTACTGGCTCACATTGATTTCTTGCTTTCTTTGAGGGAGACCTGTTCAATACATCCAATTACAATGATCACTACAATCGCAGTGTTTGCAATATCAACACAAACTGCTTGAATGCAATATTTGGTAGTCTCTAACATGCAAAAAATACATTTGGCCTTTTGCATCTCTTTCTATAGACTATAAACACACACGCTTGTGAACTTAAGCTTTCGCAGTAACAGAAACCCCTGTTACAAAAATGTCATTTCCAATTATGGGTGCACAGTTTTCCAGCTGATCACTGATCTTTAAAAAATCTTAACTTGCTGTTTCTGAGATGAGACAAAAGACTGAGCCGTTTGAACGCAATGACAGATGAGTTGGTCAGCAGCTAACCCACGTCCCTCCTGACCCGACCTCTTCTAAGTGAAATTAAAGATGGATTATGTAACTTTTATAAAATATACATATTTTACATATATTATGTTGTGAAAGTATGGCATGAGAGAGAATCTGTGAAAAATTGATTTTCTCTGCCTTCTCCTAGTGCTAGAAACAACCAATCAGAAGCAGGAGGCGGGTTTTAGGGCTGTTAATCACAATCTCATGTAGCTGCTCATTCTTTCTCCCTCTTGCTGTGTGCTATGTTGCAGCTAGCACAGCCTGCTGTAAATGCTCAGTCTAGCTAGCATAGCTACCAATGATGGCAGATAAACAGTTTTTTCTGTAATGATAAGTTGTTTCTCCACCGTTAGCAGTGAATGAGGTTGATTGACAGCACTAAGACCCACCTCCTAGTTCTGATTAGTTGTTTTGGTTGGAACGTTGAATTACTTTTGCTAGCAATAGTAATTCAGGGAGGAGGTGGAGGAGGTTGATTGTTTTCACAGATTATTTGTCTCATAACAAACTGTCACGACATGGTGACAGTTTTACCAAATATAGAGAAAACATTTTTTTAGTACAGTTGTATACTGCAGCTTGAATAAAATGCAACTAGCATGTTTTGAGAAGTCTGGATTGCTTTATCTATATTTTACATGTTGCCTGTGACTGTTGCTCATGGGGAGAGACATTTCAGTAAGCTAAAACTAATAAAAACAAAATCTAAACAACCCATTTTCATACTGTATTTAGAGTGTTGCATGTAAAGTTCACAAGCAGTAAATATTGTGATAGTATCAGTATTGCACCAAAGAAAGCAGGGCTTTAAAATTGTGATGCTTTTTATAAGAAATTATAACAGCAGCTGTGAGGGATGGGAGTGGGGGGCAATTTATTTTTTGTCATGGGCCCAAAATTCCTGATGGCGCCCCTGCAGGAGACTAATAATTTATCTTATCCTATCTCAGAGGAGCAGCTTCGTCATCAGTCAGCTCTGGGCATTAATGTATTTCTCAAGCATGCATGAAAGAATCAAGTTAACACTCCAGGTATGATTTTAATGAGGAAATAACATGATAACATAATGTAAGGCTAAAACGAAGTCACCTTCACGTAACATCTCCTCTTTCATTTATTAAACCCAGCAACCTCTCGTTGCCAAAACGTTCAAATGTAACCATATCGATGCCTACTGCTCGAGTAAATGACTTTAACACTGAGGCAAAGATTGGTTTATGAACACATTGCGCTCCTTTAGACTTTGGGATGCATATTATGAAAAATATCATTAAACTCCATTTGATTTGTAGACGTTTGTAGCGCTCGACTTCAACGTCAGCGTGGTACAGGTGAGCGGTGCATTCCACTATGAAGATAGGTAAAAATAAATCGTTATCTGCAGCAATAAGTTGCATTTATAGCTCTGACAGCAAACACCCTAGGTTCCGGTGTTTATTCCAGTTTCATGCTGTGTTCATTGGTTTCACTAAGACTCAGCTCAGGCCCAACAGTTGCACTTTAGCACAACGTGTTGTGTGGAAGCTAAAGAAAGAAACAAGCTGCTAAGCTATGGTTTGAAGCTCAATACTTACAGAAAAACTCAGCCACCAGCTCTGCGCTTCCTTTGAGAGTGATTCCCTTAAGAGTACTGGTCATGGCTCCAACTATCACCAACAGATTCTTCTCTAAAAGATTTTTTGTGCCGCTTCTCTGTTCTCTGTTGTCTTCTACTACCCGCCGTCCAGTTTGAAAATGTCATATGCACTTCCACGCATGCGTAAAGCCTCCCTTCTCCAGTTGCGTTTACATTTTCTTGACGCGAGGGGGCAGTGCATAACAATCTAACTGGGATCTCAGTCTTCATGGGAAGATTTTCAGGGAAAGACCTTGAAAGATTTTCGCAAATTATACAAATAATCACTACATTTAACTTTCTTGCCGCATTCAGTGAGCCAAACCGCTGCATGTGTTCAGAACAAGAAAACAGGCATTCCTATACTTTTGTGTAATTTTTCAATCGCACTTGTCATTTGTCAAGATTTGTTGTTGTGCTGTTAGGTTTTGGGGCCATTGCTCAGCAGGTTTGTCCCAAGGTCATAGTACAGTAGTTCCCGCAGCGTGGGGCGCGGGAAACGGTGTGGAAGAATGGGAAAAAAAAGGTTAAGTGTGAAATAAACTTCTGTGGAGTTTGAAAGCAAAATATGTGTAAAGGTTTATGTCTGGTTGAATGATATGTGTTGATTTTTTCTCTCTCTTTTTATGGGGGGATTTTATTGTAATTAATAAGGAGGCCCAGAAAATCTTTGGGAACCACTGTCATAGTGGAAGTTATTTATCCTTCTATATAAAAGAAAGTGCTGCTACTTTCAGTAGAAGAAATGTCATTTCTTCTAGTTTTAAGAAGAAATGACATTTTATTAGTGTTTTAGAGAGTCCCCTGTAGTCAGATTCTCTATTTAAACAAAAGGAGGATGATTTGTGACAAAAACAACAGTAAATATAAAGAGTAAATATTACCAAATTTACAGGATTTGTTGTTGATGATGAAAGGAATAAACACAGTTGAAGACTTGTTGGTGAATTAATTTGTTCCCATGTTATTGAGGGGGAACAGATTATTTCAGGTGGATAAAATATTTGGTTCCCCCCTCATAACTTTGTCAAATACAGAACAAATGCTACCAAACTTACATGATTTATTGTTGGTGATGAAAGGAATAAACACAGTTAAAGACTTGTTGGGAAGTTAATTTTTTCCCATTTTATGGAGGGGGAACAGATTGTTTCAGGCAACTGAAATATCCATTCTCTCCTCTCCTCCTCCCATAACTTTGGGGAATAAAGAGCAACTCTTTCCAAATTCTCAAAAATTGTTATGTGTGATAGCAGGTTACTACATGCTATCACATGTAGTAATAGCATGTAGTTACCGGATTAATCCAGATTACTGGATTAAGACATTTTCCTAATCCAGTAATCTGTCATATTTTACATTAGAACAGGATGTAGCAGAAAGTCTACACTCTCATTTTTTCAGGAAGTCTTCATTTTTGTACCCTGCTATCAGCCATCTACCATCCTCTTATATCAGCAATGAAAAATTATAAATACACACTACGTGTTGGAAAATTGTGTTTGGTGACTGACTTTTTTTTATTTCTGTCAAACTGAAGTGACAAAAGTTGATGAATGGCCGATTCTCTTGGCGTTTAAAATAACACAAAACAGCGTAAAAAGACCTCGTTTATTTAATTACTTTACAATTTTGTAAACAACAGCTGCCGATTAAACTAAATGTTACAACCTTGACATGATTATCTGAGTTCTTTTTACCGAGAAATAGATCAGAAGCGCCGTGAAAATGATCACATCCGCATCTTTAGCTGCAATGCGCGCTCCCGCCACAGGGGGAACAGATTTTAACAGAACAGAATTTCACACAAAACCTGCAGAGTTTTAAACCCTTAAATCTCAGCCGCGGAAAATACAATGGAAAAACGGCACGCAGGCATTCTGGTGCGGGTTAAGGGGTTAATTAATCTTAAATACTTAATGAATCTTGTTCTTTTAGAACCAGTAAGGAAGCACATAGAGAAGATAGAGGATTCAGGAGTCACGTGCGGTACAGCAAACAAGATGGCAGCTGGCTAGGTATGTAATTGTAGGGTTAGGCCGGTCAGGGTTAAAGTTAGGCTGTAGAAATGAATGGAAGTCAAGGGAAAGTCTTACACTTTAACACGTAGCCTGACAAACGTGTTTGTGCGTGTGCATGTGTAACGGTTGTGGAAAGAATCACACTGGAATCAAACTCTGCGTTGTTTTAATCCTCCTATAAAACAGTGTGGGACACACTCAGCCACCAGTGTGGCTGGTGGCTGAGTGGCTTTTTAAACCTGTTAGCGGAGATGGAGCAGAAACATCATTATCCCCCGCTCCTCAAACTATGCTATGCTAACACCGGCACTAAGATCCCGCCAGAACCTTTAACCGTGACTGAGTCGGTGGCTGGACTGGCGTCTGTGGAGTCAGAGTCGGTGGAAGCGGGATCTTCTTCTGCAGATGGAAATACGACTGTGGATCCGTACAGTACCGATCCGGCGCATTGGGGGGAAATTGACAAGTCCGTGCGAGCTTACTGGGCTGAGCGAGGACCGGAGAGCTGTCAAAATATGAATGTTGGCTTTCAAGCATCAGAACGGGTGTACAAGCATCAAAAGCGTCACTTCTCCAAATCTCACTTTAAACGCAAGATGTTAAATGGTGAGTACATCGAAAGACCGTGGCTGCTCTACTCTCCATCCACCGGAGCTGCATTTTGTTTTGCATGCCGCATTTTCAGCAATGCTAATACTCAGTCAAACTTTGAAACTGGTTTCAGTGACTGGAAGCACGCAACTGAACGCATGAGAGAGCACGGAAACAGCGAACATCATAGAAAAGCAATGCTGACATATGTTTCACTTGCAGCAGCCAGTGGGAGGATAGACACAGAACTGGGGATATTTGTATAAATATTGTTTTGCTCGCTTTGCTTTGTAAAAGTATATTTGAGCATTGCACTTTCTTGCACTCAATCTGTTTTATAGTTTGTGTTGAAGTCCATAAAACAAAACAAACACATACTATATATATATATATATTTCCTTTCTCACCCACCGCGGGTGGTGATTCTTCTTCCTCTTAGCTCGGGTCCTCTACCAGAGGCCTGGGAGCTTGAGGGTTCTGCGCAGTATCTTGGCTGTGCCTAGGACTGCACATTTCTGGACTGAGATGTCTGATGTTGTTCCTGGGATCTGTTGTAGCCACTGTTCCAGTTTGGGGGTGACTGCCCCGAGGGTCCCGATGACCACAGGCACCACTGTGGTCTTCACCTTCCAGGCCCTCTCCAGTTCCTCCCTTAGGCCCTGGTATTTCTCTAGTTTCTCATGCTCCTTTTTCCTGATGTTGCAGTCACTTGGTATTGCCACATCCACCACAACGGCTTTCCTCTGTTGTTTATCCACCACGACTATGTCTGGTTGGTTCGCCCTCACCATTTTGTCTGTCTGGATCTGGAAGTCCCACAGGATCTTAGCTCGGTCATTCTCCACTACCTTCGGGGGTGTTTCCCACTTTGATCTTGGGGGTTCCAGTCCATATTCTGCACAGATGTTTCTGTACACTATGCCTGCCACTTGGTTGTGTCGTTCCATGTACTCTTTCCCTGCCAGTACCTTGCACCCTGCTGTTATGTGTTGGACTGTCTCAGGGGCCTCCTTGCACAACCTACACCTTGGGTCTTGTCTGGTGTGGTAGATCTGGGCCTCAATTGCTCTGGTGTTTAGGGCCTGTTCCTGGGCGGCCATGATGAGGGCCTCTGTGCTGTCCTTCAGTCCAGCTTTTTCCAGCCATTGGTAGGATTTTCTGGCACCTCAGCTTCTGTTCCCCATTGTTTGAGACATTCACTGAGCACATTGTCTGTTGTCCCTGATGTATCTATGTATCTATGGATCTTGGATGTCTCGTCTTGGACAGTGGTTCTCACGCTCACTAGTCCTCTGCCTCCTTCTTTGCGGTTCGTGTAGAGTCTCAGGGTTCTGGATTTGGGTGGTTTGTCCATACATTGTACAGTACATCCATACTGTATCTCCTCCTTTGGCCAGCTAATTATTCCTGCAGGGTATCTGATTACATAGCTGTTTATTGCACGGATCTTGTTCTTGCCATTGAGCTGGCTTCTTTGTTCTTTTTGTTCTTTTCCTGTTAAAACAGGTTGGTTCGGGTCTAAACTGAAAACTGTTATGTAATAGACATGGTCGTTCTACTAAGTGTCGTGACGTTGGTCCCCTGTGTATTTGGTTTGTGTTATTTTATGTCGTCATTATGCGGTTTGCTAATAAGCTCTCGGTTAGCTGCTCGGAGTATTTCTTCAGATGGTACGCGAAGAATGCGTATGTTTTATATAGCCGTCTGTAATGTGCATTTATTTACAATTCCTGATATAGTAATAAGTTGGTGTTGTGTTATAGAGGAACTAGTGGAAGTGTGAATGTATAGTCACAATTTTCAGGTTTGTATGATGACTTTATTGTTATAATCTGGATTAAATTCGGATGAGAGCTACCAGCACAGCAACACCGTCTCCTGTGGCTCATTTGTTCTTTTCCTGTTAAAACAGGTTATTTGCATCTGTTTGCCTGTCCCTCCACCCGAGACCTGCAACATATTTACTAACCCTCCAAAAATCGATGGGCCTTATGGAGACCAAAGTCCAGTCTATGACTATTAAGTTTAGAGGTAAGGTATAAATTAGGTTTTGGTTAAGATTAGTGTTTGGAAAAAATGTCTGGGTTCAGCATAAATACAGTCTCTAAAATGAATGGAAGTCATTACAAAGTCTTCAGTTTGTATAGAAGTACACAGTGTGTGTGTGTGTGTGTTTGATGTAATCCAGCACTATGTAAGTTTTTGAGTAATATGTCAGAATAATATGAGTAGCATCTTGACCACAACCCCTCAGTCCCCATAATGTAACACAGAGCCATGTCATGGCTGCTTCTGTGTGTAGCAGGAGAGAACTAGCAGCAGTTCTTTTCAGTACAGGTTATGTATGGAGAAAGAAGCTCAGTGTGCTTCACAGAAACACTGCTCATTTATTTGTGTGAGAGCAGCCAGGCTGACACACACTCTCACGCTTGTCGGTTTGCCTTCTTCAACATCTCCAGTCTAGAGAGGCATGCACTGCAGAGGCTTAAAATAGCCCAGCGGGTCTTCTATGGACGTCCTTTGTGTGGTGTCAGTTGGACGTTATTAAACATGGAGGGAAGGCTGAACTACCATAGCCCCCCAAAACTTGTACCCTCACCTGCAGATTATCAGTCATGCACCAAGCAGTGAGCTTTCTCAGACCCAGATCCATCATACGCAGAACCAACCTGAAAATAACACTAATGTGTTCACAAATCTTTTTTTTTTTCCAATTTATTCAGTTTATTTACTCAATTTAACAAATTCCATAGTAAACTTAAAACACACACAGATCATTACTGTATAATAATAGAGAGTGAATCAGGTAGAAACAAGTTCTACAAGTGATCAGGTATATAAATAAAGCAATTTAATCTTTAATTGTTTTTTAAAAGTGGAGATGAGTTTCAACCTTTTTAATCTCTCATTGAACTCGTTCCAAACCTTTGGGCCCCTCCAAGCAAAAGTTTGTCTGGTAATATTAAGTCCTCTAGTTGCCAGAGATAAGATGTTTATTTCTGGCTTTGTAAGCATGCTGAGGACCACTGGTTGGAATGATCTCAGCCAATCCATGAATAGTTTTATTTACAACTTAGAACATCATGCAGGAGTTTTGATATATATTTATCTCTGTTAGCTAAAGGAAACCAAAAAGATGGAATAGATAGGAAGTGGGAGCATTATGAGTTTTATACGTAGTTAAAAGTGTGGATAAAGGTAGATAAAACCTTCGTTGTAAAAACAGGCCAACATACTTGGACAACTTTGTTAGTAGATATTTATCTGTAGTTTAAAATTTAAGGAGTTGTCTATGAAGACCCCCAGGAACTCTGTAGAACTTTCTCTCATTATTTCCTCATTTTCAATTTTAAGATTTATATGATAAGTTAATGATAACAATTTATTTGGTCTAAACAAAATATCAAATTTGTTTTGCTGATATTAAGAAATTATTTGTTACACTTAAACTGGATATTTATTTTCTGTAATTCTACATTTACTATTTTCTCTACTTCATATAGATTTCCATGTGAAAAAAACAAGTTTTTATCATCAGCAAAAATAACCTTGTGAAATATTTTAGAAGAGTTTACAAAGTTATTAATAAAAATCATGAAGAGTGGGCGTGCTGTGTGGCGTAGGAGATAGCGTGACCCACATTTGGAGGCCTTGAGTCCTCAACGCGGCCGGCGTGGGTTCGATTCCCGGACCCGGCGACATTTGCGGCATGTCTTCCCTCCTCTCCCTCCCCCTTTCTGTCAGCCTACTTGTGTATAAAGGGACTCTAGAGCCCAAAAACCCCCCCCCCCCCCCCCCCCCCAAAAAAAAAATTTTTAAATAAATCATGAAGAGTAATTGTCCCAAGATTGATCCCTGGGGGACTCCATGTTTGATGTCTCCAATTTGAGATTTCTGATGATTAAAGGTTACATAATGTTGTCTATCAAAAGATAACTTTTAAACCAAATATGCCATTTGTTAGGATTTGGTTTTCTGTGTCAGTTTAGTTCCTGTGTTGTCTGCTCTGCCCTTGATTGCTCCCAGCTGTGTCTCATGGTCCCTGATAATCCTAACTCCATTACCCCATGTTTCTCTACATCTTCTTCATCATTAAATCATCTGTTTTCTCACTACAACCTGGGTCCACCACGTCACCTCACCATCTCCAAACCACACATCATGTTCCTCTAATCCCATAATGATGCAGCTCACCCAGTGATATATTCAAATCTACTGTGTTGAAAGCCTTACACAGATCCAAGAAAAATGCCAATGCCATAATCAACCCATTCTTGTGTATCATAAATTTTTTCAATAAGGTCCAAGATAGCCAAGCAGGTGAAGTGAGTTTGAGGGTTGTCAGCTTAGAGTGCACAAAAATCCTCAAAATAAGCTCTTTGATTGTGATTAAAGGATTTCTCAAAATGCATGACAATCAAGGCAACACGTCATAGACTGGTATGTCTATGATGAGAGAATAACATCATAACATGATGTAAATCTAAAAGAGTCATTTTTACATAATACTGTCCCTCTAATACTTGGTAAAAGTATTTTTTTTCCAAGAGCTACATTTGTTGGTTTGTCCAAGCTTTAAGCTCAGGAAGCAGATTGCATTTTCATGAATATGGTATAAAGCCTTGAGCACACTGCTTCCAACAGTGACTTCTGATTGGCAAACAGTGGGTTGTTTCCACTTTTTAATTAGATCCAGCAAAACACTGCAGTGACTGTTGTGTGCTCATGGTGCTGAGTGGAGCAAAAAGAGGACAAAAGAAATGGAACTGTGCTGTGAGTCCAATGCAAAAGGAAGTAGATCTGCGTATTGAGCAGGTAATGCCAGGGCCATGTGTTGTCTTGTTTGTTGCAATTTTGGCACCTTGGGATTTTGTAGCTGTTGGGTAGAGATTAAAAAGTTTTGCATTAGCTTCATGTTTTGTAGCCTTTCATTTAGAATGGTGATTTATCATTTAAATTTACCAACGTATTTTTATTTAACTAAACTTTATTGTGTCATGGTTAGAGCCTGATTTCTGTTTTTCTACATTTCCTCACATTGCTCACTGCTTTGGTCAGATGACAGTAGGTCTGTCAAAGTAGGAGCATGAGGGCATCTTCAACTCCAACTCCTAATTTGTGATTGTTTGTTAACTCAGGTGGTCCAACAGGATGCGGGATGTCAGGACAACAGGTCTACAATCAGGACTCTGGGTCTGACACCGTCTGGACCCACAAAGCTGTCCTGTACGGTTTCTCTCAGTTAAACATGCATGTACAAAATCAGTTATTAACATTGTTATAGTTACATAACACTAGTGCTGCTCTGGATAAATATACATTTTGTGGCACATCAGCCCTATCAAAAGTGTTTTCACATTTGCCACTGAAAGAGAGGTAAACAGAAGAAGATCCATAGTGAAAAGCAAGCTAACGCAAATTAAACTGAGCTTCAAATGAAACGAGGATGGTTGTAAAGAGAGGGCTGTAGTGCAGCAGAGAGCCAGAGGGGGTGGGGGTGGTGGAGACCTCCTGTTAGGTGGTGTTGAAGGAAGAAATTACTAAGTTAGCTTAATTTGGAAAAAGCCTGGCTCTCTCTTTCTTCCTATTTCCCGGGTTCTTCCAGCGAGCAGCGTGTGGCAATCAGGAACGACGATGCGTGATGACGTCACAGAGTTACAGCGTTTAATCCAATAGAAAACCACAATGAAGTAACAACAAAAGCTGCAAAGCAGCCAAGATACAGACTCATTACCTAAGACAGACAAAGAATAAAAGGCAAAGACAGAGAAAGAAAAGGCAAAGACATGTCTTTGGAGAAGGTTGATGCCAAAACGGCAGAATATAACAGCAATCTGAATTATTATTATCATGTTCGATCTCTTACAGTGAAGGCGTTTCTCTCCTTGTTAATGTATTCATTAAGGCGTAGCTCTGTATGACCAATCAGACGCTACCTTGGACGCCAATAAAACTTAGAACTTCCCCTAATTTCAAGCTAAGATCAAAGGCCCTTTTGGTCTCCTGTAAGACAAGGGAGCAAGCAGCTGCTTCCTGATTTTCCTGGGCTCTGGGGGCACCTGGACAAATAAAACCATAAAATAAGACTTCACAGATACCTGTGAAATTCAGAGTGCCTCCCGTTATCTTGTCCTTACAGGCATTCTCAGAACAAAGCCAAATCAAGTAATTTAGTTTAAGGAAAGATTACCTTCACAAACCTAGTTCTGGTCTGCTGCATTCAGCATTCTCCAAAGATTTAAATCCTTGCCTTGTCACATAAAATCAACAGAACAAAATGAGGTACAATTCCTTTTCTAACCTATAAAACATAACATTCAAACAATTTTCATTTGATTGAGATATTGTCACAGATAATACAATTTTCAAATACATTCATCATTTACTAGATCGTTCTAAACTTAGATAATACATTTTGGTTAAAAACCTGCTATTAATACTTAGAAAAATGTCTAGTAGTTTTAGTTTCAAATCCCAAGAAATTTGTTCAAAATCAAACTGTTCAAGATACCTTTTACACCTGGGGTAAGATTAGCTGTATTAAGCGCTAAAAATAATTATTTTCTTCAACAGTGGCCTTGTTGTTGTTTTCAGGCTAAGTTCACAGTTTTCTCTGAACTTCATGCTGGAGCTTTAGCCTTGCTGTGAGTTTTTGCTTTTTTGCAGTAGGTTTCCCTGACATTGTTATCATATACTGGTCTCCACTGGTTGAAGGCAACCTTTGTTTTAAACCTGGACAACACTGATAAGTGAGGTGAATGACATAGTTGTGAGCTGAACTGCATATATGATGTTTCACTACCTCTTAGCATCTTATAGTGAAACTGTTTTCTATCAGGCTTTATATACTTGGAGGTCGGTCTTTGTGCTTGGCCTCAGTGACCAGGTCAACATGAAACAAAGAATTGCACTTAACACACAAACCTTTGCTTCAACACTTCCACTTGGGTGGACAAGCAGTTTGTCTCAACATATTAAGTTAGCAAATGTCAAGGTAACATTTGATACAAGAGGAAAAAACAGAGAACCATAGCGACAACAATGTATGCATGCAGTTGAGACCAGGGGCCTCATGCATAAAGCCGGCATACGCAAAACAAATGTGTGGCACCATATTTTACACACAGGACGCCAAGTATAAAAATTAACTTTGCATCGAAATTTGCGTAAATATGTGCACACTTTTTCACTGGAGTGAAAATGTACAGCAGCCATGCAAACTTTTTCTGTGGACCATATCGAAGTACAAACCATCAAAACTCACTTAAATACACTGACATCTGACCACATTCAGTTAATTAGACAAAGAAGCTTCAAACCTGATGTTTTTTTCATAATATTAATATTTTATTATTTAAAAGTAAAAAATGACACTGAACTGCATTTATCCTCAGACAATAATATAACATACACAAAATAAAGAAAACTAAAATAAAAGGATGTGAAAACCGCACTTCAATGTAAATCATACATTTCCTCAATTAAAGATCTAATGTTGGACCGTGCACCGAAGCGGATGAAATGCATCTGTGGGGTCATTTCATTCTCACTGAAAAAGAAAACAGGGTTGGATCTGCAGATGAACTCCAGGCAGGTTTGATTATTTTTAAGGTGATCAGGTGTGGAGACATCCATCCATCCATCCATCCATCCATCCATCCATTTTCTGTTCACCCTTGTCCCTAATGGGGCCAGGAGGGTTGCTGGTGCCTATCCCCAGCTAACATTCCGGGCAAGAGGCGGGGTCACCCTGGACAGGTCACCAGTCTGTCGCAGGGCAACACAGAGACACACAGGACACACAACCATTCACACACACACTCACACCTAGGGAGAATTTAGACAGACCAATTAACCTGACAGTCATGTTTTTGGACTGTGGGAGGAAGCCGGAGAACCTGGAGAGAACCCACCATGCACAGGGAGAACATGCAAACTCCATGCAGAAAGACCCTGGGCCAGGAATTGAACCCTGGACCTTCTTGCTGCAAGGCAACAGCTCTACCAACTGTCAACAATCACATGTATTTAGCTGCTTAAAGGTGAGCTGCATAAATTTGGAGCACTTTGGCTCTGATGGAGAACATCACCAATGGAAGGATTCAGCAGCTGGGCTCTATTTTCTGCAAATTGGGATTTATAAAGGAAAGGTGTGCAGCCACGTGTGTACGCATGGCTTTGTACATCTGAATTTTTTTGTGCACCGCACTTTTCTAAATTTGTCTGTACGCCAAGTTTTAGTGTGAAAACTGCACACTCTTTTATGCATGAGGCCCCTGGTCGGTATCCAGTCTTTTAAACTGTCTGACACGGGTCAAACTTAACTTTATATAACAATAACAAGTACAAGGTCACTGACAAGTACGCAATAACTTGTCAGTAAAATATGTCTTAAAAAATGTTTTTAAGAAAATGTGTTTTTTTTTTGTTTTTTTTTTACCAAATTCAACAAAAGTAAAATAATTTTTTTGCCATTTCTTTCACAATACAAGTGATGCACTTCTTCCGTGTGCTAATATAAGTAATGTCCTTAAATAATCAAACCCAACCAAGAATCTTACAACTCATGAGCATCATCAAAGTATGAGTTTCTGCATGTCTTTCTTTTTGCTAAAAATGTTTCACGATTTAACTTTGAAACAAAAAAGAATAATTTTCTAAAAGATCCAATGGAATTTTGTGTAATTTTTTACAAGTTAAACAGTAAAAATTGAGGCCTCAATTTGTATTGGCTTCTTTTTCGTCAGAGGTCAGCTTTTTGGAGGTGGAGGGCAACTCCAATAAAGTCTTTACTTTAACTACACATACTGTAGCAGTTTTAGGAGTTGCGTATAAACAGGTGGGAATGTTTGTTCCCATTCTCCCCTGCTGCAGAATCAAAGCCTGGTCAACCACGATTCTGTCTGAACAGTACTGCATGTTTAAAGTCAGCCAAGCAAGAACAAACAAGGATTTGAGGTTTTTAGCTGGAGTGATTTCAGGATCATGTTACAGCCATCAGTATCAGGCTCCAACTTGCCGATGCGATTGTATCCATTTAACAGGAATAGAATCCTTCCTGAATGTGCTGAAAAGGCAATTTTATCAATGTTCTTTTTCTTGGTCTAGAATATAACATTTTATTGATGTAGAATAGCCAGTAGGCATGAAATCTTAATAAAACTGCAGATTTTTGTCCAGTCAGACCTATAAAACCAAGCAGCCAGAGCTGGCAAATCATTTGCTGCTTTTGCTGCTGCTAATTACTGTTTGTTTGGACTGCCTGCTGCTGGTTCGAGTTTTCAGCGCCCTCTAGACAATTCCTTTGGAGGGTAAATCCACTGAAAGGTCAAAAGACTACAGAGCCATCAGTTGGGGGCATCCTGTGACTCACAGACTTGGATTGAAAGTAAAAACAAGTTGTTTCCAGATGCTAGCTAATAATGTTTAGCTAATGGCTAATGTAACCCTCAGGTTATATATATATAACTCTTTTCTCCCACGCTCCTTAAACATTTTCTTAGATACAATGCATTGTAGACTTTTTCCCCTTAAACAATAATAGTCACCTTTTACTTAACTTAGTTAATGTTCTACACTCACATATTGGAGGTTTTACACACTGTTAAAATCCATAAAAATATAGTGCATATATGTATTTTCTGCTGGCTTAAAACATGCAGTAAATGTAGCGTTTGCTAATATTTGTTATTTACTACCGTCAGTAAATGCATCAATTTGACTTGTCTCCACCTTACTGGTCAGTCAAGGGCAAAATCAAGTTTAAGCAATTTGATTGGTTGTGATGGACCGGGGGTGAGAACTGGACTGAATGTGTAAGTGCTAGCTGCTGCATACTGGACTCGGCCGGTGGCCGTTCATGGACTAGGTTGGATCTATGCCGTTTTGGACTGTTATTAATTTTAGCTAACCAGTTGGAGCTACGAACTTTTTCCTGGGAGTTTTGGCTGGATTTTGGAGCCGCAGAGCCGGACCTTGCTCAACGTTTTGCTGGATTTTTGGAGCTGCAGATCCGAACCACGCTCGTGAGCCGGAATGGACTGTTGGACCAGAGTTGGAGCCTTTTTGTTACCGTTTGTTTGAAACTGGTAATCCATGGTGGGGTGAGTAACCCATGCCTCGTGGTTGTTCTGGGAGCCGCCATCATTGGAACTGCTATTCTGAGGACGAATGCTAGCTAATGGACTGTTTTACTCATTCCAGAGACTGACTACTGTGGTTGATACCACCAGTTTGATTCATTCAGCCTTGGTTTTGTTTTTATGTATAAGACTTGTTTAAAGGGTTGTTTGAACAGTTCTGACACCGAACGGTTGCACTAAGTGTGGTAATTAAAGTTAACTGTGTATTGCCCTTGGTTCATTACTGACCAGTGTGATTTATTAAACTGGTATGTTTCCCACTTTACCATTTTGCTTTCTTATTTTAGTATAAGGTCCAAGTCGCACTACATTTAGGTCTTAGTTGTAGTTATTTTAGCCTTGCTTTTGTGCTCAGTTACGCACTCTATTAGCAACACACTGTTGCTATTTAATACACTATTTACTCATTGTGAAGTACTTGATAGAGTTTAGGTCAGAGAATCTAGGCGCTGTTCATAGGGGAAAACTAGAACAGTGGTTACACTAATGATGCTTTAGCCTTCAAACTTTGGTTAAGACTATATATACAGTGCCTTACGAAAGTTTTGGGCCCCTTGAACATTTCAACCTTTTGCTGCTTTTCAGGCTTCAAACATAAAGATCTAAAATTTGTCTTATTTTGTGAAGAATCAATAAGTGGGACACAACCGTGAGATAAAACACCTGGGGGCTTAGGTCTACCGAATTTCAAGATGTATTTTTGGTCTTTTGTGCTTCAACCTTTGCTTGTATGGTTGAATCATTAGGCCTTTGTTTCTTGGAAACCAATTGAAGAAAATCTATCCAAACCATATAGGCTGGAGCAGTGTTTCCCAACCCTGGTCCTCAAGGCACACTGTCCTACATGTTTTAGAGGTTTCCTGCTTTAATGTGCCTGATTCAACTGATTGCAGTTCAGCAAACGCCTGTTAATCAGTCATCAATGGGCTGGAGGACTTGGTGTAGTATTCTAATATACTTCCTAAAGAGGCTAAATCACAATTAGGACCCATAATTTCTTCTCTTCTAAGAACCTGTCATTCAGTGCTGAATCACACAAACACCAACCTGAAATGGCATAAACACTCAATTATATTTAATAACTTTTTCCATCATCATTGGAAACAAGCCGTTCTCTTTCCCTAGGTGGAGCAATAGATGTGTCAAGGTCCTCAAAGACCTTAAGAATGATGATGGTCTGCGTTCTTTTAATGACCTACAAACTGTACAATTTACCAGGCTCCACATTCTTCTTTTATTTACAACTCGGATTGGCCATGAAAGCGTACTGCGTGCCATGGGGTGTGCCTCTCCCAACCCATCCCTTACAAGAACTTCTTGCCTCGTGGGGTCAGGCACGTGGCACTGTTTCAACTATATAAATTTATTTCGGATCCTCGTGCCAGAAAATACATGGGGGAGAGACCTTTCCTTTATGGGAAATGTAGAAATCTGCTGGGATACAGTTTGGGAGAATCTCCACAACACATCCAAAAACCCTGACCACCGGTTTATACACTGTAAATTTATTCATAGGATGTACTTGACTTCCAGGAAACATCATGCTATGAAAATGATCACATCGCCTATTTGTGACCTTTGTACACTTAAGACTCCAGGCTCTTTTATGCACATGTCTTGGGATTGTCCCAGTGTGGCTGCTTTCTGAAGACAAATTTCTGTCACATTGAGTCATTTGCTTAAAGCTAATATTTGATTATCACCATCTTTGTTCCTACTTAATGATGATTCCACTTTAAAACTTTCCTCTCAACAAAAGCAAATGCTGTGGGCAGGCCTCACTGCAGCCAAGAAGATGTTGGCACTACGATGGCAATCTCCACACTTATTACCTTGGCAACAATGGGCCAACTCCTTCCTAGATATCGTTATGATGGAGGAATCAGTGGCCAGGATGCACACAGCCAGTCAAAAAATGATCAGAGCATTGGATGCAGCTTATTCTTTGGTTAGAGAAAGAGTGCAGACAACTGCACCCCTCAGTTGCAGTTGACAGTTGCAAAGAATTACAGAGAATTGCATAATTCTATGTAAGCCTCTTACTATGTAACTGTAAGTGATGATTTCATCTTCTCAACTGTCCATTTCCATATTTGTTATTATTCGGTGGTAGGGTGTCGCCATGGTGTTGAGGGTTGGGGGTGCGATGTAATTATGCTGCATTGTACATGTTTTTCTGGATGCAAAACAACTAAAAGAAAAGCATTTGATCGCGAAAATAAAACAAAAAACAGGGGGTCGCCCTCAACAGAAAATAAATCATTAAAGAAGAGAAAAAAAAAGAGTAAATAAAAACATGTCTCTAATTAGTCAAATGGCAGACTGTTTATTTGAATATTAGTAGCACATTTTAATATGTCTTTTTTGCCATCTTGGAATTATGGGAAAGTTCACAGAGCAAGCTGTCTGTTGCAAAAAAAAAAAAAAAGAATAAAAACCAGTCAAAAGCAAAGTATTGAATTAATCTTTGTTTCACTGAACACATGTGGTTAAATACAAGTTTCTGTATTCAACAAGTCACAACAAAACACTCATCTCCATCAAATATCTTCAACAGTGACTTAGGAAAGCAAAAATACTGTAACTGTATATTTAAAATAATTTGTTTTGTTGTAGTTGTACTTTTTAGTAGCACAAATGCCTAAACAGTACCACCATTTTGAATGTCAAAGTTACCAGACAAAGGCGTACTGTCCCAATTTTGCTGCTTATAAACCTGCACACTTATGAGCCCTTGACTGAATCCATACTTCACAGAGGGGCGTAGGGTGCACAGTTGGGACTGGATCTAAGTGATAATGACCTCATTATTTGACTCAGGTGTGTTGAAGTGGAGACCGGCCCTCCAGGACTGGAGTTGCCCACCCCTGCTCTGAGGGGTGTTAGCCTGCTTTCACAAGTTTTGTTTGTGAAATTGTCACCAATTATAATTATACAAGAGTGTCGCAGTGTGTTCAAGCAGATAAAAGGGACAGAGGAAATCTATACTTCTATAACATCATGTGACCATTCTTATTGTTTTGGCACCTCTCTGATTACTGCTAGCAGAGAGGTGCTGATTTTTACATTTGTTCAGACATCTTTCACTTGTTTTTTATAAGCTCAGCTGCTTAAATATGTTGATTTGCAAAACAGAGAGCGCTTGGAGATCAGCCGTTTTGCACCAGGTATCCCTCCCAACAAGGAGGCGCAATGCCTACACTGCCCCCTATGGGTTTTGTAACAGTCGTATTTGTGGTGTCTCTTTAAGATGCTCTAGTCTAGCTGATGACGTCACACGTATGCGCTGTAGCTTCTCTGTGGAGAGCGAGGGAGAAACGTGCTAGACGGATGTTGTTTGGACTCTGTTCATTTTATTTATGCTTTGATACTACAGCAGCCGTTCAACCGGGCATTACAAGGTTGTTGAAGAGTGCGTTTATTAAAATTAACACTGTGGAATTCTAGTACCAGTGTGGTTGCGAGTTTTTTTGATCGACCTGATGACTCTGCCGCCTCCTCTCCTCCCTCAAACGTAACCCAAACGTTACAGTTTGACACATTTAGAACAATTCAGCGGATTTATATGGATGACCACTAGTTTAAAACTGATCAGGTGTGGACGAGATTATTTTATAAAAACTAATATCTCTGCTACGTCGTTTTAAATGGACCCAGCTACATGTGGTCAAAGTCTAAAACTACCTTGCAAGCCTGTTTTTAAGGCTTGCAAGGTAGTTTCATAAATTACAGAATAAATATACAAACCGCTTGCCATACCATTAGTCCTCTCAGCAGTTGTGCAGTTTGTGCTCTGTGGGTGCTTTCAGCAGTGGAGCCGCAGCAAGAAGACAAATGTTAGGATTGTGGAAAGCTTCTGAACGCGTCATGACAGTGAGGGGGTTGGACTGATTCGGACCTGCGTCCTTCTGCAGAACAGACCCCGCTGTGTGAGTCTTGGACAGAACTGCTTCTCTGAGCGGAACTCCACCGGAGTTCTGCTTAAGTTCCCGGGCGGAGCAGCTGCCGCGTGCCTGCAAGCCACATGGACCCTTCCCGCTGCGGAGCATGCTGCTAGCGCCTGGCGGTCGGAAGGAGAACCGTGAGGCTGTGCAGACCACCGAACCCGAGCTTCACGCGCCGCTGTCTGCTTCCTAGTCATGCGCACAGACAACCTCAGTTGAGGAACCCCAGTCGGGCTGAAGCATGTTCCTGACCTTCCTCCTCAGCTTCATCGTTCCTCCGGTATGGAGCGTTCACACGTCGTGGGAAAACTGGAGGTCCGCGCTGCACAACGGAGGGGATGAGTTTGAACCGCCGACCTCCCAGCCGCACATCGTCTTCATCCTAGTGGATGATCAGGGCTTCCGGGATGTTGGATACCACGGCTCCGAGATCAAAACTCCGAACTTGGACCGGCTGGCCGCGCAGGGAGTGAAGCTGGAGAATTACTACGTGCAGCCGCTCTGCAGCCCGTCCCGGAGTCAGCTGATGACCGGCAGGTAAAGAACCTACCTTGCAGTTGAAGACCGATCCAATCTTAAGGAAAGTGTAAAACCTTTATTTTTAATTCATTGCTGAAGTAAAACTATGACGGTATAACATGAAATTGATCCAAGGGACTAATTAGTTACTGTTTCTGTCGATGCATATCACATCAAAAATGTTCTAGTATTTGCTTTTATCAAATCGAGTCTCAAACAATCTAACAAATTCTAATCTTCATTTATTATACCAAAGAAACTTAGTATCTGCTCAGTTATCGGCTCAGTTTTGGTGATTTGCTAGACTGGTGTTTACAGGTGTCTATTCACTCCGTGCCAAACTGGAAAGAAATCAGCAATGAGTGGAAAGAAGCAACCATTATTGCTCATCAGTCTGGGAAAGAGTATAAGGCTGTTTTCAAACCATGAGGTCCATCATAATATCTCCCAATCATCCCAGAACTGAATGTCCCAGGAAATGATTCACCCCATGCAGTGCTCAAGAAATTGCTAGAAAAAAAGAAAAGATGCTTGATCTACAAGCCTCAGTTGGCATGTTATAAATGTTAGAGGCGTCGACAGCTGCAAATAAAATGAATTGTTTAAAATATTTAGCAACAAAAAGCTTATTGTTCCTGATAATTTGTTGTTGACGTATGTAGCAGGTCTGTCTTGTAAAGGAGACAATAGCTGCATTTCCATCACTAAGATGAGCAAAGCTTCATCAATATTACAATAATGCAGTGTTTCTCAAGTATTTTATTTCTTTAAGGTTTTGTTGCCTCTAGTGGCCTTTCCTTTAAAGTAGTTTGACAGGAAACAGGGTAACGACAGAGGAGGGGAAGACATGCAGCAATTGAACCTGCGACCACAGCCATGAGGACTAAGGCCTCAATACGTGGGTCTCACTTTGCCCCTGCACCACCTTCTCAAGTATTTTCTGTCAGGCCCCCCTAGGGGTCATCATCCCCCCCCTCCCACCCCCCCCCCCTCAGTATCCTTCCCTCCCCCAAATTGAAATACTGTTGCAAATCTGACAATATCTAAGAATTTTTCTGTTGAAACCACTGGCACTGTATGACCTGATTATCAAAACAGCTGTTTTGGTCATTTCCAAGTTCAGTTTAAGTCAATCAGTAATATTTAATCAAGACTGCTCAGTCTCAGAGAGAACAGGTGCAAATGGTTGACTGAGATGTGTTTTTACTCTTAACACAAAGTTTTTCAAACTGTAAACATTGGTTACAACTAGGGCTGTCGTAAATGAATATTTTAGTTATTGAGTAATTAATCTATCAATTATTCTTACAATTAATTTATTGGATAAAAAAAAATGTGATAATATAAAACATTGGTAAATCTAACATAATGGCAGTGTTACTATCAGATATCAACATCAATCCAATTTTTCATATTTGAGCTTCTCTAAAAATAACTTTTCTGTAGTTTAGAAAATTAACTTGCAACAAGAATAGCTCACTTTCTAAGTTAACCTGAAGAAAAGTTAAACCAAAATATGAAATTATATTCAGTTTAACAATAGAGGCAGGCTGACAATTATGCTAATAAAAATGTCTATATTCCAGGTTTTCCTTTCTGCATTCATCTTCAATTTAATAGATGAACTCTCATTTTGCCCAGCTATTTATAGTTTTGTTGACGATGGGATTTGACTCCTTCATTCATCACACACAGAAACACATCTACCCCAAGGGTGTAACTTTGTGTTGCAAATTGGTGGGGAGTCAGGTTTTTTGCAGTAGGGCCCATCACCTGGATTGGCTATTAATTTTTCTCTTCAGGTATAAATGCTACTATGTTATCTGGCAAAATGGAAACATGATCTGGCAATAAATTCACCTAATTTAGACAAAACATGCAAAATACTTGCAGGCAAACTGCAGCAGCTACTCACTCAAAAGGACAACTGATAAATGTGCAATCAGTAAAACAATATTTAACAATAAGGTTCTCAGTAGCATAAATTATTACTCAAATAAATCTCATAACATTGCTAATATCAAAACGTCCTGACGCAGTACACATTGACGGCTAGCTGGTCAATGATGGTTCTGATTGGCTGTTTCTGACTGAGCTGAGTAATTCTGTAAAACACCGAGAGGAGGCAGAGGAGGTCAATTTTTATTTATTTTTTTCAGAGATTGTCTTATGTTAGGACAACGAAAGTTTGAATACATATGTAAACACTTCTTTTGGTTTTTTAGAGGTGTGCCGATTGATTGGCCACCGATCATAATCGGTCGATTTCTGTGAAAAAGTGTATGATGGGAGATCGCTGATCACTGTTTCTTGTTACCGATCACCAAAATCAATCACGTTTATCTGACTTCGCAGCCTGCGTGTGCAGCTCATCTCCTTTTTCCTTCACACTGCACAAGCACAGGGCAACAAATCCTAAGCGATGTGGTGTGGAACTTTAACGGTCTGAGAGTGAATGGGGACGTTCAGCAAAAAACCTGATCAGAACATCCCTAGTTTTTTTTTAAGTGACATGCTGCAGCTTAGAGCAGACGTTCTGTGTGAGAGTTCACTGTTGGGTGGAGGTTGAGTGGTGTTAAGTCTGTGAAATATTACTACCAGCAGCGACGGTTCGACAGCGGGAGCAGAACCAGCGTCTTACACCGTCAGCTCGTTGACTTGAACTACTTTTTGGGCTATTTGTTTAGCTTTCTGACCGTGATGCTAATCCAGGTGAGTGTTGGTAGTTGTACGCTGCTTTACCTGCTGGCTGGCTGATCCGGATGTCTTTTTTTCCCTGCAGTGAGCCTCGATGTAGCCAAACTCCGTCAACTATTTGTTTTTGAAATGCCATATTAGATTGTGTTGATGCATTGTGACGTGCTTCACTCTCGAGGTAGATTTCTACCACAACATGCAAACGTCCCCATTCACTCTCAGACCGTTAAAGTTCAAAACCACATCGCTTACTCAGTAAATTAGGATATACAGCCTGGTGAGGCTTGTAAGATTAATAGTACTTATTTATTGAAATTAAAAACCTTTTAGGAGGTATTAAACATATTAAGAGATGTAAAGATGTTGAAACATCAGTCATCTAATTAATCTTTATTATGTCTTTCACTTGGTGATGGAATTGCTAAAATATTGAACATATTCTAATTTATGCGTAATTTAATGTACATAAACATACCGTATTTTCTGGATTATAAGTCGCTCGCAGTACAAGTCGCACCAGCCATTAAATGCATAATAAAGAAGGAAAAGACATATATAGGTCGCACTGGAGTATAAGTCGCATTTTTGGGGGAAATTTATTTGATAAAATCCAACACCAAGAACAGACATG